>NC_084632.1:11536382-11741382 GCF_033978795.1 Nerophis ophidion | reverse complement strand
TCCCAGTTGTAAGGAGCATCTCTTTTGTTTCTATGGCAACACTAGACTGGAAGCTGTGGAGATTATGCCCCTGGAAGAAAGTTGCCATGGTTTCAAGGTCACTTTGGTCTGGAAGTTTTCATTCCTTTAAACCTGCTACATGTGACTGACTCCAACTTATTAAAGGCCTACTGAAATGAGATTTTCTTATTTAAACGGGGATAGCAGGTCCATTCTATGTGTCACACTTGATCATTTGGCGATATTGCAATATTTTTGCTGAAAGGATTTAGTAGAGAACATCCACGATAAAGCAACTTTTTGTCGTTAATAAAAAAAGCCTTGCCTGTACCTGAAGTAGCAGACGATGTGTGCGTGACGTCACGGGTTGTAGGGCTCCTCACATCATCACATTGTTTATAATGTGAGCCTCCAGCAGCGAGAGCTATCCTGACCGAGAAAGCGACAATTTCCCCATTAATTTGAGCGAGGATGAAGATTCCTGGATGAGGAAAGTTAAAGTGAAGTTTAAAAAAAAAAAAAAAAGCGACAGTCCTAGTGGGCAGTGGGACCGTTTCAGATGTAATTAGACACATTTACTAGGATAATTCTGTAAGACCCCTTATCTGCTTATTGTGTTAATAGTGTCTTAGTGAGATTGTAAAGACATACCTGAAAGTCGGATGGCTGCGGTGAACGCAGTGTCTCTCAGAAAAGCCAATGGAGGAGCCAAAATCACAGCTACCTATTTGAGCTGCAGGAGGAATTCGCATAATCCACTGAAGTCTCCGGTAAGAGCCAACTTAATATCACAATTTTCCCATTCAAAAAACTTGCTGGTTGACGTAGAGAAACATGTTCGCTTGACTGCTCTGTGTTCAAGCTTCACAACAAACAAAGAAACACCGGCTGTGTCTCGGTGCTAAAGGCAGCTGCAATCCACCACTTTCCACCAACAGCATTCTTCTTTGACGTCTCCATTATTAATTGAACAAATTGCAAAAGATTCAGCAACACAGATGTCCAAAATTCTGTGTAATTATGCGATGAAAGGGACGACTTTTAGCCATAAGTGCTGCTGGGCTAATATGTCCCCTCCAACCAATAACGTCACAAACACGTTTTCAAAAAGAAACTCAGTAGGAAATTTAAAATTGTAATTTAGTCAACTAAAAAGTGTTGCAATGTTAATATTTCATCATTTTTATATAAACTATCAGACTGCGTGGTCGGTAGTAGCGGGTTTCAGTCGGCCTTTAAAACCCACCTTTTTAGCACAGCTTTTATCCAATTTCTCTTTTTTGGTTTAATCATTAGACACCTTTTGTCGTCATCCCAGTCGTCATCCCAGACATTTACAAAGCTAAAAGCTACCTGCTGGTATGGAAGAGTATTACATGGTTACTTTGCCGAGCTCTAGACAGTACAGACACTCAACATCGGCACATTTACGGATTATAATTACTGGTTTACAAAAAAACATTTTCAACCCAATTAGGTGGAATTACATAATCTCCCACGGCACACCAGACAATATCTCACGGTACACTAGTGTGCCGCGGAACAGTGGTTGAAAAACATGGCTTTAAGGCACGACCAAATTCCGCTCTTATTACTAATACACACAAAATCAAACAGTACCATATTTCCACACCTTTTTTTTTTACTTGTGACGTCACATCCGGTTGCAGACTCTATATTTTTTGGTATCAAGCAAGACTCCACTTTTCCAAAATACGCTAGCTTGATGCTAACTTACATTGGCTTTGCCATAAACATGCTAAATATTAGCATTCGCGATTTCATCACCTTCAAATTTGGTCATCCGTTCTTTTTCTACCGCTTGTCACTTTCGAGGTCACAGGGGGGTGCTGAAGCCTATCTTAGCTGCATTCAAGTTATGCAAATCTAGTTAAATGTGATGAATAGAATAGAATAAAGAGAATAGAATAGAATAGAAAGTGTGGTTGAACTTCAGATGAAAGAAATACTTGACTTTCAGTGAATTCTAGCTAGATATATATGTATATATATATATATAAGAAATACTTGAATTTCAGTGTTCATTTATTTACACATATACACACACATAACACTCATTCCTCGTTCTTCTGCTTCGTCTCCTTGTGTGCGCAGTTGTGCACTGCACTCTCTAACAGCCGTAGATGTTATTGTCACATATGCATGCACAGTAGATGGCAGTATTGTCCTGTTTAAGAGTGTCACAACATTGCTGTTTATGGCAGACGAACTGCTTTACGGGAGACGAAAACGTGACTGCTGTTGTTGTGTGTTGTTACCGCGCTGGGAGGACGTTAATGAGACTGCCTAACAATAAACCCCACATGAGAAACCAAGAAGTCACCCTCGATCATTCTACAGTTATAACGTCATTGGCCAGACACGCTGTTTATATTGTGGGAAAGCGGACGTGAAAACAGGCTGTCCTCACTCAGGTCCGCATGGAGCTGGAGGGGGCGTGGCCTCCAGCTCTGCCTTAATTTCGGAGCTTTTCAGGAGAAAAATTGTCACGGGAGGTTTTCGGGAGAGGCGCTGAATTTCGAGAGTCTGCCGGAAAATCCGGGCGGGTTGGCTAGTATGGTGTTAGTAGTTAAAGTTTCACTATATGGACAAGAGGTGGGATTAAAAAAATGTATACTTTTTCGCATTAACTTTTTGAGATATGTTTAATTATTTATGTTTTTCTCAATGTAATTCTTTTATTTTGTGAAATAATATCCAGCGACCCCCCACGATCCCAAGAGGGACAAGCGGTAGAAAATGGATGGATGGATAATATTGCAATTGAGCACTAGATAGTTCTCTGGATATTAGTTGTATAGTACATGTATGATAAAGAACTGGCTGGCATATTCAATACACTGAAACTAAACTTTGAAACTAAATGTCACAATTAGAAGTTGTGAAACAAAAGGATTTCAAAATAAAATACTATGGTTGTTAGGAGGCCACGGGGAAGACCCAGAACACGTTGCCTGGGAACGCCTCGGGATCCCCTGGGAGGAGCTGGACGAAGTGGCTGGGGAGAGGAAAGTCTGGACTTCCCTACTTAGGCTGCTGCCCCCGCGACCCAGTGGAAGAAGATAAATGGATGCTATAGTAAAATCAGACTTTTTCTAACACTGCTTTTAAAATGTCCTTTTCCTGCATTTGTTTCATGTTACGAATCGTGTTGTCTTCAGTTTAAAAACGTCTATCTACTACACACAAGGCAAAGGACTTTCAAAAGCGATATTTGCATGACAAACTCAACACTCGGTTGTGTTTGGGTACAAATGAGAGTCCTCGGCCGTCTTTAAAAAGGTGCGGAGTGGGAAGAGCGCCGCATTTCCAAATGCCAAAAGGATTAATGGCACTTTGGAGTGTGTTTAGGTGTATCAAACTAAGTCCTATGAGGGTTGCCATTTCTTTTTCAGACATAATTAATAGATGGATGGATTACAAACGGGAGTGGGGGGAAAGAGACAAGCCGGATAAAGCCAGAGAAGGAGAGATTATAAAAAATATTGCAAAAAAAAGGTCAAAAACACACCCTGGTAAACAGAAATAGTACAAATCAGGATTTCAGTAATAATAGTATTTAAAGGTAAAATACATGTCCAGAATCATCACTGGAGAATATTCTATCTTGATCATCCTGAGGCTTAGAAGGCATTAAGAAGCATTCTATTCAAGGAATTGAAATGTACCTGGACTAATGTCTCCATCTAGTGTCCTGCTTAATTACTGCATTTTCAATTATTTGCACATTGCTGGAAGGCTGTCCAAACTTTTATCGCCACCGATTGCATGCACAGGAAAATGTAAAAATCTGGCTGGTGCATCTGATCATCATTAAACTTGTGTTCATTTAAACCAGGGGATCCGGGCCGCCGGCGTCCAAAATCCCAAGTTTAAAAAAAATATCAACAATTATTTTCGTTTATTTTTTAAAATCTGTCCTTTCTAATCCATTTTCTACTGCTCGTTACTCTGTCTCCTAGCCGCTCAGGAAAATGCATTTTTCCATCGATGGAGTGTGCACTTGATTTCCTGTTTTTAGTCAATTAATTCAATTAGTGCGCGAGGAATATGTATGTATGTATGTATGTGTGTATATATATATATATATATATATATATATATATATATATATATATATATATATATATATACAGTGGAGCAAAAAAGTATTTAGTCAACCACCGATTGTGCAAGTTCTCCCACTTAAAATGATGACAGAGGTCTGTAATTTTCATCATAGGTACACTTCAACTGTGAGAGACAGAATGTGGAAAAAAAAATCCAGGAATTCACATTGTAGGAATTTTAAAGAATTTATTTGTGGAAAATAAGTATTTGGTCTATCATTCAAAGCTCTCGCTAAAGGAGGTTTTGGCTCAAAATCTCACGATACATGGCCCCATTCATTCTTTCCTTAACACGGATCAATCGTCCTGTCCCCTTAGCAGAAAAACAGCCCCAAAGCATGATGTTTCCACCCCCATGCTTCACAGTAGGTATGGTGTTCTTGGGATGCAACTCAGTATTCTTCTTCCTCCAAACACGACGAGTTGAGTTTATACCAAAAAGTTCTATTTTGGTTTCATCTGACCACATGACATTCTCCCAATCCTCTGCTGTATCATCCATGTATCCATTTTATTATAAACTCAACTCGTCGTGTTTGGAGGAAGAAGAATACTGAGTTGCATCCCAAGAACACCATACCTACTGTGAAGCATGGGGGTGGAAACATCATGCTTTGGGGCTGTTTTTCTGCTAAGGGGACAGGACGACTGATCCCTGTTAAGGAAAGAATGAATGGGCCCATGTATCGTGAGATTTTGAGCCAAAACCTCCTTCCATCAGTGAGAGCTTTGAATGGTTGACCAAATACTTATTTTCTACCATAATTTACAAATAAATTCTTTAAAATTCCTACAATGTGAATTCCAGATTTTTTTTTTCACATTCTGTCTCTCACAGTTGAAGTGTACCTATGATGAAAATTACAGACCTCTGTCATCATTTTAAGTGGGAGAACTTGCACAATCGGTGGCTGACTAAATACTTATATATATATATATATATATATATATATATATATATATATATATATATATATATATATATATATATATATATATATATATATATATATATATATATATATATATATATATATATATATATATATATATATATATATATATATATATATACATATAGCCCGGCCCCCGGCCAAATTATTTTAACCCAATGCGGCCCCCGAGTCAATAAGTTTAGGGACCACTGATTTAAACAAACAAAAACTCATTTGTTCACGCACATAACCATCCATCCATCCATTTTCTACCGCTTGTCTCTTTTGGGGTCACGGGGGGATGCTGGAGCCTATCTCAGCTGCATTCGGGCAAAAGGCGGTGTACACCCTGGACAAGTCGCCACCTTATCGCAGGACCAACACAGATAGACTTAATTTAGACAATTATTTCAGTTAGATATTTTCACTTTTTATTTAAAAATGTGATTAAGTACAAAAATGCACCGCGGCACAGGTTCGGCGTACTATCTGTCCAGAGACGGGACCCGGGGCAGACCGCTCGCCTGTGCATCGGTTTCGGGACATCTCTGCGCTGCTGACCTGTCTCCGCTCGGGATGGTCCCCAGCTGGCCCCACTATGGACTGGACTCTCACTATTATGTTAGATCCACTATGGACTGGACTCTCACTATTATGTTAGATCCACTATGGACTGGACTCTCACTATTATGTTAGATCCACTATGGACTGGACTCTCACTATTATGTTAGATCCACTATGGACTGGACTCTCACTATTATGTTGGATCCACTATGGACTGGACTCTCACTATTATGTTGGATCCACTATGGACTGGACTCTCACTATTATGTTAGATCCACTATGGACTGGATTTTCACAATATTATGCTAGAACCACTCGACGTCCATTGCACCGGTCGACCCATATCTGCGGTCCTCTCCAAGGTTTCTCATTGTCATCCCACTGGGTTGAGTTTTTCCTTGCCCTGATGTGGGATCTGAACCGAGGATGTTGTTGTGGTTTGTGCAGCCCTTTGAGACACTTGTGATTTAGGGCTATATAAATAAACATTGATTGATTGATTGATAAGGTGTAACATTGAAATATAATGCGTCTTTAGTTCATATTTAAATTACATTTCTGAGAGGCGAATTTACAGTACATGATCAGTCTTCTGAGGTAGTTGAAGAAGACGTGACTATAGAAGAAGACTATATAAATTTCTACTCTTAATCTTAATTTAATTTAGGTAAACAAAAAAAATCACTCAAGAAATTTGAGGAAGGGAAGATTAGTAGGAAAAAAAAATAACTCACCACTTCGGTTGAACAAAAGCTAAATAACAAAATTCTCTCTGAGGAGGAGAAAAAGTCAAACACGAAATAACAGCGTGGGAATTCAGGATCCAAGAAAATAAGCGTGGGACGAGGCAAAGCATGGACATGGACACAAAAGCTCGAGACAATCTGGCACAGATCAAGGGGAGGCATGGGCTTATATGACACATGAGGGTAATGGGGAAACAGGTGGAAACAATCACGGGTCAGGGATGACATCAGACTGGTGACACAAGAGGAAGGGCCAGTGATCTCAAACAAGAGGAGTTGCTTTTCAAAATAAAACATGCAATTCACAAGACAAAAAAAAAACAAGACATCCCTCACAGCGGAGTGACAAAATTAAATAAAAAACATTAAAAATAACTTTTCATGTTTAAAAAACAATGGAATGAATGCACTACAATTTAAAGACACTTAGATTTAAAGCCAGACAATGTTTAACCAAGCGCAGTAAAAAGGCAACTGTGCTAAAGTCGATTGTGTCACATGCTTTAGATATCCTTTGGTTGTCTACTCCAACAGAAAGATAAAGGTGCAGGGACACGTCCAGTTTCCTTCTTAGGAGACGGCATGTTTTTTTGGAGGTTGTTCAGTTTGCTTCACGTAGTCTACAAATGTTTAAAGCACAGTTTTTTTTTAAATGTGGCACGGCGAGCCTCCCCTCAGAAAATATGCAGTTAAAGGCCTACTGAAATGAGATTTTCCTATTTAAACGGGGACAGCAGGTGCATTCTATGTGTCATACTTGATCATTTGGCGATATTGCCATATTTTTGCTGAAAGGATTTAGTAAAGAACATTGACGATAAAGTTCGCAACTTTTGGTCGCTAATAAAAAAAGCCTTGCCTGTACCGGAAGTAACAGACGATGTGCGCGTGACATCACGGGTTGTGGAGCTCCTCACATCTGAACATTGTTTACAATCATGGCCACCAGCAGCAAGAGCGATTTGGACCAAGAAAGCGACGATTTTCCCATTAATTTGAGCGAGGATGAAAGATTCGTGGATGAGGAACGTGAGAGTGAAGGACTAGAAAAGAAAAAAATAGACGAGGGCAGTGGGAGCGATTCAGATGTTATTAGACACATTTACTAGGATAATTCTGGAAAATCCCTTATCTGCTTGTTGTGGTACTAGTGTTTTAGTGAGATTATATGGTCGTACCTGAAAGTCGGAGGGGTGTGGCCATGGGTGTGGTGACCGCCAGTGTCTTCGATGGAAGCCACGTTTCTCGACGAGGCAAGGCAGCCGGGCTGATATTCTTTTCTTCCCCCTCCTCCACGGTGTAAGCATCCGACGGTCGGGGGCAGCCGTTGGGAGGAGGCAAGAGAGTCCGGAGCTGCAGGAGGCGAGGCACGACGCAAGCTCTCCGCTCATAACTACGGTAAGTGCCGACTTAATACCACCATCTTCTCACCGTAACCTGCCAGTTGACATGTGGTAGGGAACCATGTTGGCTTGACCGCTCTGTTCCATAGTAAAGCTTCACCATCAGCTTTCGGGAATGTAAACAAGGAAACACCAGCTGTGTTTGTGTGGTTAAAGGCGGCCGCAATACACCGCTTCCCACCTACATCTTTCTTCTTTGACGTCTCCATTATTAATTGAACAAATTGCAAAATTCAGCAACACAGATGTCCAGAATACTGTGTAATTATGCGATTAAAGCAGACAACTTATAGCTGGGATCGGTGCTGGATCAAAATGTCCGCTACAATCCGTGACGTCACGCGCACCCGTCATCATACCGCAACGTTTTCAACAGGATACTTCGCGCGAAATTTAAAATTGCAATTTAGTAAACTAAAAAGGCCGTATTGGCATGTGTTGCAATGTTAATATTTCATCATTGATATATAAACTATCTGACTGCGTGGTCGGTAGTAGTGGGTTTCAGTAGGCCTTTAAAGTACCAATGATTGTCACACACACATGAGGTGTGGTGAAATGTGTCCTTTGCAATTGAGCCATCCCCTTGTTCATTGATTGGGAGGTGAGGGGAGCAGTGAGCAGCCGCAGTGCCGCGCCCGGGAATCATTTTTAGTGATTTAACTCCCAATTCTGACCCTTGATGCCAAGCAGAGAGGTCATGGGTCCCATTTTTATAGTCTTTGGTAGGACTCGGCCGGGGTTTGAACTCACAACCTACTGACCTCAGGGCAGACAGATCTGGCCCTCCACGTCATTTTACACAAGCAGTATGCAAAAGCCTGGAAATAATATGCGTCAACCTAATATTTTCTTTTTTTTGTAGTTTGACAGGGGGGAAAAGTGTCCAAAATTGCAACAAATATTATAATACCCAACTTTTTTGGTCAAATTCTTAAATAATTGCTTAACTTATGATTTCGAAGCAAGTTATCCATAAATTTGTACACTATAAAAAAATACCAATAGATTTTACCGTAAAATTAAGGGATTTTAATTTTTTTTACAGCATATTACTGTCAGTTGAAAAAGAAAAAACGACCAATGTTTATTTTTTTTTTACAGTAAAATTCTGTCGACTGAGCTGTCAGTTTTTGTTTTTTTGATGATTTTATGGTACCACATTTGATTGATTTTCTGGTAAAAACTGGCATCTGAGTTGTTAAAATAAAATTAAACAGTGGTACTGTATTTGTATTTACAGTACCGTATTTTTCGGAGTATAAGTCGCACCTGCCGAAAATGCTTAATAAAGAAGGAAAAAAACATATATAAGTCGCACTGGAGTATAAGTCGCATTTTAGGGGAAAATTTATTTGATAAAACCCAACACCTAGAATATACATTTGAAAGGCGATTTAAAATAAATAAAGAATAGTGAACAACAGGCTGAATAAGTGTACGTTATATGAGGCATAAATAACCAACTGAGAAGGTGCCTGGTATGTTAACGTAACACATATTATGGTAAGAGTCATTCAAATAACTATAACATATAGAACATGCTATACGTTTACCAAACAATCTGTCACTCCTAATCGATAAATCCCATGAAATCTTATACGTCTAGTCTCTTACGTGAGTGAGCTAAATAATATTATTTGATACTTTACGGTAATGTGTTAATAATTTCATACATAAGTCGCTCCTGAGTATAAGTCAAACTATGAAAAAAACTGCGACTTATAGTCCGAAAAATACGGTAATGCATCCATCCATTTTCTACCGCTTATTCCCTTTTGGGGTCGCGGGGGGCGCTGGCGCCTATCTCAGCTACAATCGGGCGGAAGGCGTCGTACACCCTGGACAAGTCGCCACCTCATCGCAGGGCCAACACAGATGGACAGACAACATTCACACTCACATTCACACACTAGGGCCAATTTTAGTGTTACCAATCAACCTATCCCCTGGTGCATGTCTTTGGTAATATGTTGTAAAAATAATAATAGTAAAAAAAATAATAAACACCATATATTTTACAGTAAAAGTCTGGCAACTAAGCTGCCAGTTTTTTTCTGTAAAAACAGTGGTAAAATCAACAGATTTTTTTTTTACTCTTGACGTAAAATTTTTTTGAAATATTTAAATTCCTAGGCAAATTCATTAATTATTTACTGTTACAAGCAGCCATCTGATGGCAGTCATGACTGCGGTGTGGCTCTCAGTGAAAACAAGATTGACACCTCTGGTTTAGTGGGACAGGTTAAAGTTAAGTCGGAGAAAAGGCAGTCCTTTAATGTTTCTCTCCGGCTCGGAAGCAAATTATTCACGGATCGATACCAGTCCCCGGACCTGTGGTTGGGAACCACTGATCTAAAGGATAACAAATAAAGGCTTGACATATCTCACTTTTAATGAATTTATATAAACTATTAGTTCCACATTTGAAGTTAAAATGCTGACATGAATAAACTTTTGCATGATATTCAAATTGTTCGAGTTTCAACTGTATACATTTATATAATATAAATTGGTCAGACTGGGCAGTCAAGCCGCACTGACACTGACATTTAATTAAGACCCCTCATTTGGTCCCTACTCATTTTGAAATATTTCTTGCTTTTTACTCTCTTACCATGTCAACTGAGCCTAGTCTATGAAATCCGCTACACCTCCCTGATACCGAAGCACATGTCAAACTACTTCCATATAACCACAAAACAGGGGGGAGCTCCACAAACCACTTTAAACCCAGATTCCAATCTAACAAAGGTTTGAACTCATTCTCCTTTTATGCCACATCAATATGGAATGCACTCCCAACAGGTATAAAAGAAAGTGCATCTCTACTCTTCTTCAAAACCGCACTAAAAGAACAGGCAACTACAACGCTAGACTAACACCTTCCCCCCTACCACAACCCACCTCCCTGGATTGTAAATAATCAAATGTAAATAATCAAATGTATATACTTGTTCTTATGCTTTCTGAGCTGACTATGTTCACTGCTCGCTGTACATACCCTACTAAGTCAGACCTACACTATTTCAATGTCTATTTCTCAGATGATATAGCCTATTTCTTGGACTATAGATCGCAGTTTTTTTTCATAGTTCGGCTGGGGGTGCGACATATACTCCGGAGCGACTTATGTGTGAAATTATTAACACATTACCGTAAAATATCAAATAATATTATTTATCTCATTCGCAGAAGAGACGAAGAAAATGTCAGTAATGGTCACACACACGTCAACCAATAAGAATTACCATGAATTGATTAACGTGGACCCCGACTTAAACAAGTTGAAAAACTTATTGGGGTGTTACCATTTAGTGGTCAATTGTACGGAATATGTACTGAACTGTGCAATCTACTAATAAAAGTTTCAGTCAATCAATCAATCAATCAGTCAATCAATCAATTGCAGAAGTGCATTGTGGGTCATGGAATGCTAACTGCTATATGCTACTGCCGTAGCTATTGCAAAGGATCATTTCATCGATGGTGGTAACTTATAAAAACTGAGAAGGGCTGAAAAAAAATGGCACCGACAAGGAAATCATGAACTGCAGATTACACAATATCAAATAATATTATTTATCTCATTCGCGGAAAAGACAAAGAAAATGTCAGCAATCGTCACACACGTCAGCAATCGTCACAAACACGTCAACCAATAAGAGTTCGGAGGGGAAGGGTCATGGCAGAAGTGCATTGTGGGTTATAGAATGCTAACTGCTATATGCTACTGCCGTAGCTATTAAACTGGATCATTTCATCGATGGTGGTAACTTAGAAAAACTGAGAAGGGCTGAACAAAAATGGCACCGAAAAGGAAATCATGAACTGCAGATTACACAATATCAAATAATATTATTTATCTCATTCGCGGAAGAGACGAAGAAAAATCAGCAATCGTCACACACACGTCAGCAATCGTCACACACACGTCAACACGTCAACCAATAAGAATTTGGCGGGGAAGGGTCATGGCAGAAGTGTATTGTGGGTCATGGGATGCTAACTGCTATATGCTACTGCCGTAGCTATTAAACTGGATCGTTTCATCGATGGCGGTAACTTAGAAAAACTGAGAAGGGCTGAACAAAAATGGCACCGAAAAGGAAATCATGAACTGCAGATTACGCAATATCAAATAATATTATTTATCTCATTCGCGGAAGAGACGAAGAAAATTCAGCAATCGTCACACACACGTCAGCAATCGTCACATACAAGTCGACCAATAAGAATTCGGCAGGGGAGGATCATGGCAGAAGTGCATTGTGGGTTAAGGAATGCTAACTGCTATATGCTACATGCTACTGCTGTAGCTATTAAACTGGATTATTTCATCGTTGGCGGTAACTTATAAAAACTGAGAAGGGCTGGACAAAAATCGCACCGAAAAGGAAATCATGAACTGCAGATTACACAATATCAAATAATATTATTTATCTCATTCGCGGAAGAGACCAAGAAAATGTCAGCAATCGTCACACACGTCAACCAATAAGAATTTGGAGGGGGAGGGTCATGGCAGAAGTGCATTGTGGTCATGGAATGCTAACTGCTATATGCTACATGCTACTGCCGTAGCTATTAAAATGGATCATTTCATCGTTGGCGGTAACTTATAAAAACTGAGAAGGGCTGAACAAAAATGGCACTGAAAAGGAAATCATGAACTGCAGATTACACAATATCAAATAACATTATTTATCTCATTTGCGGAAGAGACGAAGAAAATGTCAGCAATCGTCACACACACGTCAACCAATAAGAATTTGGCGGGGAAGGGTCGTGGCAGAAGTGTATTGTGGGGCATGGAATGCTAACTGCTATATGCTACTGCCGTAGCTATTAAGCTGGACCATTTCATCGTTGGCGGTAACTTATAAAAACTGAAAAGGGCTGAACAAAAATGGCACCGAAAAGGAAATAATGAACTGCAGATTACAAAATATCAAATAACATTATTTATCTCATTCGCGGAAGAGACGAAGAAAATGTCAGCTATCGTCACACACACGTCAGCAATCGTCACACACACATCAACACGTCAACCAATAAGAATTCGGCGGGGGAGGGTCATGGCAGAAGTGCATTGTGGGTTATGGAATGCTAACTGCTATATGCTACATGCTACTGCTGTAGCTATTAAACTGGATTATTTCATCGTTGGCGGTAACTTATAAAAACTGAGAAGGGCTGAACAAAAATCGCACCGGAAAGGAAATCATGAACTGCAGATTACACAATATCAAATAATATTATTTATCTCATTCGCGGAAGAGACGAAGAAAATGTCAGCAATCGTCACACACGTCAACCAATAAGAATTCGGAGTGGGAGGGTCATGGCAGAAGTGCATTGTGGGTCATGGAATGCTAACTGCTATATGCTACATGCTACTGCCGTAGCTATTAAAATGGATCATTTCATCGTTGGCGGTAACTTACAAAAACTGAGAAGGGCTGAACAAAAATGGCACCGAAAAGGAAATCATGTACTGCAGATTACAAGCCGGACGTAGTGAAATATGCAGCAGAAAATGACAAGAGGAAGCGGCGCATACCTTCGGAGTTGGCAGAGTTGTTTAGAAGCGACATCGAGGAAGAAGATTTCATCGGATGCATCGATTATGAGTGACAGATTGTTTGGTAAACGTATAGCATGTTCTATATGTTATAGTTATTTGAATGACTCTTACCATAATATGTTACGTTAACATACCAGGCACCTTCTCAGTTGGTTATTTATGCCTCATATAACGTACACTTATTCAGCCTGTTGTTCACTATTCTTTATTTATTTTAAATTGCCTTTCAAATGTCTATTCTTGGTGTTGGATTTGATCAAATCAATTTCCCCCAAAAATGCGACTTGTACTCCAGTGCGACGTATACATGTTTTTTTCCTTCTTTATTATGTATTTTCGGCCGGTGCGATTTATACTCCGGAGCAATTTATAATCCGAAAAATACGGTAATTGTTAATGACTGAAGTGCTGATATCAACCAAACCTAACCCCCCCGCCCCAGCCCCTTCCACATCCCACCCCCCGGATTGTAAATAATGTAAATAATTCAATGTATATACTCTGATGATTAACTTGTGTAAAGACTGTATTATGCTGATATTATATATTTATTATATTCATACCATGAAATCATCAACGTGGACCCCGACTTAAACAAGTTGAAAAACGTATTCGGGTGTTACCATTTAGTGTTCAATTGTACGGAATATGTACTGTACTGTGCAAACTAATAAAAGTCTCAATCAATAAAAGTCTCAATCAACTAAAAATTCACAGATTTTGCCTTCACAAAGAACTAAAGTTAGCACATTTGAAAAATACGTCTTCCTTCATTTTCATCAAGCTGCTGTGCCTCCCTGGGAGTCTGGTATAGTACTTCAAACCAGTGGATGGTGCTCTTGATAGGCCATCGTCAAAGGTCCTGTCTAAAGCGAATTTGATCGATTTCTATGAGTTATTGTCAAATTAAGTTAAATTAATGTACAGTACTTGTTCCACCCACCTCCCGGTCTGCAATATCTAGGTGCACCCTGAATTATGTTCCTAAATGTCTTAGAACCAAACCTTTTATCGTCTTCTTTACTTTTGTTCTTTGAACTGCATAGCGGTCTGGAACCAAACGTTTTCCACCTGCTCCTTTCCAATCTCAGACAGTCGACGTAAAATCTGGATTCCTTTCTTCGATGAAATCATTAAATACTCCTCGTTTTCCGGGTGCAGGGTCACAGAATAACGAGCCAGCACCAACGACTGGCAGAAGCGTGACAACACCAACCAAAAGAGACAATCTTTCTCGGCCTCGTTGAGCGGAAAGACACTTTCCCAGCCTGCTAGGATGGCTCCACCCACCTCAAGGGGCTCGGGGTGCTCCAGCATCATGTACATGATGGTGATGGCCAGCTCATGGACATAATAACTGATGTTCATGTCCCCAAAGTCAATGATACCAGAAATCCTGTGGCCATTACTCTCATTAGCTTGTACAAGCAGGTTAAGATCGTTTAAGTCCCCGTGAATAAGGCCTGAGGAAAGAAAAAAAGTACATCAAGTCCTGTACGTAAACAATAAAAAGTATTATAAAAACAACAATCATTATTATACATACACTTGCGGAAACTTGGGTATTTTGGGACTACGAAGGTCTTGTACTGATGGAGGACCAACTTCACAACCTCCTGGAGAGGGTCTCCATCCAGGGCGTGCATGTATTTCTCCAGATGGAGAATATTTGACATATTCCATATAAACCCTTCCCTCTGCAGCACTGAAAGTTGAGGATGTTTCATCTGGAGAAAACATATATTCTTGTTCTTATAGACAAAAATACAAAAATGCTGGTGTTTTTGGGGCACGGTACCTCTTTGAGGATGTTGTCAACCCTGGCTGCCGTCTGGCCTACTTTATGAAGTAGCTGTGGTGACAAAGGAACCTTGGAAATAGGGATTCCGGGCAAATAAGTCAACAGACGCACCAAGTACTTCTGGAAGCCATAGCCACAATCTGCCAAAGGCAACAACACAACATTTAGTATAACAGCTTTTTCCATGCCTCTGTAATTAATATTTGTTAGTTAAGGGTGAAAGGGGTGCAAGGAAAAATGTAATTTGGCCTGTCCATCTCATCGTTGCCTGGGGGGGCAATTCACTACAGACTACAATTGTTGGTTGTGTTTTCCGCTCCGCTTACGATATATATATATATATATATATATATATACAGATAGATTTTTCCTTAAAGTAAAAACTAAACACAAAACAATCCTAGTTACCTGAGATACTAAGTATGTCATTATTTTGACTTAGTAAATATTGACTTACTAAGACAAAAAAATGACTAAGTCAAATGAATGACTTACTGTGAAGAAAGCGTTTGCAATAAGCGTTTGAAAAAAAAAGTTAAAAGTGGGGCCACACGCGGACATATGCTCAACTCATCATGCTTAATTTATTACAGCATTTGGAAAGCCTGTAGTTGACTTTTATTATGTAAATGTTATATTTTTATCAAAATGTGATAGCAGGGACCCTGCCATTCAAAATTAGGCTGCTACATTACTAATAATTAATGTAACTATAGCTGAAAAAAATAGTACAATAGCAATAGAAGAGACTATTCATCCCTCAACACCATGGAGTTCATGTAGGCTTTATGATGCAGTTACGTTATTATATCAACTACCAGAGACAGAAAGTCTTCATTTAACATAATGTCCTTTTTTGGTAATTTAACACAGAAATGTTCAAGTGAAATAACTGAGTTGTTAACTGTAGGGCAATAATGCTTGTTTTTCTCTCAGACAGACAGGGTTTTGCTGTCCGTAACACACACAGGCACGCATGCACACATCGCAAAATGAGCTAAAGTTACGCTAAAAGCTAATTAGTTTCACCTCAAGGACCGCGAGCGAGCTGAGCTGCCGCTTATATTTCTCGAACGTCAACGGGCTCATAGTGATGTTACTAGCAGTTGACTTGGAAGTGTTTATTATAATTTGGGGAGAGTTTGCTACATTATGCTCACCTGCTAAATACCTTTCTGCTAACCCGCACCGTCTCTCCTCTCCGCCTGCCTCTGCCGTGAGCACTGACTCCAAGCGCTCTGAATACTCACTGCTGATTGGTTGTTACCGCTCTGAATACCCACTGACTTAAGTTTAGGCGTTGGCTATTTGTTGTCATATATATATATATATACACATATATATATATATATATGTGTGTGGGTGTGTGTATATATGTATATGTGTGTGTATATATGAATATATGAGTTGATAAAAGGGGTGCAACAATACACAAAATTCAATATTTTGCGTGTCAGGGTTATATATATATATATATATATATATATATATATATATACACACACACACGTACATACATATGCATACATATACACATACATACATACATATATATATACACATACATACATACATACATATGTATACACATACTCTTACTGGCTATATTATACACCCCGCTAGCACCAAACCCTAGCCCTCCCCCGCCCACCCCCCGTGTGTCGGTTGAGGTGGGCGGGGTTGGGAGCGCGGGGGTGTATAATATAGCCAGTAAGAGTTGTGGATGCATGGCATTCTGGGTAATTGTCATGTTGCGTTTATAATGTGTTACAGAGTCGATGTTCTCCAGAAATGTGTTTGTTATTCTTGTTTGGTGTGGGTTCACAGTGTGGCGCATATTAGTAAGAGTGTTAAAGTTGTTTATATCACAACCTTCAGTGTAACCGGTATGGCTGTCGAGCAAGTATGCCTTGCAATCTTGTACATGTGGCGATAGCAGCAGCGAAATGCCTGCGTCCGGCCGGCACGCAGATAGCATGGTGTAAAGGCGGGCGCGATGACATGTGTATATATATATATATATATATATATATATATATATATATATATATATATATATATACACAAATACATATACTCCTACATATACATATACTCCTACACAATAGGTATTGTAAGTGACTGTTCTCCTACCCATGTCTTCCAGGAACATGACCTGTCCCGTGGTTGTCCTCAGAGCTGTTTGGGTAGGAAGTCCATTCTCATGCATGAAGGCCATGGCGTAAGTCTGCAGTTCTAACAGGGTGGGATCCTTGCTGTCCTCCGAATTCGTAATCTTCAGCACATACTGGCCCCCTTCGACGGTCGCAACATAGAAGTTCTGGTCATCGTAGCTGGGCAGATAGCGCATTTCTGAGGGAGTCAGGTTATAGTGTTTCTTCATCAGCTCTGCAGCCGCACACTGGCTGACATTGGGCTTGGCATGCTGCTCTGCCATTTTGCTGGAAACAAAGATAACAGTTATTTGTACAGCGTATCAGTGGAACCGCAATTTTTAAATCCATTATTGTAGGAACTTTTTGATTTACAAACCGCAGACTGAATAAAAGTATGCTTTTGTGTAAACCTTTTCTTCGTGGGCTCGCCTGTCTATCTCAGGCACTCATTCAGTCAACACAGCAATGCTGTCTTTAGCTACTGTGCAACTTTCTGCGTTTTTTACATGTTTTTAACCTTTTTACAGCATTATTCTAGTATCTCTAGCTCAACATTAGTCAAAGAAGAAAGCAATGGACAAGTGATCTGTGGTTTGAAACATTCAGTAAGTATCTACAGCGTTGATTGATTGAAGCTTATATTACAAACCCTGTTTCCATATGAGTTAGGAAATTGTGTTAGATGTACTGTAAATATAAACAGAATACAATGATTTGCAAATCATTTTCAACCCATATTCAGTTGAATATGCTACAAAGACAACATATTTGATGTTCAAACTCATAAACATGATTTTTTTTTGCAAATAATCATTAACTTTAGAATTTGATGCCAGCAACACGTGACAAAGAAGTTGGGAAAGGTGGCAATAAATACTGATAAAGTTGAGAAATACTCATCAAACACTTATATGGAACATCCCACAGGTGTGCAGGCTAATTGGGAACAGATGGGTGCCATGATTGGGTATAAAAGCAGCTTCCATGAAATGCTAAGTAATTCACAAACAAGGATGGGGTTGAGGGTCACCAATTTGTAAGCAAATTGTCGAACAGTTTTAGAACAACATTTCTCAACGAGCTATTGCAAGGAATTTAGGGATTTTACCATCTACGGTCCGTAAAATCATCAAAAAGTTCAAAGAATCTGGAGAAATCACTGCACGTAAGCGATGATATTACGGACTTTTGAGCCGTCAGGCGGTACTGCATCAAAAACCGACATCAATGTGTAAAGGATATCACCGCATGGGCTCAGGAACTCTTCATAAAACCACTGTCAGTAACTAAAGTTGGTCTCTACATCTGTAAGTGCAAGTTAAAACTCCACTATGCAAAACCAAACCCATTTATCAACAATATCCCGAAACGCCGCCGGCTTAGCTGGGCCCGAGCTCACCTAAGAAGGACTGATGCAAAGTGGAAAGGTGTTCTGTGGTCCGACGAGTCCACATTTCAAATTATATTTGGAAACAGAGGATGTGGTGTCCTCCAGAACAAAGAGGAAAATAACCATTCGGATTGTTATAGGCGCAAAGTTCAAAAGCCAGCATCTGTGATGGTATGGAGGTGTATTAGTGCCCAAAGCATGGGTAACTTACACATCTGTGAAGGCACCATTAATGCTGAAAAGTCCATACAGGTTTTGGAGCAACATATGTTGTCATCCAAGCAACGTTATCATGGACGCCCCTGCTTATTTCAGCAAGACAAGTGTTACAACAGCGTGGTTTTGTAAAAAAAAAAAAAAGAGTGTGGGTAGTTTCCTGGCCCGACTGCAGTCCAGACCTGTCTCCCGTTGAAAATGTGTGGCGCATTATGAAGCCTAAAATAGGACAGCAGAGACCCCGGACTGTTGAACGACTGAAGCTCTACATAAAACAAGAATGGGAAAGAATTCCACTTTCAAAACTTCAACAATTAGTTTCCTCAGTTCCCAAACGTTTATTGAGTGTTGTTAAAAGAAAAAGTGATGTAACACAGTGGTGAACATGCCCTTTCCCAACTACTTTGGCACGTGTTGCAGCCATGAAATTCTTAGTTATTTATTATTTGCAAAAAAAAAGTAAAGTTTATGAGTTTGAACATCAAATATCTTGTCTTTGTAATGCATTCAACTGAATATGGGTTGAAAAGGATTTGCAAATCATTGTATTCCGTTTATATTTACATCTAACACAATTTCCCAACTCATATGGAAACGGGGTTTGTATATACCGGCCCCCAGACACAGTTTTTTCTCTAAATTTGGCCCGCGGGTCAAAATAATTGCCCAGGCCCGTTGTGGAAACTATCCTAAAACAAACTCAAGTAATTTTTTTGTCATCTCTAATTCAAAGAACTGTCTACATATCAGGCAAACGCAATTCCAATATTCAATATAAGTTAATACTAATAACAGATTTGTTTTTGTGTGAATGTGAGTGTGAATGTTGTCTGTCTATCTGTGTTGGGCCTGCGATGAGGTGGCGACTTGTCCAGGGTGTACGCGCCTTCCGCCCGATTGTAGCTGACATAGGCACCAGCGCCCCCCGCGAACCCAAAAGGGAATAAGCGGTAGAAGGTAGAAAATGGATGGATGGGATGTATGTATAGCATTTTCTTAGCCTTTTTTTAAAAGAAAATACATATGATGACGTCATTTTGGACACGCCCCCTGCGAGTAATCACAAGCAATGTGCGGGTAACCCTGGACAGGAGTTTCTTTTAAAAGTGAGTAACTAAGCAAAGCCAGATATTGCTTTTTATATTGTTTTAATATCTGAAAGAGTTACTTTTTAGACTAACCATAACTACATTGCTTATCTGTTGAAAAAAAGGACCGATTCTTACTTCCGTTTAAAGTCCACTGCATTTTGATTCCGTTAGGGGTGAAAAACGATGATTTATAAAGGTGATTTTGAGTTAGTCTTCAACAAACAGAACGTTCTCGACAACTGTAACCACAAATGTCATTAGTAAAATATTATCTAGGGTATGAAAACGTTGACTCACCATGTAATACGTGTTAAGAGCCCGAATTTGACCACTGGCCAGCTTGTGAAGAGACGCTGACTCGTTCAAAAAGTTAACATCCGTGCAAACATCCATATCCGGTGTGACCTTTCAGAACAAAACACTTTTTAAGCCATTAAAGCGAATCGCATTTATAACGAAAAATGTGAGGGACTATCAACAACGATGATAGCCCTGTTGTATATATAAAAAAGTAGTTTATTATAGTTTATGTGCAATTTATATCGAAACAATAAAGGGAGATAAAGTGTTTTCCACTTGACAAATGTCAAAATTATGATCTGTTGATGGAAATGTATTGCAATATTTGCTGTGGATGTCACATCCACGTTAATTTATACACCTCAATTTTGCTATATTTCATATTTTTTTATTTTGTGTAACACAATTAAAGCAGTTTTAATGTTTGTTGGGATGCTGGGGCTCTATAGCAAGAATGTGTTATGATTTATGCCCATTAGGTGGTGCCACAACTTCCTGAAACCCATAAAAATAAAAATGTGCTCTTTTTTCGTATTTAATAATTGTCTTGCGTGAAAACCATAAATTTTTAGCGAGGAAATGTATTTTTAATACACTGCACAATTATTTAAAGGCCTACTGAAATGAGATTTTCTTATTTATAGCAGGTCCATTCCATGTGTCATACTTGATCATTTCGTGATATTGCCATATTTTTGCTGAAATGATTTAGTAGAGAACATTGACGATAAAGTTTGAAACTTTTGGTCGCTAATAAAAAAGCCTTGCCTGTACCGGAAGTAGCAGACGATGTGCGCGTGACGTCACAAGTTGTGGAGCTCCTCACATCCGCACATTGTTTACAATTATGGCCACCAGCAGCGAGAGCGATTCGGACCGAGAAAGCGACGATTTCCCCATTAATTTGAGCGAGGATTAAAGATTTGTGGTTGAGGAAAGTGAGAGTGAAGGACTAGAAAAAAATTAATTAAATTAAAAAAATAGACATCAGAGCAATTCAGATGTTATTAGGCAAATTTACTAGGACAATTCTGGAAAATCCCTTATCTGCTTATTGTGTTACTAGTGTTTTAGTGAGATTATATGGTCGTACCTGTACAACCTGAAAGTCGGAGGGGTGTGGCCACGGCTGTGGTGACCGCCAGTTTCTCCAAGGGAAGCCACGTTTCTCAACGAGGCAAAGGCAGCCGATGCTTCCTCCATGAAGGAAGCATCCGACGGTCGGGGGCGGCCGGCGGGAGGAGGCAAGAGAGTTCGCAGCTGCCTCTTTGACAGGTGCAGGAGGAACGACGCAAACTCTCCACTCATGTCAACCGTATGAGCCCACTTATTACCATCATTTTCTCACTCAAACCTGCCGGTTGACATGTGGTAGGGAACCATGTTCGCTTGAGCGCTCTGTTCCATAGTAAAGCTTCACCGTCATCTTTCGGGAATGTAAACAAGGAAACAAGGAAACACCGGCTGTGTTTGTGTTGCCAAAGGCGGCCGCAATACACCGCTTCCCACCTACAGCTTTCTTCTTTGACGTCTCCATTATTACCTGAACAAATTGCAAAAGATTCAGCAACACAGAAGTCCATAATACTGTGGAATTATGCGATGAAAAGAGACGACTTATAGCTGTGAACGGTGCTGGACCAAAATGTCCTCTACAATGCGGGACGTCACGCGCACGTGTCATCATACCGCGACGTTTTAGCATGATACTTCCACGCGAAATTTAAAATTGCAATTTAGTAAACTAAAAAGGCCGTATTAGGATGTGTTGCAATGTTAAGATTTCATCATTGATATATAAAAATATCAGACTGCGTGGTCGGTAGTAGTGGGTTTTAGTAGGCTTTTAATCTATCAGCTTTTATTTACTGTTCTGATTAAACAATCAATCTACTGTATAGTCCAAAACAGTTGTTTCATATTTATTTATTTGAGTTATATTAACATTGGACATTAAAAACCATTAAAAAGATCACTTGAAGATGAATCTTTCCTGGTTTTTGTATTTTACTCATTGAATGCACACAAACACTTATGCATTATAATGCACTTGTCGCATAAACTATTTATATCATCTTATAGTTATTAAAAAAACTGGTCTTCATGTACACCAAGAACGACATAAAAAAAAGTAGTTTTTTCAGTATCTTCGACCAAAAACACTTCAAACATGATTGCCCTAAAGCCCGGGTGTCCAAAGTGCGGGCTATTTGCGGTTTTGTTGGACCCCAGCATATAAAATTATAAAAATAACAATACAAATGTAAGGGAAAAAAAGAGCAAACAATTGTAATGTTATTAAAAAAACTGAACATTTCCAACAAATAATTAATAATAGTATACTTAGTCACATATAACCAAAGTGTACATCTATTTTAGGCATTTGTTTTAAATACAAATATATCAAAGTGGCCCCTGCATATTTGCCTTTTCAGTATGCGGTCCTTGGTGGAAAAATTTTAGACACCCCCGATCTAAAATATTAGAAGTTCTCAAAATTAAAATTCATATAACTATGAATTAACATGTTAAACATGTAACTGAACATGAATATTTCTGTACAGGCAGAATGTTTGACATACTAGGTCATGCAGTCATGAACTCGAAATTATATTATTCTATTCTTACAGAAGGAAAAAAGTGAATTATATAGCATTTTTTCTCTAGTGACTCAAAGCGCTTTTACATTGTGAAACCCAACATCTAAGTTACATTTGAATCAGTGTGGGTGGCACTGGGAGCAGGTGGGTAAAGTGTCTTGCCCAAGGACACAACAGCAGTGACTAGGATGGCGGAAGCGGGAATTGAACATGGAACTCTCAAGTTGCTATCACGGCCAATCTACCAACCGAGCTATACCGGCAATGCTACTACCTATGTGAAAAAGAAGGGCAAATGAGGGGAAAAATATATTTATTCTAATAGTTAATGTTAATATACTTAGTTATCAATGATACAAAGCTGATACAAAGTTTTGTATTTAAAAAAAAAAAAAAAATATATATATATATATATATATATATATATATATATATATGTGTGTGTGTGTGTGTATTTGAAATATATAAATATATTTACATACATACATACATACATGTGTATATATTTATATATATATTTTTTTAAATATACATGTATATCTTAAATATATATATATATATATATATATATGTGTGTGTGTATATGTATATATATATTTATACATGTGTGTGTGTATATATATGTATACGTGTGTGTATATTTATGTATATATGTATATATATATATATATATTTATACATGTGTGTGTATATATATGTATACGTGTGTGTATATGTATGTATATATATATATATGTATATATATATATATATATATATATATATATATACATACATACATATATATATGTGTATACATATATATATATATTATATACGTGTGTGTGTGTGTGTGTGTGTGTGTGTGTGTGTGTGTGTGTGTGTGTGTGTGTGTGTGTGTGTGTGTGTGTGTGTGTGTGTGTGTGTGTGTGTTTTTAGCATTTAATTTTTTAGACACAAATATATCAAAATCACCCCCACATATTTTGAGTTTTCAATATTTGGTTGGAAAAAGTTTGGACACCCTTGCCCTAAGCACAAAATGTATACCTTTAAAAACACAGTCCTTTATATTCAATACATTACTTTTCATGTGCCCATTCATGTTTAATCATTTTAGCCATAAGCAAATGTCGGATTATGACCAACGAACTGGAACGTTTTGCTAAGCAGTGATCTGTTTCAACGTGCAGTGTTGAACTTCTTTTTACACTTGCATGACAGTTAAGTGTGAGGCGTGAAGTCTACTGGCCTACGACAAGCCTTATTTTTTTCTATATTCTAGTCAATTTTACTTAAAAAAAAAACATTGACTGTGTACATATTAAAGGTATTTTATGAGTAGTTTTTTTGTCCACATGAGGTCCACCGGTGTTCCAGAACGGAATGTGTGTTGCCCTGCAAAGATCCCCTGTAGACTGTATCTAAATATACAAGTTATTAGATGAACCCCCTATGATATGAAGTATGATGCACTGCCCTTTAAGAAAGATAATAACCACATTAAGGAGTTTAAAATGAAATATCAAAGTGTACAAGACGTGGCAAAATGTGTATTCTTACAAGCAATACCAATTATTTATCCACAGCAAGAAGCTAAAAAAAGCTATGAATAAGTTAATTCATGCAAAACATAACCGAGAAAAAACAAAAACAAATGCATTACGATGCAACGGTGGTGGGACATTATTATAAAACATGATTACATTATGTGCCTATTAAAGTTGATTTTAATCCTGTAGCTTCAGACCAGGAATATTAATTTAGGAATGATTTAGATCAGGGGTCACCAACCTTTTTGAAACCAAGAGCTACTTCTTGGGTACTGATTAATGCGAAGGGCTACCAGTTTGATACACACTTAAATAAATTGCCAGAAATAGCCAATTTGTTCAATTTACCTTTGATATATATATATATATATATATATATATATATATATGTATTAAAAAATGTCAATCCGTCAATGTCAATCCGTCGTACATTTTTTTTCCTTTTCCGGAAGGTTTTTTGTAGAGTATAAATGATGAAAAAACACTTAATTGAATGGTTTAAAAGAGGAGAAAACAGGAAAAAAAATAAAATCACATTTTGAAGCAGAGTTTATCTTCAATTTCGACACTATAAAATTCAAAATTTCAACCGAAAAATAGAAGAGCAAAACTAGTTAATTTGAATCTTTTTGAAAAAAATTAGAAAATAATGTATGGAATGTCATTAGTAATTGTTCCTGATTAAGATTATTTTTAGAATTTTGATGACATGTTTTAAATATCCAATTTGCATTTTGTTAGAATATATAACAAATTGGACCAAGCTATATTTCTAACAAAGACAAATCATTATTTCTAGATTTTCCGGAACAAAAATTTTAAAAGAAATTCAAAACTTTGAAATAAGATTTAAATTTGATTCTAAAGATTTTCTAGATTTGATAAAATTTATATTTTTTTAATTTTAATCATAATAAGTTTGAAGAAATATTTTACAAATATTCTTCGTCGAAAAAACAGAAGCTAAAATGAAGAATTTAATTAAAATGTATTCATTATTCTTTACAATAAAATAAATACATTTACTTGAACATTGATTTAAATTGTCAGGAAAGAAGAGGAAGGAATTTAAAAGGTAAAAGGTATATGTGTTTAAAAATCCTAAAATCATTCTTAAAGTTGTATTTTTTCTTTTAAATTGTCCTTCTAAAAGTTATAAGAAAAAGTAAAAAAATAAATGAATTTATTTAAACAAATTCTATTTGAGTTTTGTCTCTCTTAGAATTAAAAATGTCAAGCAAAGCGAGACCAGCTTGCTAGTAAATAAATAACATTTAAAAAAATAGAGGCAGCTCACTGGTAAGTGCTGCTATTTGAGCTATTTTTAGAACATGCCAGCAGACGACTCATCTGGTCCTGACGGGCTACCTGGTGCCCGCGGGCACTACGTTGGTGACCCCTGGTTTAGATGGTGAGGCTATAAAAGAATAAAGTACAGATAGCGTTCAGAGCACAGAAATTTCCCTAAAAATGTTTCCCTTATGTATTTTTTACTCCTGAAAATGAATCTGGCAGTCGGACCCACAAAGTCAACGTCGCCCCCTCTTGGTGTGACTTCCCCCACATAGACAACGTGGATAAGGCGTGTAAAACTATTATTTTCCTCACCTAATTGCATGTTTTTGTCGCCCTGGTTCATAATTACTTTAAAATGGATATGGTTCACTGGTACGGTTAAGTGTGGGTGCTGTCAGCCGTGACCACGAGATGCAGAGACGGCAGGCGGAGTGCGGGTGAAATGTGTTGGAGTAGCGAAAAGGGTGCAACAGGAGAGTGCACAAAATGTCACAACAGCAAAGTTGTGGAACATGGAGGCACAAAGCACAGCGCGAAGAACAATGAGACATTAAAATATTTGAAGATTTTGGCCAGATGAAGCCACATCGTCTGCAAAAAGCAGAGATCTAATCCTGCAGCCACCAAACCAGATACTCTCAAAGCCCCGACTGTGCCTAGAAATTCTGTCCATAAAAGATATGAACAGAATCCGTGACAAAGGGCAGCCTTGGCAAAGTCCAACTGGGAACGGGTCCGACTTACTGCCGGCAATGTATAACATTGAAAAACACATGGGGGTGTCTTAGGTAAGGATTGTGAATGATACTCTCACTATTATGTTAGATCCACTATGGACTGGACTCTTGCATTAATATGTTAAATCCACAATGGACTGGACTCGCACACTATTATGCTAGATCCAGTATGGACTGGACTCTCACACTATTATGCTAGATCCAGTATGGACTGGACTCTCACACTATTATGTTAGATCTACTATGGACTGGACTCTCACTATTATGTTAGATCCACTATGGACTGGACTCTCACTATTATGTTAGATCCACTATGGACTGGACACTTTTACTATTATGTTAGATCCACTATGGACTATACTCTTACACTATTATGTTAAATCCACTATGGACTGAACTCTTACACTATTATGCTAGATCCACTATGGACTGGACTCACACTATTATGTTAGATCCACTATGGACTGGACTCTCACTATTATGCTAGATCCACTATGGACTGGACTCTCACTATTATGTTAGATCCACTATGGACTGGACACTTTTACTATTATGTTAGATCCACTATGGACTATACTCTTACACTATTATGTTAAATCCACTATGGACTGGACTCTCACACTATTATGCTAGATCCACTATGGACTGGACTCTCACACTATTATGCTAGATCCACTATGGACTGGACGCTCACACTATTATGTTAGATCCACTATGGACTGGACTCTCACTATTATGTTTGATCCACTATGGACTGGACTCTCACTATTATGTTAGATCCACTATGGACTGGACTCTCACTATTATGTTAAATCCACTATGGACTGGACTCGCACACTATTATGCTAGATCCAGTATGGACTGGACTCTCACACTATTATGTTAGATCTACTATGGACTGGACTCTCACTATTATGTTGGATCCACTATGGACTGGACTCTCACTATTATGTTTGATCCACTATGGACTGGACTCTCACTATTATGTTAGATCCACTATGGACTGGACTCTCACTATTATGTTAAATCCACTATGGACTGGACTCGCACACTATTATGCTAGATCCAGTATGGACTGGACTCTCACACTATTATGTTAGATCTACTATGGACTGGACTCTCACTATTATGTTAGATCCACTATGGACTGGACTCTCACTATTATGTTAGATCCAGTATGGACTGGACACTTTTACTATTATGTTAGATCCACTATGGACTATACTCTTACACTATTATGTTAAATCCACTATGGACTGAACTCTTACACTATTATGTTAAATCCACTATGGACTGGACTCTCACACTATTATGCTAGATCCACTATGGACTGGACTCTCACTATTATGTAAGATCCACTATGGACTGGACTCTCACTATTATGTTAGATCCACTATGGACTGGACTCTCACTATTATGTTAGATCCACTATGGACTGGACTCTCACACTATTACGTTAGATCCACTATGGACTGGACTCTCACACTATTATGTTAGATCTACTATGGACTGGACTCTCACTATTATGTTAGATCCACTATGGAGTGGACTCTCACACTATTATGTTAGATCTACTATGGACTATACTCTCACTATTATATTAGATCCACTATGGAGTGGACTGTCACAATATTATGCTAGATGCACTATGGACTGGACTCTCACACTATTATGCTAGATCCACTATGGACTAGACTCTCACTATTATGCTAGATCCACTATGGACTGGACTCTCACACTATTATGTTAGATCCACTATGGACTGAACTCTTACACTATTATGTTAGATCCACTATGGACTGGACTCTCACTATTATGTTAGATCCACTATGGACTGGACTCTCACTATTATGTTAAATCCACTATGGACTGGACTGTCACAATACTATGCTAGATCCACTATGGACTGGACTCTCACACTATTATGTGAAATCCACTATGGACTGGACTCTCACTATTATGTAAGATCCACTATGGACTGGACTCTCACTATTATGTTAGATCCACTATGGACTGGACTCTCACTATTATGTTAGATCCACTATGGACTGGACTGTCACAATATTATGCTAGATCCACTATGGACTGGACTGTCACACTATTATGTTAGATCTACTATGGACTGGACTCTCACTATTATGTTAGATCCACTATGGAGTGGACTGTCACACTATTATGCTAGATCCACTATGGACTATACTCTCACTATTATATTAGATCCACTATGGAGTGGACTGTCACAATATTATGCTAGATGCACTATGGACTGGACTCTCACACTATTATGCTAGATCCACTATGGACTAGACTCTCACTATTATGCTAGATCCACTATGGACTGGACTCTCACACTATTATGTTAGATCCACTATGGACTGAACTCTTACACTATTATGTTAGATCCACTATGGACTGGACTCTCACTATTATGTTAGATCCACTATGGACTGGACTCTCACTATTATGTTAAATCCACTATGGAGTGGACTGTCACAATATTATGCTAGATCCACTATGGACCAGACTCTCACTATTATGCTAGATCCACTATGGACTGGACTCTCACACTATTATGTTAGATCCACTATGGACTGGACTCTCACACTATTATGTTAGATCCACTATGGACTGGACTCTCACTATTATGTTAGATCCACTATGGACTGGACTCTCACACTATTATGTTAGATCCACTATGGACTGGACTCTCACACTATTATGTTAGATCCACTATGGACTGGACTCTCACTATTATGTTAGATCCACTATGGACTGGACTCTCACTATTATGTTAAATCCACTATGGACTGGACTGTCACAATACTACGCTAGATCCACTATGGACTGGACTCTCACACTATTATGTTAAATCCACTATGGACTGGACTCTTGCACTATTATTGTAGATCCACTATGGACAAGAGTCTTACACTATTATGTTAAATCCACTATGGACTGGACTCTCACAATATTATGCCAGATCCACTATGGACTGGACTCTCACACTATTATGTTAGATCCACTATGGACTGGACTCTCACACTATTATGTTAGATCCACTATGGACTGGACTCTCACACTGTTTTGTTAGATCCATTATGGACTGGACTCTCAAACTATTATGTTAAATTTACTTTGAACTGGACTCTCACACTGTTATGTTAGGTCCACTATGGACTGGACTCTCATTATTGTGTTAGATCCACTATGGACTGGACTCTCACACTATTATGTTAGAGCCACTATGGACTAGACTCTCACTATTATGTTAGATCCACTATGGACTAGACTCTCAAACTACTATGTTAGATCCACTATGGACTGGACTCTCACACTATTATGTTAGATCCACTATGGACTGGACTCTCACTATTGTGTTAGATCCACTATGGACTGGACTCTCACTCTGTAATGTTAGAGCCGCTATGGACTAGACTCTCACTATTATGTTAGATTTACTTTCAACTGGACTCTCACACTGTTATGTTAGATCCACTATGGACTGGACTCTCACACTATTATGTTAGATCCACTATGGACTGGACTCTCACTATTATGTTGGATCCACTATGGACTAGGCTCTCACTATTATGCTAGATCCACTATGGACAGGACTCTCACACTATTATGTGGCTTTTGCAGCCCTTTGAGACACTCTTTATTTAGGGCTATATAATTAACCTTTGATTGATTGATTGATTGACAAGTATGGTTGCTATGATACGTCCACAACAATAAACCACATTTTTGTTTGTTTTTTACCCTGCAAGGCTGGCAGACAGCGAGTGTCGTCCTTGTTTCTGTCGGGTGAAGCAATTCATTATGTGTCAACAGATTTGTGACATCTTCATTTGAATGCCTATTTCCGCCCAGACTTATCCCTTATGTCGTCCTTGCAGGCAAGGCTGAAAATAAAATCCCACATTTTCACAGCCGGGTGGGTGTGATTTTTTTTGTCAAGGAAGCCGCGTGATGCCTTCATGACACACGTGACGTCCTGAACGGCTGCGATATTCCATTAAACACTCGACAGTTCATTTAGTTTCATTCAGTTTTTGACGAGCATTCTCGGTAAAAATCGTACACTGTAAAACAAAGTCGGTAGATTTTACGGTTTAAAAACTGGCAGCTCAGTGGCCAGAACTTTACCATGATAATAACAGTGGTACGGTTTTTACATTTAAGGTAATGTGATGTAAAAACACATTTGCAAGTCTTGTATAATCATATATCGTGTCTAACTGGAGTTGTCGAGATTACCCCCTTCCCTCAGCAACAGCTTCAGTGATGTAACCAGGGACCTCCCAAATAAATAGAGGAAGCATGCAGGCTGGAATTTTAGAGCCTAGTTTGGATCTGTAACTAGAATACAGACCAACACACGCTTATCCTCATTGAGCCAAATTGAACTCTGTCTCTGCATGATTCCTTGATTCTTGTCTGTGTAATCGATGCCATCAGTGTTTGAACCTGACACACGTGGCGTCCTGAACGGTTTTGATATTCGATGAAACACTCAATTTAGTGTCATTCAGTTTTTGACAAACATTTCGGGCAAAATTCTCAGTTGTCGTACACTGTAAAACAAAATCGGTAGATTTTACGGTGTAAAAACTGGCAGCTCAGTGGCCAGAACTGCACCATGATAAATACAGTGGTACGGTTTTTACATTTAAAGTTGTGTGACGTAAAAAAATTGACCCTAATTTTACATAGAAAAACTGGCATCTAAGGGCCTGATTAGAATAATTATGTACATATTATCACACAACTCTTATGCTTAACGGCCGTTGCTATAGTTATTATGATTCCCGGGCGCGGCCACCACTGCTGCCCACTGCTCCCCTCACCTCCCATGGGGTGGTCAAGGGTGATGGGTCAAATGCAGAGAATAATTTCGCCACACCGAGTGTCTGTGTGACAATCATTGGAACTTTAACTTTTAACTTCAATTAATAGTACTGAAGTGGTATTTTTCTTTGTCCGTGCAAAGCTGGCAATCCAAAAGATTGCAAGCCAGTCTCTTATCAGTGTCTGTGTCCAGGAACGGCCTAGGCCAAACGCCGCAGTGACGCAGTCAGAGCAGAGACAAGGCGATATCACCAGTGTCAATACATTTGCATTTCTTGTACAAACAATCATATATTGTGTCTATCTGAAGTTGTCGAGATTACCCCCTTCCCTCAGCGACAGCTTCAGTGATGTAACCAGGGACCTCCAAAATAAATAGAGGAATCATGCGGGCTGGAATTTTAGAGCCTAGTTTGGATCTGTAACTAGAATACAGACCAAAACACGCTTATCCTCATTGAGCCAAATTGAACTCTGTCTCTGCAACGTTCCTTGCTTCTTGTCTGTGTAATAGATGTCATCAATGTTTGAGCCTGACACACGTGGCGTCCTGAACGGTTTTGAAATTCCATTAAACACTCGATTTAGTGTCATTCAGTTTTTGACAAACATTTTGGGCAAAAATCTCAGTTGTCGTACACTGTAAAACAAAATCGGTAGATTTTACGGTGTAAAAACTGGCAGCTCAGTGGCCAGAACTTTACCGTGATAATAACAGTGGTACGGTTTTTACATTTAAAGTTGTGCGACGTAAAAACACTGACCCTAATTTTACGTAGAAAAACTGGCATCTAAGGGGCATGATTAGAATTATTATGTACATATTATCACACAACTCTTATGCTTAAGGGCCGTTGCTATAGTTATTATGATTCCCGGGCGCGGCCACCGCTGCTGCCCACTGCTCCCCTCACCTCCCCGGGGGATTATCAAGGGTGATGGGTCAAATGCAGAGAATCATTTCGCCACACCGAGTGTCTGTGTGACAATCATTGGCACTTTAACTTTTAACTTTAATTAATTGTGCTGAAGTGGTATTTTTCTTTGTCCGTGCAAAGCTGGCAATCCAAAAGATTGCAAGCCAGTCTTGTATCAGTGTCTGTGTCCAGGAACGGCCTAGGCCAAACGCCGCAGTGACACAGTCAGAGCAGAGACAAAGCGATATCACCAGTGTCAATACATTTGCATTTCTTGTACAAACAATCATATATCGTGTCTAACTGGAGTTGTCGAGATTACCCCCTCCCCTCTGCAACAGCTTCAGTGATGTAACCAGGGACCTCCAAAATAAATAGAGGAAGCATGCAGGCTGGAATTTTAGAGCGTAGTTTGGATCTGTAACTAGAATACAGCCCAGAACATGTGTCTCCTCATTGAGCCAAATTGAACTCTGTCTCTGCATGATTCCTTGCTTCTTGTCTGTGTAATAGATGTCATCAGTGTTTGAACCTGACACACGTGGTATCCTAAACGATTGCGATATTCAATGAAACACTCGACAGTTGAATTAGTGTCATTCGGTTTTTGACGTACATTTCGGGCAAAGATCTCGGTAAAAAAGTCGATAGATTTTACGGTGAAAAAAACGGCAGCTCAGTGGCCAGAATTGTGCCGTGATAAAAAACAGTGTTACGGTTGTTACATTTAAAGTAATGCACCGTAAAAACAGAATTGTCTGTTAAAAATGGTATTTTTGTCTAGATTGCAATTCAGAAAACACATGGCACACAGGTAGGAGCATCCTTTTATCATTGTATACTACATGCCGGGCTACTTAGGGGCTGATTAAAACAAATGCATTTAATGTGTTTGTTGTCCTTTAGTGCTTTTTTGTTTTAATATTCACGCCCATGCACTTTCGGCATTTAATCAAAAGGAAGAAAGAAAATGTTTAAATATAGATGCACTTCAAAAGTGCTTTTGAAAAGCCCATTAAGTGGTAGACGTCTCCTGATTGTTTAAAAGCAAGGCAAAGCAAAACACCACAGGTAGGTGTCACACCGCGGTGAGGGTGTGTTTTTTTTTGTCTTGTAAATTGCATCTTTTACTTTGAAAAGTAACTCCTCTCATTTCATATCACTTGCCTTTCCTTTTGTGTCGTCAGTCTGACGTTATCCCTGACCCCTGATTGTTTCCACCTGTTTTCCATTACCCTCATGTGTCTTATAAGCCCACGTCTCCCCTTGTTTTGTGCCAGAATGTTTCGTGTATTCGTGCCTCTCTAGCGTCCTTGCCTCGTCTCACGTTTATCTACCTTGGTCCTGAATTCCTTTGTTGCTATTTTGAGTTTGCCTTTTTTCCTCCTCAGCAGAGGGATTTTTTTGTTATTTTGTTTTTTCAGCCGAAGTGGTGAGTTATCAGTTTTTCTTACGAATCTTTCTTTCCTCAAAATTTTTAGTGATATTTTTTGTTAACCTTTATTAGATTAGAGTAAGTGTAGAATTTTTCATAGCCATTTTTCATCCTTTTGTTGGAGGGTTTTGTGTTAATAATTAGTTTTATAACATATACGCCACCAATTATTGTTCATCTTTGTTTTTTGTTTTCCTTCTTTCGGAGTGATTTTTGGTTGTTCCTTTTTTTGGAACCTTTTTTGCAGACGAAATTTGTTAACATAGATATTTTATTACCCTGACTCTGGAGGTGAAGGAAGCTGTAAAAATAAAAGCCTGCCGAAGTATTCCCTACTCTGCATCTGAGTCCTATCCTTTTAACCAATTCTGACAGGAGGAGCATAATAACATGAATGTGTGGTAAATGAGTGTCTCTGTGGTAACAGCCCCATTAGTGAAGGAAAAATCCTCATTTTTAAATTCACACGCAGTCTTGGTAGATCACTCACCGCATCCCCACTAATACTTTACTCAATTCTATTGATTGCACATGCTTTTTAGCATGTGGTATTGGGATCTTGCAAAATTAGGCCCTAGCCTTAAAATGTTTTTCAAGTATTTTACATTTACAGTATTGCAATGTCAAAAGAATAACCATAGATTTTACAGGCGGAAAAAAAATAAACTATTGGCAGAATTTTACTGTAAAAAATAAAATTGGTACTGTTTGCCATTTACAGTAATGCACTGTCAAAACCGCTGCAGATTTTACGGTAAAAAAAAAAAACTGGTAACCCAGTCACTTGAATTTTATTGTAAAAATAAAATTTGTACTGTTTTTCCGTTGACTTTAACACACTACATCTGGTAACATTCAAACAACGTAACGTTTCGGGAACCAAGAAATGCTGGCCGTTTGGAACCAAAAAGCAACCCAAATGCACCCATTAGGTAAAGTTAATTGTCCAAAAAGCCTAAAGTAATCACAACGTTCAAGGGACCAAAATGGTTAGCTGGGTTATTTGTAGAGATGTCCGATAATGGCTTTTTTTGCCGATATCCGATATTCCCACATTGTCCAACTCTTAATTACCGATTCCGATATCAACCGATACGAATATATACAGTCGTGGAATTTTATATTGTTACTGTCACTATCAATTACCATACATACATTTTAAAATTTGCAATTTATACATGGGATCGGTCCCGAGCCCGGATTTGAACCCAGATTGTAGCTGAGATAGGCGCCAGCGCCCCCCGCGACCCCGAAAGGGAATAAGCGGTAGAAAAAATGGATGGATGGATGGACATGGGATCGGTATCAGCTGGTGTCACTCATGGATGATCAGCATCGGAATGTGAAGCGAAAAAAACAACCTTAATCTTTTGATCAGAAATGAGTGTGGGGATCATTTTAAAAAAACAACACATCAATGAAGAACAAGTTCTCAGGAATTATTATTGAGGTGATTTTGACTCTTAAAAAGCCTTTGAATCTAATTGGAATTCCCACAGCACAGAATGGGCATTAAGGAAGATTGGGTGTTTTAGCTCAGGAGAGGTTAATTAGACAGGAACAATTGGACATGTCTGCATCAAATGAATAGGAAAACACATTTGCATCTCTTTGGTGGTTATTACCTGTGAAAGAAGCTGAATGACATGATGCATGTGTGAATATGCAATTATGTAGTGTCATCACCACCAACTAACTGGAATGCAGCCACATGAATGCCTATTGATTAAATGAGGTCGGTGCAATTAAAGCGATCAGTATCCGAGTGTGTCTAATGGACCCTGAAAGACGTCCTGACCGGCAGCCACTTTAGCAATAAACTACATACCTAATGCACATTATTTCACTACTGGACATAAATCATGGTTATTCAATATTATATATATATATATATATATATATATATATATATATATATATATATAAATTTTAAATATATGGATATGCATATGTATATAATATATATATGTATGTATATATATGGATATGTATAATATATATACATATATGTGTGTGTGTGTGTGTGTGTGTGTGTGTGTGTGTGTGTGTGTGTGTGTGTGTGTGTGTGTGTGTGTGTGTGTGTGTGTGTGTGTGTGTGTGTGTGTGTATATATATGTATGTGTGTATATATAGGTATATATGCATGGCCGGTTCTACGCAGGGGCAAGAAGGGGCAGAGCCCCCTTTAATAAATGTATTGCCCCCTCAAATCAAAATTTGAGAAAGCAAATTTGAATAAACTCACAAAATGATGACATTACAATTTGACAAAATGATCTCCACTAGCGGAAAAATCCGCCAAAAAAGGGACACACACGATATAGTAGTGTCGGCTCCCCTCTCATCCCTCCCTCCGCTGTGCGTGTATTCAACATTACACACCCGCACACACCCCTCAGCCCTCAGTAAACATCCAATCACTGTTGCAGTATGAAAGTAAAAGAAAAGGAAAAGTTGTCTACAATTATCATATACTTGTTAGGATGGGTGTATTTGTGTAGTCTTATCTGTCATAAACACGTTTATCGTCGCGGACTTTCGGTGCTACGGAGTTACTTTTTTTTTTTTTTTTTTTACAACTTGACGAGTTGACGGAGGTTCTGAGCAGCAGTGGTTTGAAAGGCAGAGAGCCTCCACTGTCCCTGTAACAAGCTACAAGTCAGTTATGATGCTGTTAATGACGGTAAAAATGAAACATAAGGTATATATCCTGCTTAGCAGTCCTTCTCTGCTGTCCTCTGTTCAGAGCGGAGTCCCTAGCAACCGCCCGTTTTACTTAGCAATGGTCTGGCAATCGACTGCTGGAATTCTTTTTCTGTTGTTTTTCTTGTAATTCTACATAGTCAACCTTTAATGTTTCAATCTACATTTTGTAATAAACTAATTATAAGTTTCATTTGATATGACCAAGACACCTAAAAACAAAAACACTGCCGTTTTCATCAATTTACAAACAAGTGGGCAACACACATACATTGGAATGAATGAGTTTTGTGCCCAGATGAGTGCCCACGTCCAATGAATGTGACAAACTGAAAACAAGTGACCTGTGTCTGACAGACCGCTATGTAAAGCCCCGCCCCAGGCTGTAGTCCTGTACTGGTTTTGTTTTTCTTCATGTAATCACAGCGGGTTTTTTCTGTTGTTCTTCAAGCGTACTTATTTTCTGCTCAAGCTTCCAGCAGCTCACAAAAAAGAAACAGTTAATGCTCTGTAATGCATCCATTTTTCAGAGCATTTAAAAAGTCTAGTCCTGCTCCTGCATGTAGTAGTAGCAATGATGCTACTGCTAGTACATCAGGGACAGCAGCTAGCAATACTGCACCTTCAGCACCAGCAAGCACCGTTTCTCCTGCACCAGCTCCCTCCGTCCCCCCAACAAGCGCTCCCCCAAAGCAGCCTGCTCAGCTACCCAGTGACTTAAATGGCAACGCACCATCTCAGCCAATACTGGGTGGCTACGCAAAGCGTGCATTTGGTTCAACATTAAGATCATTCAATCCTGCCTGGTACCGCACACGATCATGGCTAGAGTATTCTGTGGTGCGAGACGCCTGCTTCTGTTTCCCCATGTCGGAAATATGGCAGCGCTGTTAATGTTTCCCCCCCTGAGGGATTGCCACCTTATTGTGGTCAGGGGGTTTGCGTGCCTCAGTGACCGTAAGAGCTATACCAGCAGGAGCTTAGTCTTCAGGTGGGACACCCAAGTTGGACATGTCTGAAGGTAGAGGCCTGACAAAGTGCAATCCACTACTCCAGGTTGGGGTTGGACACATAGCTAAAGACCCATTTCAATGAAGAAAGCATCGTTACTATAAGCTGGAGCATGATGTGTACACATGATGCCCCCTTCACACTTCTGACTGCCCCCTCATATAAGCATGCCTAGAACCGCCCCTGTATATATGTATATATATGTGTGTGTGTATATGTGTGTATATATATATATATAAATGATAAATGGGTTTTACTTGTATAGCGCTTTTGTACCTTCTAGGTACTCAAATCACTTGGACGCTACTTCCACATTTACCCATTCACACACACATTCACACACTGATGAAGGGAGCTGCCAAGCAAGGCGCTAACCGGCATCCATCAGGAGCAAGGGTGAAGTGTCCTGCTCAGGAGACAACGGACGTGACGAGGTTGGTACTAGGTGGGGATTGAACCAGGGACCCTCGGGTTGCGCACGGCTACTCTCACACTGCGCCACGCCGTCCCTATATATATATATATATATATATATATATATATATATATATATATATATATGTATATATATATATATATATATATATATATATATATATATATATATGTATATATATATATATATATATGGATATGCACATGTATATAATATATATATGTATGTATATATATGGATATGTATAATATATATATATGTGTGTGTGTGTGTGTATATATATATATATATATATATATATATATATATATATATACACACATACACATATATATATATATATATATGTGTATGTATATGTATATATGTATGTATGTATGTTTGTATGTATATATATGTATGTATATGTATGTATATATGTGTGTATATATGTATGTGTATATATATATATATATATCCATCCATTTTCTACCGCTTATTCCCTTTGGGGTCGCGGGGGGCGCTGGTGCCTATCTCAGCTACAATCAGGCGGAAGGCGGTGTACACCCCGGACAAGTCCCTATATATATATATATATATATATATATATATATATATATTGTTGTGTGTATTTCAAGCTGACACACAACATCCTGCAGCAATACACACTAATCCGCAATGGTCCCTGGAAAGGCGACATGTGAAATCTAGGGCTAGCCTGACTGAAGCCAAGAAGGTGAAGAGTGAACGCATCCTCTCGATTATTTAAATGCTTTTAAGGAATTTATGAATTCATTTATGGGGGAAGTAAATACCTAAGTACATGACAACTTGGCTTCGAGACCAGAGGATTTAATTTAATATAGGAAGGAAAAATTACATGTAATTGTTATACAAAATAAATGCTCGTGTTGTGAGAGTTGAAATTAGTGTTTGATGTGGGAAAGTTGATCAGTTAATATTTTAGCTTTTAAATATTTATTTGAATTTAAATTATGCATTTAATTATGTTCAATTACATTACATTAGATCTGCCCAGAGTTCCTTAAGATTCTGGATGCTGTGGGGCTGTCTTGGTGGACAAGACTCTGCAACATTGCTCCGACATCAGGGGTGGTGCCTCTGGTTTGGCAGACCGGGGTGGTGGCTACCCTCTTTAAAAAGAGTTCGGAGGATGTGTTCCGACTATCGTGGGATCACACTCCTCAGCATTCCCAGTAGGGTCTATTCAGGTGTACTGGAGAGGAGGCTATGCCAGATAGTCGAAGCTCGGTTTCAGGAGGAGCAGAGTGGTTTTTGTCCTGGTCGTGGAAAATGTGGACTAGCTCTATACTCTCGGCAGGGTCTTTGAGGGTGCATGGGAATTTGCCCAACCAGTCTACATGTGCTTTGTGGACTTGGAGAAGGCATTCGACCGTGTACCCCGAGAAGTCCTGTGTGGATTACTCAGAGAGTATGGGGTATCAGACTGTCTGATTGTGGTGGTATGATCAGTGTCAGAGTATAGTCCGCATTGCCGGCAGTAAGTCAAACCCGTTTCCAGTGAGGGTTGGACTCCGCCAAGGCTGCTCTTTGTCACCGATTCTGTTTATAACTTTTATGGACAGAATTTCTAGGCGCAGTCAGAGCGTTGAACGTATCCGGTTTGGTGGCTGCAGGATTAGGTTTCTGCTTTTTGCAGATGATGTGGTCCTGATGGCTTCATCTAGCTAGGATCGGTTTTGCAGCCGAGTGTGAAGCGACTGGGGTGAGAATCAGCAATTCCTAGTCCGAGTCCATGGTTCTCACCCGGAAAAGGGTGGAGTGCCATCCCCGAGTTGGGGAAGAGATCTTACCCCAATTGTGTGATGCTTTGCTGGCATTGTCGTGATGTGGGTGCGTTCTCTCGGTGATGCAGTCGGATAAGACACAGCGTGAAGGTAAGAAATGATTTATTTATACTAAAAAACAGACTGAGAACAAAAAGACTTGCACAAAGCACTGAAGACAAAACCAACAGAACTAGCATGGGAGCAAGAAAGAACTGAAAGCGCTAGCATGTGAGCTGAGACACAAACGAAGGAATAGCGTGGAAGCTAACGAATACAAAAATACTTTTACCACAAAAAGAATCAGCGACCTCACCTGTTGCATCGATCAGCAAACTAGACTGCGAGGATCAGTAACGGAAAAGGCAGGCTTATATAAGGACAGAAATTAGGAGGCAGGTGCGCGGCAAAAACGAAAGGCAGGTGACACTAATACGTGACTATGGCAATGGAAACAAACAGGAAGTGCCACCAGGAACTAAGGAAGACAAATACTAAACAAGATGTACTACAAAAACAGAACAAAACCATGACATGATCATGACAAAGTGGAGGAGTTCAAGTATCTCAGAGTTTTGTTCATGAGTGAGGGAAGAGTGGATTGTGAGATCGACAGGCGGATCGTTGCGGCGTCTGCAGTGATGCGGACCGTGTACTGATCTGTCGTGGTGAAGAAAGAGCTGGGCTGGAAGGCATAGCTCTCAATTTATCAGTTGATCTACGTTCCCATCCTGACCTTTGGTCACTAACTTTGGGTTATGACCGAAAGGACAAGATCACAGGTACAAGCGGCCGAAATGAGTTTCCTCCGTCAAGTGGCGGCGCTCTCCCTGAGAGATAGGGTGTGAAGTTTTCAAAGTAAAGCCACTGCTCCTCCAAATCGAGAGGAGCTAGATGAGGTGGTTCGGGCATCTGGTCAGGATTCCCCCTGAGGCCATGGGGCAGACCCAAGACACGTTGGGAAGACTTTGTCTCCCGGCTGGCCTGGGAACGCCTCAAGAGCTGGACGAAGTAGCTGTGGTGAGGGATGTCTGGGCTTCTCTGCTTAGGCTGCTGCCCCCGCAAACCCAAGAGGGACAAGCGGTAGAAAATGGATGGATTGATGGAGGGACAAATTGAATTGTATTAAATAAAACTGAAATACATTGCATTAAAGTACATTTCATAACGGTGAATTACATTGAATAGTATTGAATTCAATTAAATTACTTTGAATTACACATTTAATTACATTACATTAAACTGAATTACATTACACTAAATTGATTTGCATTACATTAATTTAAATTACATTGATTCACAATTGAAATATACAACATTAAATTAAATGTCATTACTTTGAACTACATTGAAGAATACTTAAATACATTGAATTACATTACCATGAATTGCATTGAGTTAAATTAAATTGTTTATTGTTTACAGTTTGTTAATTTTTTGTAACGTCTTAATTACATTGAATTTTATTCCATCAAACTGAATTGCCTTACATTACATTAAATTACACTGGATTATATTGAATTAATTAAATTACACTGAATTTGAATAAATTGAATTGACTTGCATTGCATTGAAATACAAACCCCGTTTGTGCCTTGGGCACTAATACACCCCCATACCATCACAGATGCTGGCTTTTGAACTTTGCGCCTATAACAATCCGGATGGTTATTTTCCTCTCTGTTCCGGAGGACACCACGTCCACAGTTTCCAAATATAATTTGAAATGTTGACTCGTCAGACCACAGAACACTTTTTCACTTTGCATCAGTCCATCTTAGATGAGCTCGGGCCAAGCAAAGCCGGCGGCGTTTCTGGGTGTTGTTGATAAATGGGTTTTGCTTTGCATTGTAGAGTTTTAACTTGCACTTACAGAGGTAGCGACCAACTGTAGTTACTGACAGTGGTTTTATGAAGTGTTCCTGAGCCCATGTGGTGATATCCTTTACACACTGATGTCGGATTTTGATGCAGTACCGCCTGAGGGATCAAAGGTACGTACTATCGTCGCTTATGTGCAGTGATTTCTCCAGATTCTCTGAACCTTTTGGCGATTTTACGGACCGTAGATGGTACAATCCCTAAATTCCTTGCAATAGCTCGTTGAGAAATGTTGTTCTAAAACTGTTCGACAATTTTCTTACAAAGTGGTGACCCTCACCCCATCTTTGTTTGTGAATTACTTAACATTTCATGGAAGCTGCTTTTATACCCAATCATGGCACCCACCTGTTCCCAATTAACCTGCACACCTGTGGGATGTTCCATATAAGTGTTTGATGAGCATTCCTCAACTTTATCAGTATTTATCGCCACCTTTCCTAACTTCTTTGTCACGTGTTGCTGGCATCAAATTCTAAATTCAATGATTATTTGCAAACAAAAAAATGTTTATCAGTTTGAACATCTAATATCTTGTCTTTGTAGCATATTCCAACTGAATATGGGTTGAAAATGATTTGCAAATCATTGTATTCTGTTTATATTTACATCCAACACAATTTCCAAACCGAAATGGAAACGGGGTTTGTACATTGCAATGAATTGTCATAAAACATAAATGATATCGTCCTGAGAATTGAGTTGAAATGAGTATATTTTCGGAATGTTCAATGTGGAGAAATTGACCAGTGAATGGCCGCACAATTTAATTTAAATCACCCATTTAATTACATTAAATTAAATCGAACTGAATTACAATTAAATGTATGTATTTTATTTTAATTAAATACATTAAATTTAATGATTAATTACATTAAATTACATTGTAATACATTTAATTACATTGAATATAATTTACACTAAATTACATTAACTTACATTGAATTACTAAACTTTACATGACATAATATGACAATAATTTATTTTTACACACACTGTCTGCTGTACAGTATTCTTAATGTACGGTTGAATAAGCCCTATTTCTATCCGTGTTATTTTTCCAGACAAAGTATATGATAATGTACAGTATATCCCTTTCAGCTCGCCTCTCCTTGCAAAAGTCAAGTTTACCATACCGTTCATTCCCATGAATAAGGAAAGAGTTTAGCTCAAGTGCAAATAAATAAATAAAAAAAGCTATCGGCGTGTACGTGTGGAGCTAAAAGGTCAACGTGATCTGATATTAACATGCATCAGTCTCGGCTAGGCAAACATCTGCTCTGCAGACTTGTTTTGTTTCCGTGAAATAGAAACGCTGAGCGATATCAGGAATATGAATTGGTACTCTTAAATGGCAGGGGTACCCCTGGGGCACCAAGAAAGATGTTCTAAGTGCTACATAGGGACAACAACACAGTCAAAGAGTGTATATTTTCCATAGTTTACCTGGAATTTACAGTACAGTCTATACTCAAGTGGCTGTTACATGTTCATTTTGTTACATCATCAAGGAAAAACACCTTAACACTCCAAGCAAGATGAGCCCACCCCCTTATGCGAGCCCACCACTTCACGCAGCTTTGTCAACAAACAGAAAAAGCAGGCTTTGCTACAGATCTTAACCTAAAGCGTAGAGCTCTACCAGTTGGGAGCTGTACCTTTTTATTTAGTGCTGTCAAATTATTACATTTTTAGCTTCCATCAATCACACTCTGATTAATCAAAGATATTGGATAAAATTGTAGCATGCTAATGTTAACATAGGAGGAGTTAGCATAATTAAAAAATGGCGCTAAGTTTCAGAATCCATGATTTTTAGGTTTAAAAAATTAAAATTTGTTGAAATGCTAGCATAAAACATTAGCGTGCTAACTTTAGTATGCTAATATAAAAAGTTAGTGTACTTCCAAAGTGTCGGCAACTATCAAAAACTATGATTTTTAGGTTTAAAGAATCAAAATTTGCTGAAATCCTAGCAAAAAATGTTAGCATGCTAACTTTAGCATGCTAAGATAAAAAAGCGTAGTTCCAAGGTGGCGGCAACGATCAATATCCATGATTTTTAGGTTTAAAAAATAAAAATTTGTTGAAATGCTAGCATAAAACATTAACAGGCTAACCTTAGTATGCTAATATAAAAAGTTAGTGTACTTCCAAAGTGTCGGCAATTATCAAAAACCATGATTTTTAGGTTTGAAGAATCAAAATTTGCTGAAATCCTAGCATAAAACATTAGCATGCTAACTTTAGCATGCTGATATAAAACATTAGCATACTTCCAAGGTGACGGCAACTATATAAAAAAAAACATGATATTTAGATTTAAAGAATCAAAATTTGCTGAAATGCAAACATAAAACGTTGCATGCTAACTTTAGCATGCTATTATAAAACCTTAGTGTACTTCAAAGGTGGCGGCAACTATAAAAAAAACATGATTTTTAGGTTAAAAGAATCAAAATTTGTTGAAATGCTAGCATAAAATGTTGGCATGCTAACTTTAGCATGCTCATATAAAACGCTAGCATACTTCCAAGGTGGTGCAGCTATCAAAAACCCCAGATTTTTAGGTTAAAATATACAAAATTAGGTAAAATGTTATGCAGCAACTGTTAATAGTATAATTGGTCTATAAAGTTATTATAAGTAGACCTGTTAACATAGGAGGAGTTAGCATACTTCTAAGATGGCGCAAAGTATTAAAAAAAAAAACATGATTTTCGGTTTGAAGAATCAAAATTTGCTTAAATGCTAGCATAAAACATTAGCATACTAACTTTAGCATGCTAATAAAAAACATTGGTGTACTTCCAAGGTGGCGGCAACTATCAAAAACCATGATTTTTAGGTTTAAAGATTCAAAATTTGCTGAAATGCTAGCATATAATGTTAGCATGCTAACTTTAGCATGCTAATATAAGACGTTAGCATACTAACTTTAGCATGCTAATATACAACGCTAGCATACTTCCAAGGTGGTGCCAACTATCAAAAAATGTTAGCATGCTAACTTTAACATGCTAATATAAAACAGAGTACTTCCAAGGTGGCGGCAACTATCAAAAACCATGATTTTTAGGTTTAAAGAATCAAAATTTGCTGAAATGCTAGCATAAAATGTTAGCATGCTAACTCTAGCATAAAACGTTAGCTTACTTCCAAAGTGGCGCCAACTATCAAAAACCCTTATTTTTAGGTTAAAACATACACTATTAGATAAAAGCTATGCAGCAACTATAAATAGTATAATTGGTCTTTAACATCATAAGTACACCTCTGCATAACACACAAAAAAAATTATATAGAAATATAGATCAACTTACAACAGAGACAACCTTCATTAACATTTTTTGGGGGGGCCATAACAGAAAATATTTAAAGTGTATCAATTTGCCTAAAAGAAAAAAAAGAAAAAAACTTTTTTTAAACACAAAACTTTTTTTTGACCGACTTGAACCATTTGATAGTAATTATTTGTAAATTAAATCAACTCTATAATTTATAATACATTCAAATTGATCAGCAACAAGAGCATATTATATTTGACACAAAAACCTGCAAAAGCGCGATATAAAATCTTATCCATTATTATTATTATTATTATAAAATATTTGTGGAGAGGCGTAGCCGGCGAACGAGCAGCGGGGCAGGGCACGCTGGCTCCCGGCGCAAAATGGCGGTGAGGAGGCGGAGAATTCTGCCGAGCGGAGAGGCGGGGCGTGACGGGAGCGAAGCCGCAGTCAAATGCAGGTGGGTGGATCGCGCACCGGTTCACAATTAACATTTCTCCTCACACTGTATAAAAGGGGAGAAGCAGGTGAGAAGGGGGCAGAAGGAGGAGGAGAGCCGGCAGCAGGGACCGAGGAGCGAGAGATAGTAAGACGGCGACGACGAAAGTGACCAAAGAGCGAGCAGCAGAGGAGGAGCTGAAAAGCAACCCGGCAAGAGACAGCTTTATTGAAAAATAAACAAGAGTCAAACCTGCTCGATCATGTCCTTCCTGAGTGGTCCATGGAACCTGCACGACGACAGCGTGAGGAGAAATATATGTGTAAATATATATATATATAAGTATATATATATATAGCTAGAATTCACTGAAAGTCAATTATTTCTTATATATATATATATTTATAAAATACTTGACTTGGTGAATCTATTTGTAAATATACTCCTCCCCTCTAAACCACGCCCCCAACCACGCCCCACGCCTCACCCCCGACCACGCCGGAAGTCTCGAGGTTGGCAAGTATGTTCTTAGTCCTTTTAAAGACCTAACGAAATGAGATTTTCTTATTTAAACGGGGATAGCAGGTCCATTCTATGTGTCATACTTGATCATTTTGCGATATTGCCATATTTTTGCTGAAAGGATTTAGTAGAGAACATCCACGATAAAGTTCGCAACTTTTGCTTGCTAACAGAAAAGCCCTGCCGCTACCGGAAGTCGCAGACGATGACGTCACATGTTGAGGGCTACTCAATTATTTACATTGATTTTAATGGGAGCCTCCAACAAAAACAGCTATTCAGACTGAGAAAACGACAATTTCCCCATTAATTTGATGCTGTAACACCGCATTCACCGCTAATACTCATACATGCGAGGATTAAAGATTCGTGTTTGAGGATATTGATAGCGACGGACTAGAAAAAAAAAAGAGTTTCATATGTTTTGAGACACATTTACTAGGATAATTCTGGGAAATCCCTTATCTTTCTATTGTGTTGCTAGTGTTTTAGTGAGTTAAACTGTACCTAATAGTCGGAAGTGTACGTCCACGGCCGGGTGTTGACGCGCAGTGTCTCGGGGAAGTCGAAGGCATTTGTATGGGCGGCACAAGCTCAGCTGATATCTGGTAAGAAACAACTTTTTAACCACAATTTTCTCACCGAAACCTGCTGGTTGACATGTAGTCGGGATCCATGTCCGCTGTGATCCATACTAAAGTTTCACCTCCGTGAATTTTAAACAAGGAATCACCGTGTGTTTGTGTGGCTAAAGGCTAAAGCTTCCCAACTCCATCTTTCTACTGTGACTTCTCCAATATTAACTGAACAAATTGCAAAAGATTCAGCAACACAGAAGTCCAAAATACTGTGTAATTATGCCGTTAAAGCAGACGACTTTTAGCTGTGTGTGTGTGCAGCGCTCATATTCATAACAGCCCGTGACGTCCCGCGTACACGTCATCATTACGCAACGTTTTCAAGAAAAAAGTCCCGGGAAATTTAAAATTGCAATTTTGTAAACTAAAAAGGCCGTATTGGCATGTGTTGCAATGTTAATATTTCATCATTGATGTATAAACTTTCAGACTGCGTGGTGGGTAGTAGTGGGTTTCAGTAGGCCATGGGTGTCAAACTGTGGCCCCCCGTGTAATTTAATTTAGCCCTTGAGGCAATATCAATTTAGCGTTAGAGCTGGCCCGCCGGTGTTATACAGCGTCGGTGCCGCTGTAACACCGCATTCACCGCTAATACTCATACTTGCCAACCCTCCTAATTTTTCCGGCAGACTCCCAAAGTTCAGTGCCCCTGCCGAAAATCTCCCGGTTCAACCATTCTCCCGAATTTCCACTTGGACAACTATATTGCGGGCGTGCATTTAAGGCACTGCCTTTAGCGTTCTCTACAACCTGTCGTCACGTCCGCTTTTCCTCCATACTAACAGCGTGTCACATAATATTTGTGGCTTTTACACACACACACATGCACAAGTGAATGCAAGGCATACTTGGTCAACAGCCATACAGGTCACACTGAGGGTGGCCGTATAAACAACTTTAGCACTGTTACAAATATGCGCCACACTGTGAGCCCACACCAAACAAGAATGACAAACACATTTCGGGTGAACATCCGCACCGTAACGCAACAGAACAAATACCCAGAACCCCTTGCAGCATTAACTCTTCCGGGAAAATTCCAGCAAACTGACCAATAATTAACGTTTTATTCATGCATTTTCTCTTCCTACTTCAAGGCTTGAATGTTTGGTTCATTCATTATTGTTATTTTATTTTCAAATGTAGGGAAAAAATTGATATTCACCTCAGAAGATTGCAAATAGAAAAAAAGGCATAACATTTTTATTTAAATTTTTCTTTGATATGCCATTGATATTTTTTTTATTATTATTTGAAACTGGATTTTGCATGTCACTAAAGTTATATAAGCCTTGCTTGTTCAATATTTAATGCAAAACTTGTTTGGGTCCCTATTAAAAAGGTTAATTTGTTCAACCTTGGTTTAAAATTTTGGCCCACTCTGTATTTGAGTTTGACACCCCTGCAGTAGGCCTTTAAGTCAATTTATATCTCATGACACACCATCTGTATGTAATATGGGTTTTAATTTTTTTGGCGTTTCCAGACGGATTTGTGTTTGTATTTTTTGTACAACATGGCTTTTTCCACCTTTTGGGTTGCCGACCCCTGCCCTAGGTTTAAAGCACTAAACAGAGGGAAATACTGTTGCCGCTCACCCCACAGCAGTTGTAGGGAGCATACTAGTCCAAAACATTAATTAATTGATTGATGTGATTAAAAATTGGCTGGACAGCACTATGTATGAACATTTAATTTAACCTCATGTCATCCTCAGCTTGCTATCCGTCAAGCCGGGACCGTGATTGTTTTTGCTTCCTCGATGCAGAGATGATGTTGGACGAGTCAGGCATGAATGTGAGTACATATTTATTAATTACAAAAATACAAAAAGGCAAACAAAGGACACGCTCGGTGACGGCTAATAATCTATACCAGGGGTCGGGAACCTTTTTGGCTGAGAGAGCCAAGAAGCCAAATATTTTAAAATGTATTTACGTAAGAGCCATATAATATATTTTTAACACTGAACACAACTAAAAGTGTGCATTTTTAATTAAGACCAACATTTCCAGAGTATAATAGGTATCTTATTCTTTGTAATAACGTTGTTATTCTGAAGCTAACTTAGGAGGAGCGTGGACTGCGGGTCTGCAGCGAAGCGGGGTGTTGCCAGGACCGGCCTCGAAATCAGCGACAGGTGTGTAAATGGCCCACCTGGGCCTTGTTGAAGAACCCCCAAGAGGGCTAACCCTAAACTAACCAATAATAAATCAATTATTTCTTACCCTTAAGGCATTTTCTTGAACAGGTGCGGTAGAAAAAGGATGGATGGATTCAAATGCATGAGCATTTTTATATTTTTAAAGTTATTTTTAACACTGTGATTACAAGTGGAATTATTCATTACTTATTGTGTTAAGTAGTGTCAGCTCAGATTTATCCGAGAGCCGGATCCAGTCATCGAAAGAGCCACAACTGGCTCGCGAGCCATAGGTTCCCTACCCCTGATCTATACTAAAACGGCAACGAAAACAGCACGATGGCATGGCTATCTATAAATAAACAAAAGATGCTAAAAATGATACTCAATGAACCAAAAATGTGCACTTTAGGCGAAAAATACACAGATCGTGGCAAGGCGTGAAGGTTTGTACGAAAAATGCAGGCGTGAAGGCATAAGGCAGAATGCAAAGTACCCAGCACGATGAACAAGTGACATAAATAGTGGCCGTGGTAACTAGAAACAGGTGTGAGAGGCTGATGATCGGGGCGTGACTAGGGGAACCAGGTGGAAACTAATGAGTAGCTATGGTGACCAAGAAAACAAGGAAGTGCAAACGCAAAAAAAGAGTCCAGAAAACAAAACAAAACATGATCAAACATAAAAGCAGATTAACAGGCATGACACTATCTACCCCAGGAAGGGATGTGCTGTTCTTACAGCCGTCAATCTTGATGACCGTGTTCTACTATACCTCTTTTTTTTTTTTTTTTGCGCCCGTACAGACACTCCATCACTCGTCACATCGCTGACACACGGTAGGGGGCGTGAAATTGTTTTGACGTTGAAGAAATGAGGGTTGCTGTGACGACTCACTGATAGTAGCAACTTGCCGTCTGGACACAGCGTTGAGCCGGCCGCAGCCGCTGATTGTTGAGCCGGCCGCAGCCGCTGATTTTCAACTGAAGTCATTTAAAAAAAAATAGGCAGACATCCTGTTTCCACCTCCGCCTCCCGGGGCCATCTGTCTGCAGCCAGCTTGCACTGTACACTGACTAAGCCCACAGGTCTTCGTTTTTTTTAAGCTTGTTACCCAACAGCGGGGATATTCAACTAACTTGGCAACATATGCCAGAAAGCTAAGGACCGGAGGGGGCTGTAGTTCTCGATTCACTATTACCGTATTTTCCCGGCTATAGAGCGCACTGGCATTTAAATTTTAGAAAAAAATAAATATGTTTACATACAGTCAGAGGTGGGTAGTGGAGATGCGCGGATAGGCAATTATATCATCCGCAACCGCATCACTAAAGTCGTCATCCACCCGCCACCCACCCGAACCAACATTTCATCAAAGCCACATCCTTCCATCCATCCATTTTCTACCGCTTATTCCTTCTATTTCTATATATATATATATATATATATATATATATGGATATGCATATGTATATAATATATATATGTATGTATATATATGGATATGTATAATATATATATATGTGTGTGTGTGTATATATATATATATGTGTATGTATATGTATATATGTATGTATGTATGTTTGTATGTATATATATGTATGTATATGTATGTATATATGTGTGTATATATATATCCATCCATTTTCTACCGCTTATTCCCTTTGGGGTCGCTGGTGTCTATCTCAGCTACAATCAGGCTGAAGGCGGTGTACACCCTGGACAAGTCCACATATATATCCATCCATCCATTTTCTACTGCTTATTCCCTTTCGGGGTCGCGGGGGGGCGCTGGCGCCTATCTCAGCTACAATCGGGCGGAAGGCGGGGTACACCCTGGACAAGTCGCCACCTCATCGCAGGGCCAACACAGATAGACAGACAACATTCACACTCACATTCACACACTAGGGCCAATTTAGTGTTGCCAATCAACCTATCCCCAGGTGCATGTCTTTGGAAGTGGGAGGAAGCCGGAGTACCTGGAGGGAACCCACGCATTCACGGGGAGAACATGCAAACTCCACACAGAAAGATCCCGAGCCTGGATTTGAACCCAGGACTGCAGGACCTTCGTATTGTGAGGCAGACGCACTAACCCCTCTGCCACCGTGAAGCCCCAAAGCCACACCCGCCCGTTGTTATATATCTAATATAGACGATGCAAGGCATTAGTGAGGTTAGAAAGTGTAACTCCCTCCAAATAGCACAGACACAATGGCTTTCTTGAACTAACTTATTTGAAGGCTTACTTTCCCTTCAAATTCACCGTGAAAACTGTAATAAATAAAGCATGTTACAAACGTAAAAATACTAACATGCACAGCATGTGGATCAAACATTTTACCAAGTAAAATACCAACAAATGACAAATACCTCGTTGGCCATACCCGGAAGTAGCTTCCTTACATCCGTCGACAGACACTTCAAAATAAAAGTATGCCCACATATTGTTTCAAAGAGTGCTGCTCGTTTTTCGTACGTGGGTAACAACATTTAACTATTTATAAATGGTTGATTTCTATAGTCTAGTAAGGTAAAGTGTTGTACCTGACAAGTTTGGGCTACCTTGCTTCTGCAGCCTTCATCAGAGGTGTCACGTGATGTTAGCGTGACGTTGTCTGTGACGTGTTATATGGATTGTATCATCACGAGTTGTCAGGTACAACACTTTACCTACTAGCCCAGAGGTCGGCAACCCAAAATGTTGAAAGAGCCATATTGGACCAAAAATACAAAAACAAATCTATCTGGAGCCGCAAATAATTAAAAAGCCATATTACATACAGATAGTGTGTCATGAGATATAAATTGAATTATGAAGACCTAAAGGAAACTCAATGAGCTCAAATATAGCTACAAATGAGGCATAGTGACGCAATATGTACATACAGCTAGCCTAAATAGCATGTTAGCATCGATTAGCTTGCAGTCATGCAGTGACCAAATATGTCTGATTAGTACTCCACATAAGTCAATAACATCAACAAAACTCACCTTTGTGTACGCATGTACAACATTATAAGTTTGGTGGACAAAATCAGACGGAAAAAGAAGTGGCATAAATCTCGTCGGAGAAAGTTATGCATGTAAACAAACTAGGGTGAGTTCAAGGACGGCCAAAATTAGTAGGACAAAACGGCGCTCGCCAAATACTCGAATCAGTGAAGCATGTTTAATATAAACGGTGTGCTTTATAGCAATTGGGGAGGTTTGTGTCATGTTTGTCCTCCTAAAAAAAAAATATATATTTTCCCCCTCATTTCATATATTTTTGAAAAAGCTCCAAAGAGCCACTAGGGCGGGGCTAAAGAGCCGCATGCGGCTCCAGAGCCGCGGGTTGCCCACCCCTGTACTAGCCTGTATAAATCAACCATTTATAAATACACGTCAGTAGGTTAAATTAACCTCTTCAACATAGCATTTAACTATGTATAATGTAGCGGCTGGCTATGGGGTGTTAGCCAATGACTTTGGCTGGGGGGCGGGACTTCCGGGAGAGATAGGGAAGTGACGTTATCGACAGGAAGTGAGAGTTCAAGTTGTCCCGGGAAAAGTGTTAGAGACATGAGAGCTGTTGTGTGGTTGTATTACATCTTGTGCAATAAAGACAAGACAAACAAAGAAGTTTTATGAGCCTACATTCCTGGAATTATTACAATATATGTTTCCGAATTGGTTCAATCGCCACCCGCCCGAATCTATTTAAAATCTATTTTTTCGTCATGTCACCCCCCCGACCCGCGGTTTATCCGCGGCCTCCGCGGTTGTGACCGCAAACCGCGCATCTCTAATGGGTAGAGTAGCCAGAAATTGTACTCAAGTAAGAGTACTGTTACTTTAGAGATGTGTTACTCAAGTAAAAGTAAGGAGTAGTTACCCAAATATTTACTTGAGTAAAAGTAAAAAGTATGTTGTGGAAAAAAACTACTCAAGTACTGAGTAACTGATGAGTAACCTGTTTTGTTTAAAGGCCTACTGAAACCCACTACTACCGACCATGCAGTCTGATAGTTTATACATCAATGATGGAATATTAACATTGCAACACATGCCAATACGGCCTTTTTAGTTTACTAAATTACAATTTTAAATTTACCGCGTTTCTTGTTGAAAACGTGTACGCGTGACGTCACGGACTGTAAGGAAATATTAGCGCTGCACCACTCGGAGCTAAAAGTCGTCTCTTTTCATCGCATAATTACACAGTAATTTGGACATCTGTGTTGCTGAATCTTTTGCAATTTGTTCAATTAATAATGGAGACTATAAAGAACAATGCTTTTGGTGGAAAGCGCTGTATTGCAGCTGTCTTTAGCAACCGAGACACAGTCTGTGTTTCTTTGTTTGTTGTGAAGCTTGAACACAGAGCGGTCAAGCGAACATGTTTTCTCTACGTCAATCAGCATGATTGTATTGTACCATATGTCCCGGCAAGAATTCTGCGTTCAAAAGACTCCGGCTTATTAGTGATTCCTAAAGCCCAAAAAAAGTCTGCGTTTTCCGTTCGGGCTCCAGTACTCTGGAATGCCCTCCCGGTAACAGTTCGAGATGCTACCTCAGTAGAATCATTTAAGTCCCTCTTAAAATGCATTTCTAAACTCTAGCCTTTAAATAGACCTCCTTTTTAGACCAGTTGATCTGCCGCTTCTTTTCTTTTTCTCCTCTGTCCCCCCCCTCCCTTGTGGAGGGGGTCCGGTCCGATGACCATGGATGAAGTAAATAAATAAATGATAAATGGGTTGTACTTGTATAGCGCTTTTCTACCTTCAAGGTACTCAAAGCGCTTTGACACTACTTCCACATTTACCCATTCACACACACATTCACACACTGATGGAGGGAGCTGCCATGCAAGGCGCCAACCAGCACCCATCAGGAGCAAGGGTGAAGTGTCTTGCTCAGGACACAACGGACGTGACAAGGTTGGTTCTAGGTGGGATTTGAACCAGTGACCCTCGGGTTGCGCACGGCCACTCTCCCACTGCGCCACACCGTCTCTTTCTGGACAGGCAGGACACATCTGCACCTGTAATGGTGACGGGGTCAAGTCTTTGTCAGCCTGGATGGTTTTCCGCAAAGAAAAACAAAAGTACTGGCTGTCCAGAGTCGAGACCCAGGATGGACCGCTCGCCTGTGTATCGGTTGGGGACATCTCTACGCTGCTGATCCGACTCCGCTTGGGATGGTTTCCTGTGGACGGGACTCTCGCTGCTGTCTTGGATCCGCTTTGAACTGGACTCTCGCGGCTGTGTTGGAGCCACTATGGATTGAACTTTCACAGTATCATGCCTACATATGAGGTCCTCTCCAAGGTTTTCATAGTCATCATTGTCACTGGCGTCCCACTGGGTGTGAGTTCTCCTTGCCCTTATGTGGGTTCTTCCGAGGATGTCGTAGTCGTAGTGGTTTGTACAGTCCTTTGAGACATTTGTGATTTAGGGCTATGTAAATAAACATTGATTCAAGTATTTTTTTTTTTTGTAAAGAATAATAAATACATTTTAATTAAATTCTTCATTTTAGCTTCTGTTTTTTCGACGAAGAATATTTGTGAAATATTTCTTCAAACGTATTATGATTAAAATTCAAAAATATTATTCTGGCAAATCTAGAAGATCTGTAGAATCAAATTTAAATCTTATTTCAAAGTGGATTTTAACCTATTTAAAACATGTCATCAGAATTTTTTAATTAATCTTAATCAGGAAAAAGTACTAATGATGTTCCATAAATTATTTTTTTAATGTTTTCAAAAAGATTCGAATTAGCCAGTTTTTCTCTTCGTTTTTTTCGGTTGAATTTTGAATTTTAAAGAGTCAAAATTGAAGATAAACTGTGTTTCAAAATTAAATTGTCATTTTTTTCGTGTTTTCTCCTCTTTTAAACCGTTCAATTAAGTGTTTCTTCATGATTTATTCTCTACAAAAAGAACTTCCGTAAAAGGAAAAAAAATGTATTACGGAATGACAGACAGAAATACCCATTGTTTTATATGTATAGATTTATTTATTAAAGGTAAATTGAGCAAATTGGCTATTTCTGGCAATTCATTTAAGTGTGTATCAAACTGGTAGCCCTTCGCATTAATCAGTACCCAAGAAGTAGCTCTTGGTTTCAAAAAGGTTGGTGACTCCTGCTCTATGACATGTTCAACTCTTTCTGGACAGGCAGGACACATCTGCACCTGTAATGGTGACGGGGTCAAATCTTTGTCAGCCTGGATGGTTTTCCGCAAAGAAAAACAAAAACAGCATTTCCAGGTAAGAAGCAGACTGAACACTAAAGACTCATCCCTCCTTGAATCCTCATGCTGAGCAAGTGCATGTTTCCAGCCGCCCAGACTTAATGTGATCATCTGTGATTTCCCACAAGCTTCCGCGGTCACATTTAACACACGCACTTCAGTGTGGGCCTTAGGTTGTGGGAGCGCATACGCGGGAATTGATTAGCATGTCGTTACAGGTCCGCGGGGTCCGAACTAAAACTGGTAAGCTTCAATGAATCAAGAAGATAAATGCGTGCGAGCGCTAATTGACTGCAAAAATGTGGGGGTCATCGAAGTGTCTCTTTCAGGAAAAGAAAGCTAAAAAAAATGACACAGCTTATGCAGTGTTAATGGGGTCATATTATGTTGGGGTTTTTTTCAACATTAAAAACACTTTCTAGTCATCCACATAACATGTAATGGTGGTTCTTTGCTTGAAATTTTGCACAGATTATGTTTTACAGACCAACTTCAAGCCGCTTTCTGACCGTCTCTTATTTACGTGCCTCCACTTCGACAGCGTCTTCTCCCCACCATCTTTTTTTTTGCAAGTCCGAACAATACGCTACTTTGTATTACAAATGGCGACAGCAGAGGATGAATGTGCAAACAACTTTGAAATAAAACTAGATTCGAAAAAAAATAATGGACTCGTGCAAAGCTCTTCTAGTAAATCTCGACCATATATGGAGATATCATTCGGCATAATTAGGGCAAAATATGGCACTAAAGTCTCAAATTCCAAACAGTTTGGAGCACGTTTTTGAAGAAGGCAAGATTGTTTTAGAAATATTTACACCATTCCTCATTGATTTGATTTCACATTTTTGGGGACTTATGGGGACTTAAAGGGGAACATTATCACACTTCCAGAATCAAATCGACTTTATTTATAAAGCACATTTAAAATATACCACAGGGGTAGCCAAAGTGCTGTACAATGGACAGCCCATCCATCCATCCATTTTCTACCGCTTATTCCCTTTCGGGGTCGCGGGGGGCGCTGGCGCCTATCTCAGCTACAATCGGGCGGAAGGCGAGGTACACCCTGGTCAAGTCGCCACCTCATCGCAGGGCCAACACAGATAGACAGACAACATTCACACTCACATTCACACACTAGGGCCAATTTAGTGTTGCCAATCAACCTATCCCCAGGTGCATGTCTTTGGAAGTGGGAGGAAGCCGGAGTACCCGGAGGGAACCCACGCATTCACGGGGAGAACATGCAAACTCCACACAGAAAGATCCCGAGCCTGGATTCGAACCCAGGACTGCAGGACCTTCGTATTGTGAGGCAGACGCACTAACCCGATAATACGAGGACCGAGCAAACAACACAACACAAACAGAACATGATCAAAAATAAATAAATAAAACATAAGATTAAAACCAATAAAATTCAGTTCTCAGTGGCTTATTTTATTTATTTATTTATTTTTTTTAAATTTTACCCATCCCGGAATATCCCTAAAAAAAGCTTTAAAGTGCCTGATTTTCGCTATCTGTGAAGCCATCGTCCGTTTTCCTGTGATGTTATCCAGTGATGCCAATACGGATAGCACAGCAAGATATAGCGACATTAGCTCGGATTCAGACTCGGATTTCAGCGGTTTAAGCGATTCATAAGATTACGCATGTATTGAAACGAATGGTAGGAGTATGGAGGCAGATAGCGAAAACGAAATTGAAGAAGAAACTGAAGCTATTCGGCCATGTTTGCCTTAGCATCGCCGGTAAAATGTGCAGACCAACGATCGGAAGTTTTGCATCTTGTGACACTGGATCAACCTAAATCCATCGATTGGTAAGAGTTTGTTTGGCATTAAATGTGGGTAGAGGGAAACGCTGGATGTAAATATAGTTTCAAATGTACATACAGCTAGCCTAAATAGCATGTTACCATCGATTAGCTGGCAGACATGCCACGACCAAATATTAAGTAGCGTAAACTATATTCAAAATGCCGAACATTTGAGGCATTTAAGAAACTCCACCCGGACAGCCCCGCAAAAGAGGATATGTCCGGTGAAAAAAAGGACGTATGGTCAGTCTATCCTAGCCCGGTCGCTGCTAACACCGGACATGTCCTCTTTTGCTAGCATGCTAGCAGTGACTGGCCTATGATAGACTGACCTTATGTCCTTTTTTCACCGGACATGTCCTCTTTCGCAGGGCTGTCCGGGTGGAGATTCTTAAATGCCTCAAATGTCCGGCATTTTGAATTTTGTTTGCGTGGATTTCCAATGTACGTTCAGGGTTAAGAAGGGGTTAAAAACAAAACAAATTGCGTGCGCAGCAGCAGCATTCGTGAGATAGGGGTAGAGAGCGAGAGAGTTATGATAAACGCGCATGCGTCGCCAGGCTCTGCTTTTTACCCATAGATTTATCAGATTTAATTTTTTATTATCTCTAGCAGGGGTGTCAAAAGTGTGTCCATTTGCGGACCACAGCTAATGTTTTAAAGGCCCAGGGCACATTCTGAAAATACTATTAAAATAAACAAAAGCATAACAAAAGTGAAATAATAAAGCTTGAAGGTTAAATGTAATTTGGAACAGTGTTTTTCAACCTTTTTTGAGCCGAGGCACATTTTTGGGGTTGAAAAAATCCGGAGACACACCACCAGCAGAAATCATTATAAGAACGAAACTCAGTCGACAGTAAAAAGATGTCGTCGCAATTGTTGGATATGACTTTAAAACATAACCAAGCATGCATCACTAAAGCTCTTGTCTCAAACTGACTTATTTTGAGATTTTTGCTGTTTTCCTGTGTGTAGTGTTTTAGTTCTTGTCTTGCGTTCCTATTTTGGTGGCTTTTTTCCCCTTTTTTTGGTATTTTCCTGTAGCAGTTTCATGTCTTCCTTTTGAGCGATATTTCCCGCATCTACTTTGTTTTAGCAATCAAGAATATTTCTGTGGTTTTTATCCGTCTTTGTGGGGACATTGTTGATAGTCATGTCATGTTCGAATGTACATTGTGGACGTCGTCTTTGCTCCACAGTAAGTCTTTGCTGTAGTCCAGCATTCGTTTTTTTTTTTTTACTTTGTAGCCAGTTCAGTTTTAGTTTCGTTCTGCATAGCCTTCCCTAACTTTCAATACCTTTCTTAAGGGCACTCACCTTTTGTTTATTTTTGGTTTAAGCATTAGACACCACTTTTCCTGCACGATGCCTCCCACTGTTTCCGACATCCACAAAGCAATTATATTTTATTTAGCCTTTATTTAACCAGGTAAAATCCCATTGAGATCAAAGATCTCTTTTCCAAGGGAGACCTGGCTAAGAGGGCAGCAGCAAGGTTACATTAAAAACAGTAAACAACAAATAAAACATCACATTTACAACATTAAAACTTGCTCATATGACACATGTGCATACAGACAAGGTAGACTGCAATCCTTTCACAGAAGCTTTAAACTCATTTAATTAGCTACCGGCTGCCACCTACTGATAAGGAAGAGTATTACACGGTTACTCTGCCGAGATCTAGACAGCAGCGACACTCAACAACAACACATCATTTGCAGACTAAAATTACTGGTTTGCAAAAAAATATTTTTAACTCAAATAAGTGAAATTAGATCATCTCCAACGGCACACGGGACTGTATCTTACAGCACAGCAGTGTGCCGCGGCACTGTGGTTGAAAAATACTGATTTAGAAAAAGTTGCAATGTTGACTAATAAAACAAAGCCGTTTTTTTTCCTTTCAAACTGTCATTGCTCAAAAATAATATTGAATCAAAATCAATGTTATTATGAATTATTGACCTATCCAAGGTTCCCATTCCTTCACATCAAATATTCCACTAAGAAAAAGAATTTTGGTGGAAGATTTAGAAAATTTGGGAAATAAATAACCCCCAAGAAATATATTTTGTTGTTTTCTTACTGTACCGAAAATTAACTGACTGCACCTGGCTCGCTGACAACAAGCTATCCATACACTTCGGTAAAACGGAATCCATCCTATTTGGGTCCCACATCGACCTTAAGAAAGTCAGTGAGTTCACTATTAAAGTGGGTGACGTTATCACCAGGAAAGATGAGATCACCTCAATCTTTCCTGTGATAAAATGGCAACCAAAGTGATCAAAAAGGTCAACCAAAAAACGAGATTCCTCCACAGAATCTCCTCTCTGGTCAACAAAAGCACCTTGAAGATTCTAGCGGGAACTCGCATTCAACCCTTTTTCCATTACCCCAGCACCTCCAAAACCCACAAATCTAGACTCCAAACATCCCAGAACAAGCTAGTCCGGTTACTTTTAGACCTCCACCCCAGATCACACCTCACTCCAGCCCACTTCGCCAAAGTGGGCTGGCTCAGGGTGGAGGACAGAGTAAAACAACTTGCACTGAGCCTGGTCTATAAAATCCGCTACACCTCTCCGATACCGAAGTACATGTCAAACTACATCCTTAACGTAAATGACCGCCATAACCACAACACCAGGGGGAGCTCCACAAACAACGTTAAACTCAGATTCCGATCCAACAAATATCTTAACTCATTCTCCTTCAATGCCACATCAATGTGGAATTTGCTCCCAACAGGTATAAAAGTAAGTGCATCTCTATCCTCCTTCAAAACTGCTCTAAAACAACACCTCCAGGCAACTTCCACCCTTTACTAATACCCTCCTCCATTCACATCCCATCTCCCTGGACTGTAAATAACCTAATGTAAATAATCTAATGTATATACTTGTTCTTTTGCTATCTGAACTCACTATGTTCTCTGATGGCTGTACATATCTTACTAAGTAAGACCTACACTGTTTCAATGTCCATTTCTTAGTTGATGCAATTGTTGATGACTGAAGTTCTGATATCAACCAAAGCTCCTCATCCCACCCCCCGGATTGTAAATAATGTAAATAATTCAATGTATATACTATGATGATTCACTTGTGTGATGACTGCATTATGCTAATATATATTTGTACCATGAATTGATTAACGTGGACGCCGAGATCATTATCCATGCGTTTGTTACGTCTCGTCTCGATTACTGTAACGTATTATTTTCGGGTCTCCCCATGTCTAGCATTAAAAGATTACAGTTGGTACAAAATGCGGCTGCTAGACTTTTGACAAGAACAAGAAAGTTTGATCACATTACGCCTGTACTGGCTCACCTGCACTGGCTTCCTGTGCACTTAAGATGTGACTTTAAGGTTTTACTACTTACGTATAAAATACTACACGGTCTAGCTCCAGCCTATCTTGCCGATTGTATTGTACCATATGTCCCGGCAAGAAATCTGCGTTCAAAAGACTCCGGCTTATTAGTGATCCCTAAAGCCCAAAAAAAGTCTGCGGGCTACAGAGCGTTTTCCGTTCGGGCTCCAGTACTCTGGAATGCCCTCCCGGTAACAGTTCGAGATGCTACCTCAGTAGAAGCATTTAAGTCTCACCTTAAAACTCATTTGTATACTCTAGCCTTTAAATAGACCTCCTTTTTAGACCAGTTGATCTCCCGCTTCTTTTCTTTTTTCTCCTATGTCCCCCCCTCCCTTGTGGAGGCAGTCCGGACCGATGATCATGGATGAAGTACTGGCTGTCCAGAGTCGAGACACAGGATGGACCGCTCGCCTGTGTATCGGTTGGGGACATCTCTACGCTGCTGATCCGCCTCCGCTTGGGATGGTTTCCTGTGGACGGGACTCTCGCTGCTGTCTTGGATCCGCTTTGAACTGGACTCTCGCGGCTGTGTTGGAGCCACTATGGATTGAACTTTCACAGTATCATGCTTACATATGAGGTCCTCTCCAAGGTTCGTAGTCGTAATGGTTTGTACAGTCCTTTGAGACATTTGTGATTTAGGGCTATATAAATAAACATTGATTGATTGTTACCATTTAGTGGTCAATTGTACGGAATACGTACTGAACCGTGCAACCTACTAATAAAAGTTTCAATCAATCAATCAAAAAAACCGAACCGTGACCTCTAAACCGAGGTACGTACCCAACCGAAATTTTTGTGTACCGTTACACCCCTTTTAAACGGATCATGACAAGTTTTGGTTGACAAAAAAAAAAAAAAGGATGGTGCTGTGTATCTCTCTTTACTTTTTAAGACTGTTGATAAAAAAGTATAAAAAAACATCCTTTTAATAACCCTTGAGTGCACAAGACTGATGTTCAAGAACAAATAGCCGGCATATTAGTATGAGACGCACACAACTCCCATAATTACCCTGACAGTAATTAGGTCATTAGAAGTACATATACAATTAGAATTGAAGCTTTGGATGTCTGAATAGTGTGTGTGTGTGTGTGTGTGTGTGTGTGTGTGTGTATGTCTAATATACTGTGGGGGGGTGACAGAGGATTGACGACGACAGGACAGAAGTGTGTGTGTGTGTGTGTGTGTGTGTGTGTGCGTGCGTGCTGGCGAGGGAGGCTGTAGAGGAGAAAAGTGGAGCTCAGAGAGGAGAAGGCGACGGACATTGTTCACACTCCATTCAAGAGGCTCATGTCCTGTTGCACTTGGAGATAAACAAACAAACAAACAAAAAAAAAAAAGGTAAGACACTCACTCTTTTGCTCTTTGGACTTTTCTCCTCCAGGTGAAAGCACTTTCTCCGTCCATGACCTCGCGGTGCAGACATCACACCGTCTTCTCCTCCGTACCGACGTTGCGAAGGCTCGCGGGTTACCTGTTGACAACGGCATCGTGTCAGATTGTGTTACCACGGCAACCATTTTTTTTTTGGAATACGCTTCTCTCGTGCTTCGATGCACCTGAGGGGAGAGGAAAGTTGGAACGTCGTCTCATCCTGACTTGTTTGGAATTAGTGGGAAGTGAATTATATTTATATAGCGCTTTTCTCTAGTGACTCAAAGTGAACAGGCATTATCTAAGTTACATTTAAAACAGTGTGGTAAAGTGTCTTGCTCAAGGACACAACGGCAGTGACTAGGGTGGCGGAAGCAGGGGATCGAACTTGGAACCCTCAAGTTGCTGGCACGGCCACTCTACCAACCGCCTCATTAGAATCCCCCATAAGGTGTCGGGTGACGTTAATTATTCTATTCAGGGGGTCCCGGTTGTAGAAATTCATATAAAACATTTACTAAAGTAAACAGGCAATGTTTTAAGTAAAATACTCATAAAAGTGTAAAAATAAGTCAAGAAAACAATCCGTGTTCTGTGGTACCTCGGTTTTTACAAGTAAGCCGTATTGATGGAAAAACATTAAAAATGTGTAAAAAACTTAAAATATTAACGCAATTCATAGAGCAAGAGGCGTCAAACTCGTTTTTACATCACATGATGGATGCAAGTGACACTGAATAATGTAGAAGTATAAATGTTTAATGATTCATCTGATTATATTACACAAATGTTTACGCATTCGATTTTTTTTATATGGAGAGTAAGAAAAAAATGTAGAGTTTATATGGTATAAAAAAATGGCAGTTCATAATTTTGCTATAAAATATAGGTGTTTTTTTTTTTTAATTAACTGTAAATATCACAGTTTTGCAAGGTAAAAAAAAAAAGTGGCCACTGAGTGGGTGGGAATTTAATGTTAAAAAAAAAACAATAAAAAAAGTGGCACTGTCTTTCCATTTGGTAAAAAAAATGGTGGCTAACTGTTTTTTAAGGAAAACAATTAAATTCTGGCAACTGAGCTGGCAGTTTGTTACTGTACGGTTTACTTTTTTTTTTACAGCGTAATATTGTAAACGGACAAAGTGTACTACTGTTTTTTTATGGTAACATTCTGGCAACCGAGCTGCCAGTTTTTTACTGTAAAATGTACAGGTTTTTTTTTTTTTTTACAGTGTATTATTGTAAACAAAAAATGGGTTCTGCTGTTTTTTATGGTAAAATCCTGGCACCCGAGCATGGAGTTTTTTTTACTGTAAAATTTTAAATAATGCACTGTAAAAAAAAAAAAAATTAAGTAAAAAAAAATGCATGCTCGGGTGCTAGGATTTTACCATAAAAAACAGTAGTACACTTTTTCTGTTTACAGTTTTTTTTACAGTGTATTATTGTAAACGGACAAAGGGTAATACGTTTTTTTATGAAAAAATTCTGGCAACCGAGCTGCCAGTTTTTTACTGTAAAATGTACAGTTTTTTTTGGGGTTTTTTTTACATTGTATTATTGTAAACAAAAAATGGGTACTGCTGTTTTTTATGGTAAAATCCTGGCACCTGAGCATGGAGTTTTTTTACTGTAAAATTTACAATAAAGCACTGTAAAAAAAAAAAAAATTAAAGTAAAAAAAATGCATGCTCGGGTGCCAGGATTTTACCATAAAAAACAGTAGTACACTTTTTCTATTTACAGTTTTTTTTTTTTTTTACAGTGTATTATTGTAAACAAAAAATGGGCACTGCTATTTTTTATGGTAAAATCCTGGCACCCGAGCATGGAGTTTTTTTTATTGTAAAATTTACAATAATGCACTGTAAAAAAAAAAAAAAATTAAAGTAAAAAAATGCATGCTCGGGTGCCAGGATTTTACCATAAAAAACAGTAGTACACTTTTTCTGTTTACAGTTTTTTTTTACAGTGTATTATTGTAAACGGACAAAGGGTAATACGTTTTTTTATGAAAAAATTCTGGCAACCGAGCTGCCAGTTTTTTACTGTAAAATGTACTTTTTTTTACAGTGTAATACTGTAAACGGACAAAGGGTATTACTGTTTTTTATGGTGAAATTCTGGCAACTGAAGTGCCAGTTTTTTACTGTAAAATGTACAGTTGTTGTTTTTTTTTACAGTGTATTATTGTAAACAGAAAAAGGCTACTACTGTTTTTTATGGTAAAATCCTGGCAACTGAGCTGCCAGTTTTTTTTTACTGTACAATTTACAGATTTTTTCAGTGTATTATTGTAAACGAAAAATGGGTACTACTGTCTTTTTATGGTAAAATTGTGGCAAGCGAGCATGCAGTTTTTTACTGCAAAATATTCAGTTGTTTGCGGTGTATTGTTGTAAACGGAAAAAGGGTACTATTGTTTTTTTATGGTAAAATTATGGCAACCGAGCTGCTGGTTTTTACAGTGTGTTACTGTAAATACCACAGTTTTTCAAAGTAAAAAAAAAGTGGCCGCTGAGTCAGAGGGATTGTAATGTATATTAAAAAAAAAAAAAAAAAAAAAAAAAAAAGCAGTGGCACTGTCTGTCCATTTGGTTAAAATCTAATTCTGCCAGATTTTACTGTAAAATTTAAAACATTTTTACAGTGCATTATTGTAAACTGAAAAAGGCTACCACTGTTTTTTATGGTAAAATCCTGGCAACTGAGTTGCCAGTTTATTTTTCCTGTACGATTTACAGATTTTTACAGTGTATTATTGTAAACGAAAAATGGGTGCTACTGTTTTTTTACGGTAAAATTATGGCACCCGAGCATGGAGTTTTATTTACTGTAAAATTTACAATGATACACTGTAGAAATAACTGTACATTTTAAAGTAAAAAACTGCATGCTCGGGTGCCATAATTTTACCATAAAAAACAGTAGTACCCATTTTTCATTTACAATAATACACTGTAAAAATCTGTAAATTGTACAGTAAAAAAAACTGCATGCTCGGGTGGCATAATTTTACCATAAAAAACAGTAGTACCCATTTTTTGTTTACAATAATACTTTAAAAATCTCTAAATTGTACAGTAAAAAACTGCATGCTCGGGTGGCATAATTTTACCATAAAAAAAAGTAGTACCCTGTTTCTGTTTACATTTTTTTTTTTTTACAGTGTATTATTGTTAACGGACAAAGGGTACTGTTGTTTTTTATGTTAAAATTCTGGCAACTGAGCATTCAGTTTTTACTGTAAAATTTACAGGTTGTTTTTTTTTTACAGTGCATTATTGTCAACGGAAAAAGGCTACTACTGTTTTTTATGGCAAAATCCTGGCAACTGAGCTTCCAGTTTTTTTTTTTACTGTACAATATACAGATTTTTACAGTGTATTAATGTAAACCAAAATGGGTAATCCTGTTTTTTATGGTAAAATTATGGCACCCGAGAATGCAGGTTTTTACTGTAAAATGTACAGTTGTTCACAGTGTATTATTGTAAACAGAAAAAGGCTACTACTGTTTTTTATGGTGAAATTCTGGCAACTGAGCTGCCGTTTTTTTTACTGTAAAATTTACTTTTTTTTTTACTGTGTATTATTGTAAACGTAAAAAGGGTACGACTGCTTTTTATGGTGAAATTCTGGTGACAACGAGCTGCCGTTTTTTTTTACTGTACAATTTACAGTTTTTTACAGTGTATTATTGTAAACGGACAAAGGGTACTACTGTTTTTTATGGTAAAATTCTGGCAACCGAGCTGGCGTTTTTTTTTTGCCATAAAACCCCAGGTTGTTGTTGTTATTATGTACGACTGTAAATGGAAAAAGATTACTTTTTTTTTTGGGTAATAAAGTGGCAGTCAGGTCACTATAATTTTGCTATAATATATAGATGTTTTTTTACTGTAAATGGAAAAAAACAGTACTGATGATTTTTACAAAATAATCCTGGAAACTGAGCTGTCCGTTTTTTTGCCGTAAAAATCCAATGTTGTTGTTGTTTTTACAGTGTGTTACTGTAAACACCACAGTTTTTCAAGGTAAAAAAAAAAAAGTGGCCGCTGAGTCGTGGGATTTTAATGTAAAAAAAAAAAAAAACACAACAGTGGCACTATTTTTCCATTTGCAGTGATATACTGTAAAAACTGTTGTAAGTTTGACGGTTAAAAAAAAAAAAAAAAGTAGACTGTTTTTTACGGAAAAAATAAAATTCTGGCAACTGAGCTGACAATTTTTTACTGTAAAATGTATAGTTTTTTTTTTTCACAGTGTATCTTTGTAAACGTAAAAAGGGTACAACTGTTTTTCATGGTGAAATTCTGGTGACAACGAGCTGCCGTTTTTTTACAGTACAATTTACAGTTTTTTTTAAGTTTATTTTTGTAAACGGAAAAAGGGTACTACTGTTTTTTATGATAAAATTCTGGCAACTGAGCTGCTAGTTTTTTTACTGTACAAATTACAGATTTTTACAGTGTATTATTGTAAACGAAAAATGGGTACTACTGTTTTTTATGGTAAAATCCTGGCAACTGAGAAGCCATTTTTTTTTTTACTGTACAATTTACAGATTTTTTCAGTGTAATATTGTAAACGGAAAATGGGTATTACTGTTTTTTATGGTAAAATTATGGCACCCATGCATGCATTTTTTACTGTACAATTTACATTTTTTTTTCAGTGTAATATTGTAAACGCACAAAGGGTATTGTTTATGGTAAAATTCTGGCAACTGAACTGCCAGTTTTTTTACTGTAAAATGTACGTGTTTTTTTTAAGTGTATTATTGTAAACAAAAAAAGGCTACTACTTTTTTTTATGATCAAATCCTGGCAACTGAGCTGCCAGTTTTTTTACTGTACAATTTACAGATTTTTTTCAGTGTATTATTGTAAACGAAAAATACTACTGTTTTTTATGGTAAAATTATGGCAGGCGAGCATGCAGTTTTTTACTGTAAAATATTCAGTTGTTTACAGTGTATTGTTGTAAACGGAAAAAGGGTACTATTGTTTTTTATGGTAAAATTCTGGGAACCGAGCTACCAGTTTGTTTACTGTAAAATATACAGGTTTGTTTTTTTACAGTGCATTATTGTAAACGGACAAAGCCTACTACTGTTTTTATGGTAAAATTCTGGCAACTGAGCTGCCAGTTTTTTTACTGTATAATTTACAGATTTTTACAGTGTATTATTGTAAATGAAAAATGGATACCACTGTGTTTTATGGTAAAATTGGGGCAAGTGTATTTTTCTTAATGGAAAGGCAACAAGGCAACCGCTTGTTACTCTCGGGGTCTTCTAGCCGCTCAGGCAAATCCTATGGTCTAAAAATGCATTTTTCCATCGACAACATGACATCATCGCGCCAAGTGCGTGCTCTTTCAGTCTATATATATATATATATATATATATATAAATATACATATATATATATATATATATATATGCATGAACTATTTCTGTTCAAAATTGCTAAAAATGTCACATGTTAAAATGTTTAAATATTAGAGTTTAATACAGTTTACTGTACTGTGCCAACTGTACTATAATAGCAGTACTTATTTTCTATTGTTTCATTGAAAATGAAACAGCAAAGTACATTCGGTTGCCATCAGTTGTAATTATCAGACACAATTGTGTCAAAGTCCAGATTTTTTTTATTTCACGCTTTGAAATAAGAAATCTTTGCTATGAAAAAGCAGTTTTTGAACTTGTGTTGATGGCACAGCTTTGCAACACTTGATATTCTAGTTTCAAGCATGTTTTACTCAGTATTGGTCATAAAATCTCAGCAACATCTTGTAATATCTTACTGAGATCATTCAGGAGCAAAACCTTTAAAACAAGTAAAACACTAACATAAAATCTACTTAGTGAGAAGAATTATCTTAGACAGAAAAAAAGCAAATATCTCCCTTATTTGAGATATTTAATCCGACTAAGATTTCAGTTTTTGAAGTGTTGCATGTGCAGTTTAAAATAAAAACACTTGTTTTTGACGCCTGTGACCTTCTGGCTATTTCATATTTCTCCGGCTTTAATTTAGTTTTCCCCCTATTCAGTCACTTCGACTCACACAAAGGTTTGAATTTGTATTCATGCAAAGTCAGGTGCTGTATAATTGGATTTGAGATGGTGAAGTAATCTTCCTAAAACCCCTGAAAATAAATGAGATGGCACAATCTGCATACGGATATCGAAAAGGCATTAAATATAAATGTAAGGCAATGCATTAGACTAATCATATATATCTAGATAATGTTTATTAATGGTGGCAGGAAGCAAAGTTATAATAGAATGAAGTGCAGCACATTTTAATTTAGTTTTTTTTTTTTTTAAATATACACTGTAGAAACATGTGTGCGTGTGTCATATACACAGTGGGGCGAAAAAGTATTTAGTCAGCCAGCGATTGTGCAATTTTTCCCACTTAAAATGATGACAGAGGTCTGTAATTTTCATCATAGGTACACTTCAACTGTGAGAGACAGAATGTGAAAAAAAAATCCAGGAATTCACATTGTAGGAATTTTAAAGAATTTATTTGTGCAAAATAAGTATTTGGTCAACCATTCAAAGCTCTCACTGATGGAAGGAGGTTTTGTCTCAAAATCTCACGATACATGGCCCCATTCATTCTTTCCTTAACACGGATCAATCGTCCTGTCCCCTTAGCAGAAAAACAGCCCCAAAGCATGATGTTTCCACCCCCATGCTTCACAGTAGGTATGGTGTTCTTGGGATGCAACTCAATATTCTTCTTCCTCCAAACACGACGAGTTGATTTTATACCAAAAAGTTCTATTTTGGTTTCTTCTGACCACATCACATTCTCCCAATCCTCTGCTGTATCATCCATGTATCCATTTTGGTAAAAACTCAACTTGTCGTGTTTGGAGGAAGAAGAACACTGAGTTGCATCCTAAGAACACCATACCTACTGTGAAGCATGGGGGTGGAAACATCATGCTTTGGGGCTGTTTTTCTGCTAAGGGGACAGGAAGATTGATCCGTGTTAAGGAAAGAATGAATGGGGCCATGTATCGTGAGATTTTGAGCCATAACCTCTTTCCTTCTTTGAATGGAAGCTTTGAATGGTTGACCAAATACTTATTTTCCACCATCATTTACAAAAAAATTCTTTAAAATTCCTACAAAGTGAATTCTTGGATTTTTTTTCACATTCTGTCTCTCACAGTTGAAGTGTACCTATGATGAAAATTGTCAGGCTTTCTCCGGACAGTTTGTCTATGTTTTAGTTTTTTCCTCTGCATTTGTCTGTTTCCTCTGTGTTTAGTATCTCCTGTCTAGTGCTCTTATTTTGTCAGCTACGTGTCTTGTTTCCTGAGTGCTGTGTTCCTCCTCAGCTGCGGCTGATTGGCGCCTGGCCACACCCGTTGCCAATCAGCCCGCTCCTATTTGTACCTGCTCTGTCTTGTGTCAGATGCTGGATCATTGTATTGTATTGTCGTTGCCACATGTCACTCTTATCGTGCTACCTCTCGTGTCGTTTTGTTACAGCTACTACCTGTCGTGCGACATTTGGTCCTGGTCGTCGTAGCGGTAAGCTGTTTCTGTTAGCATTAGCCATTTCCAGTTTTTTTCTGTTTGCTATCCACTAGCTTCCATGCTAAAGTTCCTTGTTGTTTTCTAGCTTCCAGTGCTAGCTCCCTTAGTTTGTCATTCCGCCCACGTGCATGCTTTTTGTTTGTTCTTGTTTAGTTTTAATTAAATCATGTTTTCACATTCTATGCCTGCCTCCGTCTCTGCATCTTGGGGTTCATCATCAAATAACTGTGACAAAAATTAAAAACCTCTGTCATCATTTTAAGTAGGAGAACTTGCACAATCGGTGGCTGACTAAATACTTTTTTGCCCCACTGAATATCAATTCATTTATTAAAGATTGTTCCTACACTTTGGCTCAGTGTGGTGTACAGTGCCACAGGTATTCACTAAATTGCACCTCTTGAACGTGCTCGCATTATTCCGACGCGCGCATGTGCTGTTATTGTGCCGCAGCTCCGGGAAACTTAATGCTTCATTGTGTCCAAAAAAAAAAAAATTGCAAAGAAACGCCGGTGTTGCTAATGAACGGAGCGGCGCTTTCAGAAGGCAAAGGACACTCAAGTCATACAACGTGGAATTCGACCTCGTTATTTGTAGAAAGAACTCGCCACAAACCAGTGACCTTACTGTACTGTACTGTACTGTATGTACGCCTCCCTTTATGACTATCTTTCTGAGGCGTTGTTGTCCAATCAACGGAATAACGATTGAAGACTTTACACAGGCCGTGGAAAGCTACGGTGTATATAAATCTTACGCAACATCAATCGTCAACATTAGAGATGTCCGATAAAGGCTTTTTTTTGCCGATTTTGTCCAACTCTTAATTACCGATTCCGATATCAACCGCTACCGATACAAACAGTCGTGGAATGAACATATTATTATGCCTAATTCTCGTTGTGATGCCCCGCTGGATGTATTAAACCAGGCCTGGGAAATTATTTTGACGCGGGGGGCCACATTTAGAGAAAAAAAATATGTCTTGGGGTCGGTATATTTATTTTTAGGAACATTAAACTCATGTCAGGCTTGTCCCTGAGAGTTTGACTATGTTTTAGTTTTTTCCCTCTGCATTTGTCTTTGTTTCGTCTGTGTTTGTAGTGTTTCCTGTCCGCGCTCTTATTTTGTTGGTTTCCTGTCTGAGTGCTGTCTCCCCTCAGCTGCGGCTGATTGGCACCTGGCCACACCTGGTGTCAATCAGCCCGCTCTTATGTTTTCTCCTCCAGTCTGTGCTGGATTATTGTCATGTATTGTCGCTCGTGTCGTGTTGTGTCAGCGTAGCGGTAAGCTATATTCGGTAGCTTTGTGTAGCTTACTGTCTGAAGATCTCGGCCAGATGAAGCCATCAGGAACACATCATCTGCAAAAAGCAGAGACCTAATCCTGCGGCCACCGAACCGGATCCACTCAACGCCTTTACTGCGCCTAGAAATTCTGTCCATAAAAGTTCTGAACAGAATCGGTGACGAAGGGCAGCCTTGGCGGAGTCCAACCCTCACTGGAAACGAGTCCGACTCACTGCCGGCAATGCGGATCAAGCTCTGACACTGATCATACAGGGACTTATATTCTTTTTTTTGCACAATATTTGTGGCGGTTCGCAGAGGTCAAATATTGGGCAAAAAAAAAATCCAACGACAAGCTGATACCAGAGTAAAGAGAGATGAATGAAAGGAACAAAAAAAACGGGCGTGGGTTCGATCCCGGCCCATCAGACGGGCATTTGAGGTCTTCAGTGCTAGTAAATTCGATGGAAGAAGACGAAGAATAATTCAATTACAGCAAAATGCGTCACAGTTTTCCGACAGCAGAGGAGGAGGTTGCTCTCAGAAACCACAGGCCATCGTCTTTGAATGTGCTCATTGTGTTGCCTTTATTAACACACAAATAGACATAAATACTGTAGCTAAAATGAATTATTAAAGGCCTACTGAAATGAGATTTTCTTATTTAAACGGGGATAGCAGGTCCATTCTATGTGTCATACTTGATCATTTCGCGATATTGCCATATTTTTGCTGAAAAGATTTAGTCGAGAACATCGACGATAAAGTTCGCCACATTTGGTCGCTAATAAAAAAGCCTTGCCTGTACCGGAAGTAGCAGACGATGTGTGTGTGACGTCACGGGTTGTAGGGCTCCTCACATCCTCACATTGTTTACAATCATAGCCACCAGCAGCTAGAGCGATTCAGACCGGGAAAGCGACAATTTCCCCATCAATTTGAGCGAGGATGAAAGATTTGTGGATGAGGAAAGTAAGAGTAAAGGACTAGAAAGAAAAAAAAAAGTTAAAAATAAATAAATAATAAAAAGGCGAGGACAGCATAGCTCGGTTGGTAGGGCGGCCGTTCCAGCAATTTGAGGGTTGCAGGTTCGATTCCCGCTTCCGCCATCCTAGTCACTGCCGTTGTGTCCTTGGGCAAGACACTTTACCCACCTGCTCCCAGTGCCACCCACACTGGTTTAAATGTAACGTAGGTAATGGGTTTCACTATGTAAGGCGCTTTGAGTCACTAGAGAAAAGCGCGATATAAATAAAATTCACTTCACAGTGGGAGCGATTCAGATGTTATTAGACACATTTACTAGGATAATTCTGGAGAATCCCGTATCTGCTTATTGTGTTACTAGTGCTTTAGTGAGACTATATGGTACCTGAAAGTCGGAGGGGTGTGGCCACAGGTGTGGTGACCGCCAGTGTCTCCGGTGGGGGGAGGTAATAGTCCGCAGCAGCTGCAGAAGGACGCAACCTCCGCTCATAACTACGATAAGAGCCGACTTATTACCACAATTTTCTCACCGAAACCTGCCGGTTGACATGTGGTCGGGAACCATGTTTGCTTGACTGCTCTGTTCCATAGTAAAGCTTCACCTTCGGGAATTTTAAACAAGGAAACACCGGCTGAGTTTGTGTTGCTAAAAGCAGCTGCAATACACCGCTACTCACCACCATCTTTCTACTTTGACGTCTCCATTATTAATTGAACAAATTGCAAAAGTTTCAGCAACACAGATGTCCAGAATACTGTGTAATTATGTGATTAAAGCAGACTACTTTATAGCTTGGATCGGGCTGGAAAATAATGTCCGCTACAACCCGAGAAGTCAAACGCACGCGTCATCATACCGCGACGTTTTCAACACGACACTTCGCGGGAAATTTGAAATTGCAATTTAGTAAACTAAAAAGGCCGTATGGACAGAATTTCTAGGCACAGTCAAGGCGTTGAGGGGTTCCGGTTTGGTGACCGCAGGATTAGGTCTCTGCTTTTTGCAGATGATGTGGTCCTGATGGCTTCATCTGACCGGGATCTTCAGCTCTCACTGGATCGGTTCGCAGCCGAGTGTGAAGCGATCGGAATGAGAATCAGCACCTCCAAGTCCGAGTCCATGGTTCTCGCCCGGAAAAGGGTGGAATGCCATCTCCGGGGTTGGGGAGGAGACCCTGCCCCAAGTGGAGGAGTTCAAGTACCTAGGAGTCTTGTTCATGAGTGAGGGAAGAGTGGATCGTGAGATCGACAGGCGGATCGGTGCGGCGTCTTCAGTAATGCGGACGTTGTACCGATCCGTTGTGGTGAAGAAGGAGCTGAGCCGGAAGGCAAAGCTCTCTACGTTCCCATCCTCACCTATGGTCATGAGCTTCGGGTCATGACCGAAAGGATAAGATCACGGGTACAAGTGGCCGAAATGAGTTTCCTCCGCCGAGTGGCGGGGCTCTCCCTTAGAGATAGAGTGAGAAGCTCTGCCATCTGGGAGGAACTCAAAGTAAAGCTGCTGCTCCTTCACATCGAGAGGAGCCAGATGAGGTGGTTCGTGCATCTGGTCAGGATGCCACCCGAACGCCTCCCTAGGGAGGTGTTTAGGGCACGTCCAACCGGTAGGAGGCCACGGGGAAGACCCAGGACACGTTGGGAAGACTATGTCTCCCGGCTGGCCTGGGAACGCCTCGGGATCCCCCGAGAAGAGCTAGACGATGTGGCTGGGGAGAGGGAAGTCTGGGCTTCCCTGCTTAGGCTGTTGCCCCCGCGACCCGACCTCGGATAAGCGGAAGAAGATGGATGGATGGAAAAGGCCGTATTGGCATGTTTTGCAATGTTAATATTTCATCATTGATAAATAAACAATCAGACTGCGTGGTCGGTAGTAGTGGGTTTCAGTAGGCCTTTAAGATTAGGGCTGTCTAATGATAAAAAAAAAAATTATATTGGATTTTGATTGATTGAGACTTTTATTAGTAGATTGAACAGTACAGTACATATTCCGTACAATTGACCACTAAATGGTGACACCCAAATAAGTTTTTCAACTTGTTTAAGTCGGGGTCCATGTTAATCAATTCATGGTACAAATATATACTATCAGCATAATACAGTCATCACACAAGTTAATCATCATAGTATATACATTGAATTATTTACATTATTTACAATCCGGGGGTTGGGTTGGGTTGCTATCAGCATACTTCAGTCATCAACAAGGTCAACATGGACATTGAAACCGTGTAGGTCTGACTTTTTGGATATGTACAGCGAGTGGTGAACATCGTGAGCTCAGAAAGCATAAGAACAAGTATATACATTTGATTATTTACAATCCGGGGAGGTGGGATGGTGTTGGTCTAGGGTTGAAGTTGCCTGGAGGTGTTGTTTTAGAGAGGTTTTGAAGAAGGATCGAAGATCATTTACGTTCTGGAAGTAGTTTGGCATGTACTTCGGTATCAGGGAGGTGTAGCGGATTTTATAGACCAGGCTCAGTGCAAGTTGTTTTACTCTGTCCTCCACACTGAGCCAACCCACTTTGGAGAAGTGGGTGGGAGTGAGGTGTGATCTGGGGTGGAGGTCTAGAAGTAACCTGACTAGCTTGTTCTGGGATGTTTGGAGTCTAGATTTGAGGGTTTTGGAGGTGCATGCGTAATCGAAAAAGGGTTGAATGAGAGTTCTCGCTAGAATCTTTAAGGTGCTTTTGTTGACCAGAGAGGAGATTCTGTAGAGAAATCTTGTTCGTAGGTTGAGCTTTTTGATTACCTTAGTTGCCATTTTATCACATGAAAGATTAGCCTCTAGAATGGAACCTAAGTAGGTGACCTCATCTTTCCTGGTAATAACAATGTCACCTACTTTAATAGTGAAGTCACTGACTTTCTTAAGGTTGATGTGGGACCCAAATAGAGTGGCTGCGATACCATAGTTCATGCTGCTCGTTTGAGGTCTGTTTCCACAGTCATACTAGTCGTTTCATACCACAGTTTTATGTTTGTTTCTTGCTATGCCATAGTCTATGCTAAGTATTTACTTTAACTCCAAATGTGATCAGCCTTGTTTTCTGTTTTTATACCGTTTTGAGTGAATATCATTAAAAATGTTCCTACCTGCAAGCGTTGTCCAGAACTCAGTCCTTTTGCATCCCGGGAGAACAAACCTCGTATTAAGCTGCGCAAACCACGCTGTGACAGTTTGGTTGTCAAATGTAAGGCGGTATTATTAAATAGGTGTCGGTGTCTAGCAGGACCGATATCAGCATTTCCGTTTTCTTGGCCTTGAGTTGCAAAAAAAGTTAGCGGACATCCATTGTTTGATTTCATTAAGAGACCAAGTGAACCCAATGAATCCCCATAGAAACCAAAAAAAAACCCAGAATAGTAGTTTGACATATACTTCTGTATCAGGGAGGTGTAGCAGATTTTATAGACCGGGCTCAGTGCAAGTTGTTTTACTCTGTCCTCCACCCTGAGCCAGCCCACTTTGGAGAAGTGGGTAGGAGTGAGGTGTGATCTGGGGTGGAGGTCTAGATCATTAATCACACTAATTATGTGATTAATCGTGATTAATCACAGGTTATAATTTGCTTGCTTGTAGAACATTTTCTTAAAAAAATAAAATAAAATAAAAAATACTCTAACATATACAGTACACACCAAAAGTTTGGACACACCTTCTTATTCAATGTTTTTTCTTTATTTTAAAGACTATTTACATTGTAGATTGTCACTAAAGGCATCAAAACTATGAATGAACACATGTGGAGTTATGTACCTAACAACAAAAAGGTGACATAACTGCAAACATGTTTTATATTCTAGTTTCTTCAAAATAGCCACCCTTTGCTCTGATTACTGCTTTGCACAATCAATCCGCTTCTATTTGAGTCTGTTTTTGTCCTCCAGTCAGATGCTGGATTATTCTGTCAGAGTTAGTTTGTGACGAACCCCAAGATGCAGAGACAGAGACAGAGGCAGGCATTGAACAGGAAAACATGATTTAATTTAAAAGACTAAGACAAAGAACAAACAAAGGTTACAAACAAAAAGCGCGCACTTGGGCGGATAACAAACAAAAAGAGCTAGCAAATAAACGGAGCTTAGCATGTAAGCTAACAAACACAAAAAGGCCTAGCGTGGAAGCTATCAGGTCTCGAGCAGGAAACAGAAGTCGTACATGAAATATGAAAACAAACTTGGAAGCAGGGAACAAAAGGCAGTATGCTAAAAACCGCAATCAAATAAAGCTTACCGCAATGCTGCATTGACAAAACACGACACGACAGGTAGCAACGACAAGAGCGACATCGACATGACACTAATCCAGCAACTGACTGGAGGACAAAAACCGGCTCAAAAAGAAACGGGCTGATTGACACCAGGTGTGGCCAGGCGCCAATCAGCCGAAAGCTGAGGGGAAACAGCACACAGGGAGAAAAACAAGAAATAGACAAAATAAGAGCGCTGACAGGAATTAAAAACAGGAAATACTATCAATCAATCAATCAATCAATGTTTACTTATATAGCCCTAAATCACTAGTGTCTCAAAGGGCTGCACAAACCACTATGACATCCTCGGTAGGCCCACATAAGGGCAAGGAAAACTCACACCCAGTGGGACGTCGGTGACAATGATGACTATGAGAACCTTAGAGAGGAGGAAAGCAATGGATGTCGAGCGGGTCTAACATGATACTGTGAAAGTTCAATCCATAATGGATCCAACACAGTCGCAAGAGTCCAGTCCAAAGCGGATCCAACACAGCAGCGAGAGTCCCGTTCACAGCGGAGCCAGCAGGAAACCATCCCAAGCGGAGGTGGATCAGCAGCGTAGAGATGTCCCCAGCCGATACACAGGCAAGCAGTACATGGCCACCGGATCGGACCGGACCCCCTCCACAAGGGAGAGTGGGACATAGGAGAAAAAGAAAAGAAACGGCAGATCAACTGGTCGAAAAAGGGAGTCTATTTAAAGGCTAGAGTAAACAAATGAGTTTTAAGGAGAGACTTAAATGCTTCTACTGAGGTGGCATCTCGAACTGTTACCGGGAGGGCATTCCAGAGTACTGGAGCCCGAAATGAAAACGCTCTATAGCCCGCAGACTTTTTTTGGGCTTTGGGAATCACTAATAAGCCGGAGTCTTTTGAACGCAGATTTCTTGCCGGGACATATGGTACAATACAATCGGCAAGATAGGATGGGGCTAGACCATGTAGTATTTTATACGTAAGTAGTAAAACCTTAAAGTCACATCTTAAGTGCACAGGAAGCCAGTGCAGGTGAGCCAGTACAGGCGTAATGTGATCAAACTTTCTTGTTCTTGTCAAAAGTCTAGCAGCCGCATTTTGTACCAACTGTAATCTTTTAATGCTAGACATGGGGAGACCCGAAAATAATACGTTACAGTAATCGAGACGAGACGTAACAAACGCATGGATAATGATCTCAGCGTCTTTAGTGGACAGAATGGAGCGAATATTAGCGATATTACGGAGATGAAAGAAGGCCGTTTTAGTAACGCTTTTAATGTGTGCCTCAAAGGAGAGAGTTGGGTCAAAGATAATACCCAGATTATTTACCGTCTTGCCTTGTTTAATTGTTTGGTTGTCAAATGTTAGAGTTGTGTTATTAAATAGAGGTCGGTGTCTAGCAGGACCGATAATCAGCATTTCCGTTTTTTTGGCGTTGAGTTGCAAAAAGTTAGCGGACATCCATTGTTTAATTTCATTAAGACACGCCTCCAGCTGACTACACACACAGAGGAAAAACTAAAACACAAACAAACTGTCAGTGGCAAGCCCGAAACGCATGGTCAGTCTAGCTAAAAGCACATTCAGCTTGCAAGCTGCTGATTTGTCCGCATCTCCTGAATGGAAGATGTGCCTTCAAGCCGCATGTGGGCGGTTGGGGGTGACAGTACAGCATCATTTGGATGCGGGTCGCCCTTGAGCAAAGCCGAGCGGAGCGCCCCGGTAATAACACCTCATGCATCGCTAAGCACCTGTCACAAGCCAGTCCTCCATTTGTTTTGCCGCACCACGCATTCCGGCGCACTGTATAGGTCATGAGGAAGCACTCGCGTGCGACTGGAACCCTTTGATTGTCGGGATAACGGCTCAGATTATACAGAAAGTGCGGACGCCTGCTCCGTTTGGAATGATTGAAGCAAATATATAGCCTGATGCAAAGCCTGACAAGGGTGCCAAAGATAAAATTAAACAGCCAATTACGGTGCACTTGAACCTCGGTCCATCATCGTCTAGATTAGGCCTGAGTCAGTGGGTTGTACAAACCCCGTTTCCATCTGCGTTGGGAAATTGTGTTGGATGTAAATATAAACGGAATACAATGATTTGCAAATCCTTTTCAACCCATATTCAATTAAATGCACTACAATGACAATATATTTGATATTTAAACTCATAAACTTTATTTTTTTTTGTGCAAATAATTAACTTAAAATTTCATGGCTGCAACACGTGCCAAAGTAGTTGGGAAAGGGCATGTTCACCACTGTGTTAATCACCTTTTCTTTTAACAACACTCAATAAACGTTTGGGAACTGAGGAAACTAATTGTTGAAGCTTTGAGAGTGGAATTCTTTCCCATTCTTGTTGTATGTAGAGCTTCAGTCGTTCAACAGTCCGGGGTCTCCGCTGTCGTATTTTACGCTTCATAATGCGCCACACATTTTTGATGGGAGACAGGAAAGTACCCACACGCTTTTTTTACGAAGCCACGCTGTTGTAACTAACACGTTCAGAATGTGGCTTGGCATTGTCTTGGTGAAATAAGCAGGGGCGTCCATGAAAAAGACGGCGCTTAAATGGCAGCATATGTTGTTCCAAAACCTGTATGTACCTTTCAGCAATAATGGTGCCTTCACAGATGTGTAAGTTAGCCATGCCTTGGGCACTAATGCACCCCCATACCATCACAGATGCTGGCTATAGAGCTTTGCGTCAATAACAGTCTGGATGGTTTGTTTCCCCTTTGGTCCGGATGACACGATGTCGAATATTTCCATAAACAATTTGAAATGTGGACTCGTCAGACCACAGAACACTTTTCCAATTTGCATCAGTCCATCTTAGATGATCTCGGGCCCAGAGAAGCCGGCCCCGTTTATGGATGTTGTTGATAAATGGCTTTCGCTTTGCATAGTAGAGCTTTAACTTGCAGTTACAGATGTAGCGACAAACTGTATTTAGTGACAGTAGTTTTTGGAAGTGTTCCTGAGCCCATGTGGTGAGATCCTTTAGAGATTGATGTCGGTTTTTGATACAGTGCCGTCAGAGGGATGAAAGGTCATGGTCATTCAAAGTTGGTTCCCGGCCATGCCGCTTACATGGAGTGATTTTTTCCAGATTCTCTGAACCTTTTGATGATATTATGGACCGTACATGTTGAAATCCCTACATTTCTTGCAATTGCACTTTGAGAAACGTTGTTCTTAAACTGTTTGACTATTTGCTCACGCAGTTGTGGACAAAGGGGTGTACCTCGCCCCATCCTTTCTTGTGAAAGACTGAGCATTTTTTGGGAAGCTGTTTTTATACCCAATCATGGCACCCACCTGTTCCCAATTAGCCTGCACACCTGTGGGATGTCCCAAATAAGTGTTTGATGAGCATTCCTCAACTTTATCAGTATTTTTTGCCACCTTGCCCAAATTATTTGTCACGTGTCGCAGGCATCAAATTCTAAAGTTAATGATTATTTGCAAGAAAAAAAATGATTATCAGTTTGAACATCAAATATGTTGTCTTTGTAGCATATTCAACTGAATATGGGTTGAAAATGATTTGCAAATCATTGTATTCCGTTTATATTTACATCTAACACAATTTCCCAACTCATATGGAAAAAGGGTTTGCAATTAGGAAGGCAAATATAGAATTTTGATTGATAAAACTAATGATTTTCTCTTTGCATTGCCGGGAAGGCCACTTGGAACGGAACACGGTGCAAAAATGATCTCCATGCATCACATCAATATACATTTTCATCTTCAATATGTCAATGGCCTTTAAGAACGCCTCCACAATAAATGTGAAAAAAAACTTCATATACTTTCAAATAGGCTCCGGTGCGTTCTCGCCTGAGCAAAGGGTTATTTATTTCTGTTGCCGTGGATAAGAAGTGCAATTGAAAAAAAAAAGGCCAGTGAAAGCTAAAATATACGTAATATTGAATTGTATCTGTTGCTATGGAAATGCTGCTGCAGACCAGGTCACGACTGTAATGAGCAGCACCTCCAGGATTCTTTTGGGATTGTTTCGACCTAAAATGCCGGGATTTTAGAGCAGGTTTTTCACAAAGTAGTGTAATCAGATCCGCGTTTGCATGTTTCAATTTTTTTGTGCGTGTTTCGATTTGTTTATTTGTGTTTGTGTGTGTAAACAATGTTTGTGCCCATGTAATCGGATTTGTGCAAAGCAAAAGTGTTTTTTGTCCGTGTAACTTCCGTTCATTCTATTTCCAATTTTTAAATGCAAATCCAAAAATAAAATTAGGGCTGTTTTTCGATTTTCATTATATATGGCAGATTTTTAAACAAACACAACAGGGTTGATTTTCATTCAAATATTGCCATAAAATTGGATTTTGTGCTATTTTCCTTTTATGGATTTAAATTTTTCGAGATAAAAACAAAAATCGGAAAACATGTTCATTCAAAATGCAAAAAATGCGTGTTCAAATTGAACCGGAAGCAATATTTTAGCTTTTCTTTGGAGTTTAGCATGTTTTTAACATCACGGTAACAACTTAGTTCATTTAAACATTTTTAACAACATTTTTAACAACTTAGTTCGTTTAAAAAAAAAATGTTGTAAAAAGACGATAGGACTCCTGCGGAACAAAAGTGTTGCCGTTAAAAAAAAAGTGTTTTAAAAATGCTGAACAAAGATGTTACCGTTATGCTAAAAACATGCTAAACGCAAAGGAAAAGCTAAAATACTGTTTCCGGTTCGATTTGTCATCACACAGATAGCCACACATTTTTGCATGAACATATATTCGATTTTTGTGTTTAACTGGAAAAATTAAAATCCATAAAAAGGAAAACAGCACAAAATCCAATTTTATGGAAATATTTGAAGGAAAATCAACCCTTTTTTGTTTGTTTTGAAATTTGCCATATATACCGTATTTTTCGGACTATAAGTCACGTTTTTTTTTTTGTAGTTTGGCCAAAGGTGAGACTTGGCCAAACTATAAAAAAAAAAAAAAAAAAAAAAATATATATATTTTTGGGTTTGTCTCACCCCCCACTGAACTGTGGAGAAGACTGCGACTTATAGTCCAAAAAATACGGTAATAAAAATCGAAAAACAGCCCTAATTTTATTTATTTTTTGCTGCAGCCGTTACATAATATATCAATATTTATCATATACTGTATATATAATATGTAAATATTACATAGAAGTTATATTTTTGTGGAGGGAGATATGGCCAGCGCTGCCTGCAGGAGCAAAGGTCACCGCCTCTGTCCATGGTGCTGACGACAGAGCACCGTCAGACGGGGGGGCGTGGCAGTGCTGACGGCGAGACACAGCCGGCAGGTGATTAGATTTCACAGGTTGTACGTGTTAATCTAATCATCTGTCGTCTTTAACAGTAAGCGGCCAGGAGCAGGAGGGGAGAGAGGATACGGACGTGTCTACAGTGGAACTGCTCGGAAGCAACTTCCACAATTTTATATTTCTACTAAGGTACATTTTTAGTCTTTTTCATATCTGCATTATCCTTTCCATCCTTTGTAACTGAGCTACTGTGTGGAAAAATTTCCATTGTGGATGAATATAGTTTGTCTAAGTCTAATTTAGTTTTTTTGATTTGTGTTTTAGAATTGGAAATAGAATACAATGACTTGATGAAGGTGGACCCGACTTAAACAAGTTGAAAAACTTATTCGGGTGTTACCATTTAGTGGTCAGTTGTACGGAATATGTACTGTACTGTGCAATCTACTGATAAAAGTTTAAATAAATCAATCAAAAAACGGAAGGTAGATGGGCCCTTTTTACATGCGACTTTTGCAACACTTCCACCGTGTAGCGATCCGGATGTGTAAAAATTAGTTCAGCGACTTTACTTTTTCTTTCCCTCAGTGACACACAGCTGGCTTGGTCAGAGTTAACATTACTGGTAACTTACATGAAGAAGGCAAAAATACAACTACGTTCCGGCCGTAAAAAGAAGGTTGGCTTCTACACGGAATAACACAAGTGGGCGCGTTGTGCAGACTAGTGGTGATTTTAGGCAAAGGAAAGGTGAAGTTGCAGGCACACAAGTATTTTTCACTTTCAGATCACTGCATGGACACACAAGTCTCCTAAACTGAATGACACACAGTACATGAATAAATTACCATTCTACAGGATTTGTTTCACAAATACACAGGTCAGGACACAAATACCTTATACAATCTTATTTTAGGCCTTTAGGTAGTATTATTTAATTCACTATAACTTAAAATGAGTTTCCGTACTATATTACTTATTTTATAAACATTATTTACCTTTAAACTCAATGAAACACAGTACATATTTGAGTTAACTACTATTCTACAGGATTTGTTTCCCAAATACGCAATTTAGGACTCAAATACTCTATATTATGTTATGTTAGGCCTTTAGGTGGGTAGTATTATTTAATTCACTTTAACTTCAAATTAGTTTCCGTACATTATTACCTATTTTAAAAACATGATTTACCTTTAAACTCAATGATACACAGTACATAATTAAGTTAATTACTATTCTAAATGGTTTTGTAGGTAGGTAGGTAGGTGAAGTGAAGTGAATTATATTTATATAGCGCTTTTCTCTAGTGACTCAAAGCGCTTTACATAGTGAAACCCAATATCTAAGTTACATTTAAACCAGTGTGGGTGGCACTGGGAGCAGGTGGGTAAAGTGTCTTGCCCGAGGACACAACGGCAGCGACTAGGATGGCGGAAGCGGGAATCGAACCTGCAACTCTCAAGTTGCTGGCACGGCCACTCTACCAACCGAGCTATACCGCCCCACAGGTCTTTGTTTTCAGCACAAACCCGTTCAAGATTAGACAAACAAACAGTGTACAGGGCTACACAACAGGAACACTGTAAAAAAAAAATGGGAAAAAGGTAAAAGGCTTGCGAAGGATGACTAAAAAATACAATCTTTACTGGGCTCCTAAGGGGGCCCAGTCCTGAGTGGGAAAAAACCTCCATAGCAAAGCACATATACATATTACAACATACATCTCGAGATATTTAGCAACAGAGGGAAGGGAGTGCGGGGTCATGGTGGTTGGCCGCAGCTCTCAGGCGCTGACCATCCTTTCATCGCCCAACCTACGCAAAGGCCTAGTGGTTAGAGTGTCCGCCCTGAGATCGGTAGGTTGGGAGTTCAAACCCCGGCCGAGTCATACCAAAGACTATAAAAAAAATGGGACCCATTGCCTTTCTGCTTGGCACTCAGCATCTAGGGTAGGAATTGGGGGTTAAATCACCATAAATGATTCCCGGGCGCGGCACCGCTGCTGCCCACTGCTCCCCTCACTTCCCAGGGTGTGATCAAGGGGATGGGTCAAATGCAGAGGACAAATTTCACCACACCTAGTGTGTATGTGACAATCATTGGTACTTTAACTTAACTATGGGATTTGCGTCGAGGGCTTTGAATTTTGGGGTTGGGGGTTGGGGGGGGGGGGGTATTTGTAGCGTATACACAGGTGGCAATACAAGTACCCTATATTATCTTTGTGCTTTTTGAGTGCAATGACAACAAAGTTCCATTCCATTAAACAGAACCACCTGCCAAAGAACTGCAGAAGAATAAGTTTCAAAGAAGAAAAAAAACCCCGTATGCAGTAGGTTCATTCAATTTGACGTGTTCTCAGGGCGATGTGGTTGGTAGTAGCAAAAAGCCTTCTTCAAGCACATTAGACAAAACAAGTTTATAAAGATATTTGCGTGACATTTGGTGCTCTTCTGTAAGAGGAGGAAGCAGATGGCAATTTGATCTTGTTCAATCAGTCAGCTCTTCACTGCCACACTTGAGGTCCGACTTCAACAGCAGTGACACGTTACTTCATCGAGCCGTTCCTTGGTTCAACGCCAGCTTGTCTTCGACACGGGGCCACTTGTTGGGGAAAGTCGAACGACTCGACTCCCCGGACACGTGCCCGCTTACGCATTCACAGCTGAGGTGCCTTCGAGCAAGTAGCCCAACGACGACAACTGCTCTCCGAGTGCAGGAAAGTCCTCAAATTCTTCAACGTGTTACTAATACGTGGTGTGGGTTAAATTATGTGCAGGTCAGTTTCCTGAGCGTGATCCAAGACAACAGCAAACACTCGAAACTCGGGCAATCCTCGATGCTGACACATTATTCTTGTTTTTTTTAAGGCAAGGGGAATGGGGAGTGCTCAGAGAGTATGGGGGTATCGGACTGTCTGATTGTGGCGGTCCGCTCCCTGTATGATCAGTGTCAGAGCTTGGTCCACATTGCCGGCAGTAAGTCGGACCCGTTTCCAGGGAGGGTTGAACTCCGCCAAGGCTGCCCTTTGTCACCGATTCGGTTCAGAACATTTATGGACAGAATTTCTAGGCGCAGTCAAGGCGTTGAGGAGTTTCGGTTTGGTGGATGCAGGATTTGGTTTCTGCTTTTTGCAGATGATGTGGTCCTGGTGGCTTCAACTGGCCAGGATCTTCAGCTGTCATTGGATCAGTTCGCAGCCGAGTGTGAAGCGACTGGGATGAGAATCAGCACCTCCAAGTCGGAGTCCATGGTTCTCACCCAGGAAAGGGTGGAGTGCCATCTGCAGGTTGGGGAGGAGATCTTGCCCCAAGTGGAGGAGTTCAAGTACCTCGGAGTCTTGTTCACGAGTGAGAGAAGTGTGGATCGTGAGAATGACAGGCATATCAGTGTGGCGTCTTCAGTAATATGGACGCAGTATCGATCCGTTGTGGTGAAGAAGGAGCTGAGCTGGAAAGCAAAGCTCTCAATTTACAAGTCGATCTACGTTCCCATCCTCACCTATGGTCATGAGCTTTGAGTTATGACCGAAAAGACAAGATCATGGGTACAAGTGAGATTGACAGGCAGATCAGTGCGGCGTCTTCAGTAATACGGACGCAGTATCGATCCGTTGTGGTGAAGAAGGAGCTGACCCGAAAAGCAAAGCTCTCAATTTACCAGTCGATCTACGTTCCCATCCTCACCTATGGTCATGAGCTTTGGGTTATGACCGAAAAGACAAGATCACGGGTACAAGCGGCTAAAAGGAGCTTCCTCCGCCAGCTGCCGGGTGTCTCCCTTTAGAGATAGGGTGAGAAGCTCTGTCATCCGGGAGGAACTCAGAGTAAAGCCGCTGCTCCTCCACATCGAGAGGAGCCAGATGAGGTGGTTCGGGCATCTGCTCAGGATGCCACCCGAACGCCTCCCTAGGGAGGTGTTTCGGGCACATCCGACCGGTAGGAGGCCACGGGGAAGACCCAGGACACGTTGGGAAGACTATGTCTCCCGGCTGGCCTGGGAACGCCTCAGGATCCCCCGGAAGGAGCTGGACGAATTGACTGGGGAGAGGGAAGTCTAAGCTTCTCTGCTTAGGCAGTTGACACTGCACTGTTTAGCATGTTATTTGTAAATTAATATAACGCGGATGAATCTTATTCTTCCCAGGTAGCGACTCTCACTACTTGAACAAGATGCAACCTTACAACTGCTCTTCTGATGTAACCAGTCTGAACAGCAACAGCAGCCACGACCAAGTGCCGGACTCCTGCGTGACAATGGACACCTTCCTGGATAATTACTTGGGACCCCGTCGGTCACCTGTGTTCCTGCCCGTCTTCATCATTTACCTGCTCATCTTTTTGGTGGGCGTGTTGGGCAACGTGCTGACTTGCACCGTCATCGCTCGCAACAAAGTGATGTGGACGCCGACCAACTACTACCTGTTCAGCCTGGCGGTGTCGGACCTGCTGGTGCTGCTGCTCGGCATGCCGCTGGAGCTCTACGAGCTGTGGCAGAACTACCCCTTCCTCCTCGGAAAAGGAGGCTGCTACTTCAAGACTTTCCTGTTCGAGACGGTCTGCTTCGCGTCCATCCTCAACGTGACGGCGCTGAGCGTGGAGCGCTACATCGCCGTGGTGCACCCGCTGCGCGCAAAGTACGTGGTGACGCGCACGCACGCCAAGAGGGTCATCCTCACGGTGTGGGGCGTGTCGGTGTTGTGTTCTCTCCCCAACACCAGCCTGCACGGGATCTCCTACCAGACCTGTACCTCCTGCAGCCACGACGGGCCTCCGAGTATTGAGATTCCGGACTCGGCCATCTGCACGCTGGTGAAGCCGCAATGGATCTACAACCTGATTATCCAAGTGACCACCTTGCTTTTTTTCATCCTACCCATGCTGACCATAAGTGCTCTGTACACGCTCATCGGGCTGCGGCTAAAACGGGAACGGATGCACCAGGCACTGGAAGCGAAGGCGAGCGCGAGCCGGAACAGCTTCTGCAACAGCCGCACCCAACAACAAAAGGCTCGACGACGGCAGGTCACTAAAATGTTGTGTAAGTACCGCCCGATTCTGTTGAGTTGAGTTGAGTTGAGTTTATTTCGATCAAGCAAGCATACAACGTGATACGTCACGATTTCCAGTTTCTCTTTTCAACATGTTCGAAAGGGAGTAGGAAGAAGCAGAGCTCGTTTAATCAATCCAATCCAATCCACTTTATTTATATAGCACATTTAAACAACAATAACGTTTCCAAAGTGCTGCACGGCCATGTTAAAAACAATATTATGCTCCACCAATGACTGAATAAAACAAAAAATGAATAAAAATAAAACCAATAAAAACAATATAAAAACAAATATGATTAAAAACTATTTTAAAGGGTAAAATCAATTAAAACAGTAAAATAAAAATCAAAGTGTATAAAAAACACAGAGGACAACAGAGAACAGAGGACCACACAACTCATGTAGTGTTAAAAGCCAAAGAATAAAAGTGGGTCTTAAGACGAGACTTAAAACACTCCACTGTGGAAGCAGTTTGAACATGGAGCGGCAGAGTGTTCCAGAACTTAGGGCTGACCACAGATAAGGCCCTGTCTCCCCTGGTCTTAAGTCTGGTCTTGGGCACCACGAGCTGGAACTGGCTCTCGGACCTCAGAGCGCGCGCAGGAATGTAAATTTGGATGAGGTCCGAGATATATTGAGGTGCCAGTCCATGTAAAGATTTAAAAACAAACAGCAATGTTTTAAATTCAATTCTAAAATGAACAGGGAGACAGTGCAAACTCTGAAGAATTGGGGTTATATGCTGGCGTTTCCTGGCCCCTGTTAAAAGTCGTGCTGCCGCGTTCTGGACTAACTGCAACCGGGAGAGAGCTTTTTGGCTAATGCCAGCATAAAGTGCATTGCAGTAGTCCAGGTGACTTGAAATAAAAGCATGCACGACTTGTTCAAAAAGGTTAAAAGATAAAAACGGTTTAACCTTTACTAAAAGACGAAGGTGATAAAAACACGATTTTAAAACGCCATTGACTTGTTTGTCTAGTTTAAAATCGCTGTCTATAGTGACCCCAAGGCTGGTGACTTTGGGACGCACATCATTTTGCAATGGTCCCAAGTCAGTGAGGGCCGGACTAAAAACTAAAATTTCCGTTTTTCCCTCATTCATTATTAAAAAATTCTGGGCTAACCAAGCCTTGACGTCACATAGACAGTTAAGAAAGGGTGTAATCCTACCCCTTTTCTTTTACATGGTCAGGCTTGGTAAAAAGGATAGGACTCAGATGCAGAGTAGGGAACGTTGACAGGAATACAATAGGTATCTTAACAACAAAAACTAATCGGTGAAAAGGGTTCCAAAAAAAAAGTAACAACCGAAAGTCACTCCGAACGGAGGAAAACACAAAAGCAAAGACGAACTACAATTCTCCCGTCCAAAGGCAAAACCTAGTAACTCACTTCTAGCTGATTTTGAGAAAGCAAAGGAAAACCAATCTATCTTGATGCTGTCTTACAAAGATCTACAAAGTCATCGAACGTATAGATGTTTTTTTGAGCTTTCATTTTCTTGCCGATTCAGCCATGGATGGAATCTGCTTCCATGAACGTGTGCCCTTTCTCCAGATATTTTATCACAATCTCGGGTGGGACCCATTCTGCGTTTGCACATTAGGTGTCCAGTTTTTATTTTGACCTCCACAGTTTTCTGCCCAAAAGAGTATGCAAGGGGGAAAAATCAAGAACAACACATTTAATGAAGGTGCTTGCAACGTCCTGGGCCAATCTTCCAAATATCCCCTGGTGCCATAATATAAATGGGTTGTACTTGTATAGCGCTTTTCTACCGTCAAGGAACTCAAAGCGCTTTGACACTACTTCCACATTTACCCATTCACACACACATTCACACACTGATGGAGGGAGCTGCCATGCAAGGCGCCAACCAGCACCCATCAGGAGCAAGGGTGAAGTGTCTTGCTCAGGACACAATGGACGTGACAAGGTTGGTACTAGGTGGGATTTGAACCAGGGGCCCTCGGGTTGCGCACGGCCACTCTTCCACTGCGCCACGCCGCCCCACATAATTAGGTTGACCGTCGGCCCCCATTGGTGCAAATGTCTCATTAAAGACAATAAGGCGACTGACAAAGAAGCTCCGATTGGTCCCTTGAGATACTAGGTTTTTCTGTTGTATCTACGCGGTTATGTGGTAGTTACTAGGTCCTGCCATGCGCGTAACAGCTTACTTACGGAACAAATTACAATATCGCATACACTAATGTAAAGCATATCACCTAGGAACTCCAAAATTATTATCAGCTCAGTTCTGACCAAAATTGAGTTACTGGGTTTGGCCTTTGGACGGGAGAATTGGCGACATATAAGCTATAAAATGTATTAACAAAAAACGCTCCAAAACATAAGCTATGAAAACTGCTGCACTATCTAATCCAGTCGTTCTTAACCTGGGTTCGATCGAACCCTAGGGGTTCGGTGAGTCGGCCTCAGGGGTTCGGCGGAGCCTCTACCGCTGAGGTGAATATACACCCGACTCATCGTGTGAATAAAAACTTCTCCCTATTGCCGTGTTACGGATACACCTAAACAATGTTCCATCTAATTTTCCATCTGATTTGCAGGTGTGTAATGTGTTGTGAGTTCATGCACTGTGTTGGTTTTGTTCTTTGAACAAGGTGATATTCATGCACGATTCATTCTTTGCACCAGTAAAAAAAACATACCGTATTTTTCGGACTATAAGTTGCAGAATTTTTCATAGTTTGGCTAGGGGTGCGAGTTATACTCAGGAGCGACTTATGTGTGAAATTATTAACACATTACCGTAAAATATCAAATAATATTATTTAGCTCATTCACGTAAGAGACTAGACGTATAAGATTTCATGAGATTTAGCGATTAGGGGTGATGGATTGTTTGGTAAACGTATAGCATGTTCTATATGTTATAGTTATTTGAATGACTCTTACCATAATATGTTACGTTAACATACCAGGCACCTTCTCAGTTGGTTATTTATGCCTCATATAACGTACACTTATTCAGCCTGTTGTTCACTATTCTTTATTTATTTTAAATTGCCTTCCAAATGTCTATTCTTGGTGTTGAATTTTATCAAATAAATTTCCCCCAAAAATGGGACTTATACTCCAGTGCGACTTATATATGTTTTTTTTCCTTCTTTATTATGCATTTTCGGCAGGTGCGACTTATACTTCGAAAATTACGGTATAACTTTGACTTGAATTTGAAAAACATTTTTATTTTTCACTAAAGAAGGGTTCGGTGAATGCGCATATGAAACTGGTGGGGTTCGGTACCTCCAACAAGGTTAAGAACCACTGATCTAATCTAATAAAGTATTAACAAAAAATGTCACTCAAAAAATCTGAGGAAAGAATGAAAAAATATCTGATAACTTACCACTTCGGCTGAATAAACGAAATAACCAAAATCACTTGGCTGAGGAAGAAGAAAGGAAAACTCAAAATAATAACAAAGGGATTCAGGAACAAGGAACATAAGCACGAGACGAGGCAAGGCATGGACGCTAGAGAGCACGAATAAACGAAACAATCTGGCACAGTACAAAGGGAGGAGAGGGCTTATAAGACACATGAGGGTAATAGGAAACAGGTGGAAACAATCAGGGAAGAGGGATGACGTCAGACTGATGACACAAAAGGAAGGGCAAGTGACCTGAAACGAGAGGAGAGTTATTTTTCCAAACTAAAACACGCAAATCATAAGACAGAAAAAACCAAGACAAGACATCCCTCACCGCGGTGTGACATACATAACAGTTGCTAACACTTTTGTTCATTTCCCGTTCTCAAAGTAATCACAATAAAAATAAATAATAATTGGTGAAGTAAGTTATATTTCATATGATGAGAGAAGTATGATTATTTTGAGAATGAATGAATGGATGGATGAAAAACAATCAGAATGTTTATCATGGTTTTTCTCCTTTGTACTTTGTAAACACTTTAAGTTTGAAGAGTTTCTTGATTTGGATCATGTCTTGGTGATCATGTTTAGTTTGGCTATGTTCTGTTTGGTTTTCGCACTCTGTCAGTTCCTGTTTTTTCACTCCCTGCTTTGTTTCCATGACAACCCATTAGTTTTCACCTGTCCTCATGTCACGCACCTGATTCATTTGGACTCGCGCACCCGTTGTTAATCACATCACCTCTATTTAAGCCTGTAGTTGCCAGGCGGTCAGCTTGGCGACATCACCCTCTACACACCCTTGTTATTCATGCTGATGATCCACGCCGCTCTTTTTCATGCTCTTTTCTCGTTCCAAGTAAGTTTTCTTTATAGCTCGGTTGGTAGAGTGGCCGTGCCAGCAACCTGAGGGTTCCAGGTTCGATTCCCGCTTGTGCCATCCTAGTCACTGCCGTTGTGTCCTTGGGCAAGACACTTTACCCAACTGCTCCCAGTGCCACCCACACTGGTTTAAATGTAACTTAGATTTTGGGTGTCATTATGTAAAAGCGCGTTGAGTCACTTGAGAAAAGCGCTATATAAAATATAATTCACAATTCACAATTTATTCATGCCATAGTTCGCTAGTTTTGTTTTATGTCCATAGTTTTGCCTTTGTGGTAGTTTTGCTTTCTTAGCCAAGTTTTGAACCTCTGCTGAGTGCGCCTTTTGTTTGTTCCTTTTTTTGGAGTTAAGATTAAAATCACGTTTTTACCTTCACACCATGTCCGATCCAGTCGCTTTTCAACACAGGAAAACAAACCGCACTATAGTCCACGTCATGACAATTAGTACATTGTTGATTGCTTTGCTTAATCCATTCCATAATTTAATTCCACATACAGATATACTGAAGGTCTTCAGTGTTGTACGTGCGTACAAATGTTTTTAATTACATTTTTCTCAAAGATTATATTTCTCCTCTTTTTTTAGAAGAATAGTTGTATGTTCTTGGGAAGCAGGTTATAGTTTGCTCTGTGTATAATTTTAGCTGTTTGCAATTTCAGTATGTTGTGGAATTTCAGTATCTTTGATTCAATAAATAAAGGGTTTGTATGCTCTCTATATCTAACATGATGTATTATTCTAATTGATCTTTTTTGTAACACCGTTAATAAAAGAAGTGTACTTTTGTAATTATTTCCCCATATTTCTACACAGTAACTCAAATATGGTAACACTAGTGAGCAGTAGAGAATATGAAGTGATTTTTGGTCTCGAATGTGTTTTGCTTGATTCATTATTGACGTGTTTCTTGCTATTTTATGTTGTATATTTTTTACATGAGATTTCCAGTTCAACAAATTGAACTGGAAATCTCATGTAAAAAAATCAGTTTGGAGCGCACAAATCCAACGTGAAGAGGTATGTTTACGCTTTCTCCTTTGCTTTGTTATGTATATTACCTGCTTCATTCCATTTCATTCGGGAGTCTGAATTAAGCCTGCATTCCCCATTTCCTTGGCTACTTTCTTGAATAAATCTCAGATTGTTTTTTTCCCCTATGAATAATCTTCAAAATGTTTAAACAAACAGCAAATAAACAGTATTCTCTTCTTTTTTAAAACATGGCCTGTGCAGCCACTGATGCAAATCGTATTATTGATCTCGATGCCATATCTGTTGTCTTATTTGTATTTGACTTTCATAAAAGACTACAGTATATTTAATGTTTGCCGCAGCCAGACCGTACACGAAGGAAATTGCGGAGACAAGAAGAGCATAAGACAGAAAGACAACAACAACAGAACAACATCAGCGTATAGATCAGGGGTAGGGAACCTATGGCTCTAGAGCCAGATGTGGCTCTTTTGAAGACTGCATCTGGCTCTCAGATAAATCTTAGCTGACATTGCTTAACACGATAAGTAATAAATAATTCCGCTGGTAATCAATCAATCAGTCAATCAATGTTTACTTATATAGCCCTAAATCACTAGTGTCTCAAAGGGCTGCACAAACCACCACAACATCCTCGGTAGGCCCACATAAGGGCAAGGAAAACTCACACCCAGTGGGACGTCGGTGACAATGATGACTATGAGAACCTTAGAGAGGAGGAAAGCAATGGATGTCGAGCGGGTCTAACATGATACTGTGAAAGTTCAATCCATAATGGATCCAACACAGTCGCGAGAGTCCAGTCCAAAGCGGATCCAACACAGCAGCGAGAGTCCCGTTCACAGCGGAGCCAGCAGGAAACCATCCCAAGCGGAGGCGGATCAGCAGCGCAGAGATGTCCCCAGCCGATACACAGGCCACCGGATCGGACCGGACCCCCTCCACAAAGGAGAGTTGGACATAGAAGAAAAAGAAAAGAAACGGCAGATCAACTGGTCTAAAAAGGGAGTCTATTTAAAGGCCAGAGTATACAAATGAGTTTTAAGGTGAGACTTAAATGCTTCTACTGAGGTGGCATCTCGAACTGTTACCGGGAGGGCATTCCAGAGTACTGGAGCCCGAAATGAAAACGCTCTATAGCCCGCAGACTTTTTTTGGGCTTTGGGAATCACTAATAAGCCGGAGTCCTTTGAACGCAGATTTCTTGCCGGGACATATGGTACAATACAATCGGCAAGATAGGATGGAGCTAGACCGTGTAGTATTTTATACGTAAGTAGTAAAACCTTAAAGTCACATCTTAAGTGCACAGGAAGCCAGTGCAGGTGATCACGATGTTAAAAATCACGTTCAAAATATAAAACATTCTAATGCATTTTAATCCATCCATCCATTTCCTACCGCACCTGTTCAAGAAATAACAATGTTATTAAAAAGATCTAGACTTATTATATTCCAAAAATGTTGGTTTTACTTTAAAAATGCAGGCATTTAGTTGTATTCAGTGTTAAAAAATATGATACACCTTTTTAAAATATTTGGCTTTCATGGCTCTCTTGGCCAAAAAGGTTCCCGACCCATTAACACGATAAGCAATGAATAATTCCGCTGGTAATCACGATGTTAAAAATAACGTTCAAACTTTGTTGGAAACCGCATATTGAATATATAAAAGGAAAAATATCCAAATCTATTGCTATTCTTTATAAAGTAAGACACATGCTGAATAAGACATGTTGTATTATTCTTTTATTTTTCCATATTTAACGTATTGTGTTGAAATTTGGGGAAATGTTTATAAAACAAACATAGACCTAATAATAAAACTTCAAAAAAGGGTCATTAGAAGAATACACAAAGCCTGCTACTATGAACATACCAATCCATTATTTATGAGTTCAAATGTATTATAATTTTCAGACATTGTGTTTCTAGAAACAATGGAAATGATGTTTCCAGAAAAGAACAACAGCCTTCCAGCTTGTATTCTAAGGCTATTTCATTTAAGAGGAGAAAACTATAATTTACGGGGGATATCGATTTTTGAAATCGGTAAAGCGAGAACAAATATAAAATACAAATGTATTACAGTTTTAGGAGTTAAATGGTGGAACAAGCTCAGGGATGAGCTGAAGACATGCACTTCTTTGGTAAGGTTTAGGAAAACATTGAAAGGTGAAAACATTGAAAATTATAAAATATAGTAACAATTACTTTCATCCCATTGATTTTAGATGTTTTTTGTTTTTTTTAACGTTGATGTTCAAGGCAATCTAATCTTCAGTGAAGGTATAGGATAGTCAAATATAAGCTTTGGCTTCAGCCTATTCCTTTTTTGGTCATTCTTTTTCTTTTCTTTCATGTGTAAATGTGCATAATTGTATACATATAACATGTACTGTAAAACTGATCACACAAAATGGTTGATTGATTTGATTGATTATATGACCGAAATAAACTTATTACATTCATTCATAAGGCCCTCACGGAAATACTTTTTTAAAAATATTTGGCTTTCATGGCTCTCTCAGCCAAAAAGGTTCCCGACCCATTAACACGATAAGTAATGAATAATTCCGCTGGTAATCACGATGTTAAAAATAACGTTCAAAATATGAAACATTCTCATACATTTTAATCCATCCATCCGTTTTTTTACCGCACCTGTTCAAGAAATAACAATGTTATTAAAAAATAATTACTCATTTTACACAAAAAAAATTGTTTTTACTTAAAAAATGCACGCATTTAGTTGTATTCAGTGTTAAAAAATATGATATGGCTCTTCACGGAAATACATTTTTAAAATATTTGGCTTTCATGGCTCTCTCAGCCAAAAAGGTTCCCGACCCCTGGTATAGATGATACGAAAAATGATAGCAGTGAAGTAAATATTAATAACACAGAAATGACAATGAACATTATTGCACTATAAACGGAGCAAGTGAAGTGAAGTGAATTATATTTATATAGCGCTTTTCTCTAGTGACTCGAAGCGCTTTACATAGTGAAACCCCAATATCTAAGTTACATTTAAACCAGTGTGGGTGGCACTGGGAGCAGGTGGGTAAAGTGTCTTGCCCAAGGACACAACGGCAGTGACTAGGATGGCGGAAGTGGGAATCGAACCTGCAACCCTCAAGTTGCTGGCACGGCCACTCTACCAACCGAGCTATACCGCAATAAAAAATACCAATAGAAATAACACTAATGATAACGTATAACAATAATAATAATAATTACCTCTATTATCAACAACATCCCCAACCTTTTTTGTATCCGCTGACCGGTCAAAGCTTGACAATTTGTCCCGCGGCCCGGGGGTTGGGGTCCTTTTTTATTTTTTTTTATTATTATTTTTTTTTCTTTGTCATGAAAAAGGGACGTTTTTGTCAAGAAAAGGGGAGGTTTTTGTGGTTGGTGCACTAATTGTAAGTGTATATTGTGTTTTTTATGTTGATTCAATAAAAATAAAAATAAAATATATATATATATATATTTTTTTTTCTTTGTCATGAAAATGCCTTCCGCCCGATTGTAGCTGAGATAGGCGCCAGCGTTCTCCGCGACCCCGAAAGGGAATAAGCGGTAGAAAATGGATGGATGGATGAAAATGGGAGGTTTTTGTGGTTGGTGCACTAATTGTCAATCAATCAATCAATCAATGTTTACTTATATAGCCCTAAATCACTAGTGTCTCAAAGGGCTGCACAAACCACTACGACATCCTCGGTAGGCCCACATAAGGGCAAGGAAAACTCACAGCCAGTGGGACATCGGTGACAATAATGACTATGAGAACCTTGGAGAGGAGGAAAGCAATGGATGTCGAGCGGGTCTAACATGATACTGTGAAAGTTCAATCCATAATGGATCCAACACAGTCGCGAGAGTCCAGTCCAACGCGGATCCAACACAGCAGCGAGAGTCCCGTTCACAGCGGAGCCAGCAGGAAACCATCCCAAGCGGAGGCGGATCAGCAGCGCAGAGATGTCCCCACCTGATACACAGGCAAGCAGTACATGGCCACCGGATCGGACCGGACCCCCTCCACAAGGGAGAGTGGGACATAGAAGAAAAAGAAAAGAAACGGCAGATCAACTGGTCTAAAAAGGGAGTCTATTTAAAGGCTAGAGTATACAAATTAGTTTTAAGGTGAGACTTAAATGCTTTAACTGAGGTGGCATTATTATTGGCATAATTGTAAGTGTATATTGTGTGTTTTATGTTGATTTAATTAAAAACAAAAATAATAATAATAATAATAATTATTTTTTTTTTTAAATAAAAATTTATAAAAAATTCTTCTGCGGCCCGGTACCAATCGGGCCACGGCCCGGTACTGGGCCGCGTCCCAGAGGTTGGGGACCGGTGGTTGGGGACCACTGAACAACACAATTGTTTCAAATGCAACAATAAGTGTATGTAAAAGTTTCCGCAGTAAAAAAAAGGGCCTAATGATGTCCCTTTCATGCCAGCATTTGACCACCTTTATGTTTCATGTCTTTGTAAGTCTGCGATGAAAGAAAACACAGAGGTGATTATCCATCAGAATGCAAACACCCATGACTTACAGTTTTGCAGCCCATGGATGTGAATTAATAACAATCTTCTGTTCTACCAACATCTAGAAAAAAAAGGTGCATGAATGGGACTCGACTGGAACAATGCGGCTGTAGAGGCGTTTAACCGTACATAACAGAAATAGTTCAAAGCTGGGTAATCAACCAGCAGTTCTGCTGTCTTCTCAGGCAGCACAAATACAGAATGAGGGAAGGCTTTGAAGTATTCCGAGCAAGCTTTTTCAATTATCAAGAAAAGGTTGAAAATATGTCCATCAATTAGGACAAAAGGAAAGAGGAGATCAGAACAAGCCGAAAAAAAGATGACAGCATCGTTCGTAGTTTCTTAGGCCGAGAGATAAGAAAAAGTGATATAGTGTAATTTCCATCCAGTCGAAATTGGATGACTACTTAATGAGAACAGTATTAGGGCTGTCAAAGTTAATTACTGCATGTGATTAATCATAATAATGAACGCATTAATCATGTAAGATTCACCCAATCTAATTTAAAGTTTTAAAGAAACAACTGCGTATTTAATATTTGTTTTCTTACAAGTTACTATGGTATATTATTCATTGATTTAGTCACTGTTCTGTTACAGAGAACAAAGACATGGGATAAAATTGCTATGGTGTGAAAAAGGGTAGGATTAGATCAGCTGTGCTTCTTCCTACACGTTTTCGGACAGGCTGTTTCAGAAACAACTAGAATTGTGTGATGCATTACATTGTATTGTATTGCATGTTCCAAATAAACTGAAACTGAACTGAAAAATGATGCATTTGAGGGAAATATTTTAAAGATCTTTGTGTAGGAAATATTTACCATTTGTGTCAAAGTTTTGGTTTTTTTTTTTTTTTAAAGTTAATTCAAGTGATGCAAGCAAGTAAATTACTGTGCTTTAATCTAAATAAACTCCTAAAATAACAGAAACTACATCAGCGCTTTTATTGTGAAGATAGGAACTGTGCAGTCGGTCTTTAGTTTTGACAGCAGGTACGGCACGAATGTGTTGAAATAAAAAGTGTTTCTCGCCTTCCTGTCTATCACTTTTTCTTAATGAGCTCACAGCAGCCAGTGTCATCTCACAAGACCCTCAGGTGTCGTGAATGTCAATCAAGTGACAAAAGTGACGTCTCGGTGAAGATTGATGATCGCTGATTTTTAGGGTTTTTTTTTTTAAATGCCTGCCTGGGAATCGACAAACACGTCCTCCGTGATCGACCGGTAGCTCGCGATCGACAAAATGGGCACCCCTGATTTAGAGTGATGTGATAGTCAAACACTCTAGAAGTCTGTAATGAAAGAGAAACAAAATATAAGAGAATTGGGAGTGTGTGCATCTTCAGTGCTGAATGATGAGCGGAGACAGAGTTTGGAGAGTCTTCTTTAGCTTGATGTCCATGTTCTTGGACTCACTGTCCACTGTTTTTCCTCTGTGTGTGTTTAGTATTTCCTGTTTTTAGTTCCTGTCTTATTTTGTCTGTTTCCTGTTTGTGTTTTTCCCTGTGTGCTATTTTCCCCTCAGCTGCGGCTGATTGGCACCTGGTCACACCTGGTGTCAATCAGCCCGATTCTATTTGAATCTGTGTTTGTCCTCCGGTCAGTTGCTGGATTATTGTCAAGTAGTGAAGTGAAGTGAATTATATTTATATAGCGCTTTTCTCAAGTGACTCAAAGCGCTTTACATAGTGACACCCAATATCTAAGTTACATATAAACCAGTGTGGGTGCCACTGGGAGCAGGTGGGTAAAGTGTCTTGCCCAAGGACACAACGGCAGTGACTAGGTTGGCACAAGCGGGAATCGAACCTGCAACCCTCAAGTTGCTGGCACGGCCACTCTACCAACCGAGCTATGCCGGTTGGTAGAGTGCATGTCGCTTCTGTATTGTGTTGTCGCTCCTGTCGTGTCGTGTCGTTGCAGCGTAGCAGTAAGCTATAATTCGTTAGATGTTTGTAGCTTACTGTTTTTTGGTTCCCTGCTTCCTATTTTGTCTTTGTACAACACGGAACGACTTCTGTTCCCTGTTCTGTTTATGCTAGCCTCCATGCTAAGCCTTTTGTTTTTGCTAGCTTCCATGCTAAGCTCCTTTGTGCGCGCTTTTTGTTGTACCCCTTTTGTTTGTTCTTGTTTAGTTTTAATTAAATCATGTTTTCTTATTCAATGCCTGCCTCCATCTCCGCATCTTGGGGTTCGACACCAACTAACTCTGACAACGTGGACACAGTTTTTGTGCTATTTGCCATTTGACGCGTGCTATCGTGCTAATTAGCTGTCTAAAAGCGGGTGACTCCACTGTAGAAGTAGCCTGCATGTCTTCCAGCGCATACTCTGCAATGGCTCTATCAATGTTGTCCTGGCTAACAGTACCTCTGTTAAAATCCTTCGGTGAAGTGTGTAGTAACGGTAACTGTGTTACGGTATATAGAAAATAACGTGCCGTTACAGCCGAAAATAAAGGCGTTACGGTAACGCGTTACTCCCAACACTGATAATAAGCAACTAATTAATGGTGAATATGTTCCCCATACTAAAGTGTTACCAAATTAATGTACTGTACAGCAGAACAATGGTGATAGAAAATCTACAACCGGGGTCACCAACCTTTTTGAAACCAAGAGCTACTTCTTGGGTACTGATTAATGCGAAGGGCTACCAGTTTGATACACACTTAAATAAATTGCCAGAAATAACCAATTTGCTCAATTTACCTTTAACTCTATGTTATTATTAATAAAAAATGATATTTATCTTTGTGGAAACAATTATCATCTTAATGATTTCTCACAATAAATATATATTTTTGATGACATGTTTTAAATAGGTTAAAATCCAATCTGCACTTTGTTAGAATATATAACAAATTGGACCAAGCTATATTTCTAACAAAGACAAATCGTTATTTCTTCGAGATTTTCCAGAACAACATTTTTTAAAGAAATTCAAAAGACTTTGAAATAAGATTTAAATTTGATTCTACAGATTTTCTAGATTAGCCATAATAATAATAATAAGTTTGAAGAAATATTTCACAAATATTCTTTATCAAAAAACAGAAGCTAAAATTATGAATTTAATTAAAACGTATTTATTATTCTTTACAATAAAAAAAATACATTTACTTGAACATTGATTTAAATTGTCAGGAAAGAAGAAAAAGGAATTTAAAAGGTAAAAAAGTATTAGAGTTTAAAAATCCTAAAATTATTTTTAAGGTTGTATTTTATCTCTAAAATTGTCTTTCTGAAAGTTATAAGAAGCAAAGTAAAAAAATAAATGAACTTACTTAAACAAGTGGAAGACCAAGTCTTTAAAATATTTTCTTGGATTTTCAAATTCGATTTGACTTTTGTCTCTCTTAGAATTAAAAATGTCGAGCAAAGCGAGACCAGCTTGCTAGTAAATAAACAAAAATTAAAAAAAAAATAGAGGCAGCTCACTGGTAAGTGCTGCTATTTGAGCTATTTTTGGAACAGGCCAGCGGGCGACTCATCTGGTCCTTACGGGCTACCTGGTGCCAGCGGGCACCGCGTTGGTGACCCCTGATCTACAACAAATGTGTTTGAAAGTCTATTGTTGTGCTTTTTTGCAGTTGTTTTAGTGGTGGTGTTTGGGATCTGCTGGGCCCCGTTTCACACCGACCGCCTGCTATGGAGTTTCATCAGCGATTGGACCGACGACCACCGGCAAATCTTCCAGTACGTGCACATCCTCTCCGGAGTGTTTTTCTACCTCAGCTCCGCCGTCAACCCGATCTTGTACAACCTGATGTCCACGCGCTTTCGAGAAATGTTCAAGGAGGTCATGTGCCATCGGCCGCACCACGTCGGCCCGAGGAAATACTCCCTCAGCCTCACCCGGGTGACGCTGCGCAGCACCCTCAACGACGCCCCGCAGAGCTGCGGAGCGAATGTGGCGGAGGGCGAGGCCGAAGGAGGAGAGCAGGCCGTGAAAGAGGAGGCCACTTGCACCTGTTAGGATTTGACAATTACAGCAAAAAAAAAAAAAAAAAAAAAAATGATGGAATCGGCAGGGGGCTTCACGGTGGCAGAGGGGTTAGCGCGTCTGCCTCACAATACGAAGGTCCTGCAGTCCTGGGTTCAAATCCAGGCTCGGGATCTTTCTGTGTGGAGTTTGCATGTTCTCCCCGTGAATGCGTGGGTTCCCTCCGGGTACTCCGGCTTCCTCCCACTTCCAAAGACATGCACCTGGGGATAGGTTGATTGGCAACACTAAATTGGCCCTAGTGTGTGAATGTGAGTGTGAATGTTGTCTGTCTATCTGTGTTTGCCCTGCGATGAGGTGGCGACTTGTCCAGGGTGTACCCCGCCTTCCGCCTGATTGTAGCTGAGATAGGCGCCAGCGCCCCCCGTGACCCCAAAAGGGAATAAGCGATAGAAAATGGATGGATGGATGGAATCGGCAGGATTGGATTTTCTTTCATTTCTTTTCATTTTGTAACAGAGATGCCAGAATACGATAGTCATTTTTAAATGGCAACTTTTTTGGTTTTAAAAAACACTCAAATAAATCAAGAAAAATTGGGGTAGTAACTAGAGATGTCTGATAATATTGGACTGTCTGTATTATCGGCCGATAAATGCTTTAAAATGTAATATCGGACATTATCGGAATCGGTTTCAAAAAGTGATATTTATGAATTTTTACTGTACGGAGTGGTACACGGACGTGGGGAGAAGAAGTACAGAGCGCCAATAAACCTTAAAGGGGAACAGTATCACAATTTCAAAAGGGTTAAAAACAATAAAAATCAGTTCCCAGTGGCTTGTTGTATTTTTTGAATTTTTTTTCAAAATTTTACCGGTCCCGGAATATCCCTAAAAAAAAGCCTTAAAGTGCCTTTTTTTCGCTCTCTGCCAAGACACTGTTCATTTCCCTGTGACGTCATACAGTGCTGCCAATGTAAACAAACAATGGCGAATAGCACAGCAAGATATAGCGACATTAGCTCGGATTCAGACTCGGATTTCAGAGGCTTAAGCGATTCAACAGATTACGCATGTATTGAAACAGATGGTTGGAGTATGAAAGTATTGAAGAAGAAACTGAAGCTATTGAGCGAATAGCTGTTGATGCTATTCATAGCCATAGCATGGCCGAATAGCTGCGTTAGCATCGCCGGTAAAATGTGCGGACCAAACGATCAGGACTTTGGCATCTTGTGACACTGGAGCAACTTAAATCCGTCGATTGGTAAGTGTTTTTTTCGCATTAAATGTGGGTGGAAGGAAACGTAATATAGTTGCAAATGCATCTGCAGGTTATCCATACATCTCTGTGCCATGTCTGCTTTAGCACCCCCGGTAAATAGCATGTTAGCATCGATTAGCGTAGCATGTTAGCATCGATTAGCTGGCAGTCAACATCAACAAAACTCACCTTTGTGATTTCGTTGACTTTATAGTTGCAAATGCATCTGTAGATTATCCATACATCTCTGTGCCATGTCTGCTTTAGCACCACCGGTAAATAGCATGTTAGCATCGATTAGCGTAGCATGTTAGCATCGATTAGCTGGCAGTCACGCCGCGACCAAATATGTCTGATTAGCACATAAGTCAACAACATCAACAAAACTCACCTTTGTGATTTAGTTGACTTTATCGTTGCAAATGCATCTGCAGGTTATCCATACATCTCTGTGCCATGTCTGTCATCGCCGGTAAAATGTGGAGACACTTTGGTACATTCAATGGGGGTCTGGCGGCAGACACTTTCGCATCTTTGGGCCAGTGGTGCAACTTGAATCCCTCCCTGTTAGTGTTGTTACACCCTCCGACAACACACCGACGAGGCATGATGTCTCCGAAGTTCCAAAAAATAGTCAAAAATAACAGAGCTGAGACCCGTTGTTTGCAATGTGTTGAAAATGAAAATGGCGGCTGTATTACCTCGGTGACGTCACGTTCTGACGTCATCGCAAAAAGAGCCATAAACAGAAAGACGTTTAATTCGCTAAAATTCACCCATTTAGAGTTCGGAAATCGGTTAAAAAAATATATGGTCTTTTTTCTGCAACATCAAGGTATATATTGATGCTTACATAGGTCTGGTGATAATGTTCCCCTTTAAAAGCACTGCGTGCCGGCCCAGTCACATTATATCTACGGGTTTTAACACACACAAAGTGAATGCACTGCATACTTGGTCAACAGCCATACAGGTCACACTGAGGGTGGCCGTATAAACAACTTTAACACTGTTACAAATAGGCGCCACACTGTGAACCCACACCAAAAATGAATGACAAACACATTTCGGGAGAACATCCCCACCGTAACACAACAGAACAAATACCCACAACCCCTTGCCGCACTAACTCTTCCGGGACGCTACAATATACACCCCCCACACACACACCTCAACGCTGAACTCCTTAATATGTGCACCTGGCTCGCTGACAACAAGCTATCCATACACTTCGGTAAAACGGAATTCATCCTATTTGGGTCCCACATCGACCTTAAGAAAGTCAGTGAGTTCACTATTAAAGTAGGTGACGTTGTTATCACCAGGAAAGATGAGGTCACCTACCTAGGTTCCATTCTAGAGGACAATCTTTCCTGTGATAAAATGCCAACCAAGGTGATCAAAAAGGTCAACCAAAGAACGAGATTCCTCTACAGAATCTCCTCTCTCGTCAACAAAAGCACCTTGAGGATTCTAGCGGGAACTCTCATTCAACCCTTTTTCAATTACGCTTGCACCTCCAAAACCCTCAAATCTAGACTCCAAACATCCCAGAACAAGCTAGTCCGGTTACTTTTAGACCTCCACCCCAGATCACACCTCACTCCAGCCCACTTCTCCAAAGTGGGCTGGCTCAGGGTGGAGGACAGAGTAAAACAACTTGCACTGAGCCTGGTCTAGAAATTCCGCTACACCTCCCTGATACCGAAGTACATGTCAAACTACTTCCTTAATGTAAATGACCGCCATAACCACAACACCAGGGGGAGCTCCACAAACCACATTAAACCCAGATTCCGATTTATCAAAGGTCTTGACTCATTCTCTTTCTATGCCACAATAATGTGGAATGCACTCCCAACAGGTGTAAAAGTAAGTGCATCTCTATCCTCCTTCAAAACCGCTCTAAAACAACACCTCCAGGCAACTTCAACCCTTTACTAATACGCTCCTCCATTCACATCCCATCCCCCTGGATTGTAAATAACCAAATCAATCAATCAATGTTTACTTATATAGCCCTAAATCACTAGTGTCTCAAAGGGCTGCACAAACCACCACGACATCCTCGGTAGGCCCACATAAGGGCAAGGAAAATGTAAATAATCTAATGCATTTACTTGTTCTTATACTATCTGAACTCACTATGTTCTCTGCTGGCTGTACATATCCTACTAAATAAGACCTACACTGTTTCAATGTCCATTTCTCAGTTGATGCAATTGTTGATGACTGAAGTTCTGATATCAACCAAAGCTCCTCATCCCACCCCTCGGATTGTAAATAATGTAAATAATTCAATTTATATACTATGATGATTAACTTGTGTGATGACTGTACTATTCTGATAGTATATATTTGTACCATGAATTGATTAACGTGGACCCCGACTTAAACAAGTATAAAAACTTATTTGGGTGTTACCATTTAGTGGTCAATTGTACGGAATATGTACTGTACTGTACTGTACTGTACTAATAAAACTTTCAATCACTCAATCAATCAAAAACGCCGCGTCCCCAACCCCGCCCACCTCAACCTCCTCATGCTCTCTCAGGGAGAGCATGTCCCAAATTCCAAACTGCTGTTTTGAGGCATGTTTTAGGGACGGCGTGGCGCAGTGGGAGAGTGGCCGTGCGCAACCCGAGGGTCCCTGGTTCAAATCCCACCTAGTCACGTCCGTTGTGTCTTGAGCAAGACACTTCACCCTTGCTCCTGATGGGTGCTGGTTGGCGCCTTGCATGGCAGCTCCCTCCATCAGTGTGTGAATGTGTGTGTGAATGGGTAAATGTGGAAGTAGTGTCAAAGCGCTTTGAGTACCTTGAAGGTAGAAAAGCGCTATACAAGTACAACCCATATATAAATAAAAATAACACACTTTGTGACTTCAATAATAAATATGGCAGTGCCATGTTGGCATTTTTTTTTCCAAGGCGCCAGGGGTGGATGAGGTCCGCCCGGAGTTCCTTAAGTCTCTGGATGCTGTGGGGCTGTCTTGGTTGACAAGACTCTGCAGCATCGCGTGGACATCGGGGGCGGTACCTCTGGATTGGCAGACCGGGGTGGTGGTTCCTCTCTTTAAGAAGGGGGACCGGAGGGTGTGTTCCAACTATCGTGGGATCACACTCCTCAGCCTTCCCGGTAAGGTTTATTCAGGTGTACTGGAGAGGAGGCTACGTCGGATAGTCGAACCTCGGATTCAGGAGGAACAGTGTGGTTTTCGTCCTGGTCGTGGAACTGTGGACCAGCTCTATACTCTCGGCAGGGTTCTTGAGGGTGCATGGGAGTTTGCCCAACCAGTCTACCTCGGGAAGTCCTGTGGGGAGTGCTCAGAGAGTATGGGGTGTCGGACTGTCTTATTGTGGCGGTCCGCTCCCTGTACGATCAGTGCCAGAGCTTGGTCCGCATTGCCGGCAGTAAGCCGAACACATTTCCAGTGAGGGTTGGACTCCGCCAAGGCGGTCCTTTGTCACCGATTCTGTTCATAACTTTTATGGACAGAATTTCTAGGCGCAGTCTAGGCGTTGAGGGGTTCCGGTTTGGTGACCGCAGGATTAGGTATCTGCTTTCTGCAGATGATGTGGTCCTGATGGCTTCATCTGACCGGGATCTTCAGCTCTCACTGGATCGGTTCGCAGCCTAGTGTGAAGCGACCGAGTCCATGGTTTTCGCCCGGAAAAGGGTGGAATGCCATCTCCGGGTTGGGGAGGAGACCCTGCCCCAAGTGGAGGAGTTCAAGTACCTAGGAGTCTTGTTCACAAGTGGGGGAAGAGTGGATCGTGAGATCGACAGGCGGATCGGTGCGGCGTCTTCAGTAAAGCGGACGTTGTACCGATCCGTTGTGGTGAAGAAGGAGCTGAGCCGGAAGGCAAAGCTCTCAATTTTCCGGTCGATCTACGTTCCCATCCTCACCTATGGTCATGAGCTTTGGGTCATGACCGAAAGGATAAGATCACGGGTACAAGCGGCCCAAATGAGTTTCCTCCGCCGTGTGGCGGGGCTCTCCCTTAGAGGTAGGGTGAGGAACTCAAAGTAAAGCCGCTGCTCCTCCACATCGAGAGGAGCCAGATGAGGTGGTTCGGGCATCTGGTCAGGATGCCACCCGAACGCCTCCCTAGGGAGGTGTTTAGGGCACGTCCAACCGGTAGGAGGCCACGGGGAAGACCCAGGACACGTTGGGAAGACTATGTCTCCCGGCTGGCCTGGGAACGCCTCGGGATCCCCCGGGAAGAGCTAGACGAAGTGGCTGGGGAAAGGGAAGTCTGGGTTTCCCTGCTTAGGCTGTTGCCCCCGCGACCCGACCTCGGATAAGCGGAAGAAGATGGATGGATGGATGAGTTGATTTATTTTGGAAAACTTTGTTACATTGTTTAATGCTTCCAGCGGGGCGCCACAACAAAATCGGTATCGGTTGATATCGGATTCAGTAAATATGTCAAGACTGGGACTATGGTGTGAGTTGTTTTCTCGTGGGTGCAAAGCGACTGGATCGGAAATGGCGTGAAGGTAAAAACATGGTTTTAATTTTAACTAAAAAAAAAGGAACAAATGAAAGGCGCTCTCAGCAGAGGTTCAAAACGTGGCTAAGAAAACAAAACTACATCAAAGGCAAAACTATGGACATGAAACAAAACTTGCAAACTATGGCATGAATAAAGAAAACTTACTTGGAACGAGATAAGCGCATGGACATATTCTAACCCCGGCCGAGTCATACCAAAGACGATAAAAATGGGACCCATTACCTCCTGCCTGGCACTTAACATCAAGGGTTGGAATTTCGGGGTTAAATCACCAAAAAATGATTCCCAGGCATGGCTACCGCTGCTGCTCACTGCTCCCCTCACCTCCCAGGGGAGTGAACAAGGGGGATGGGTCAAATGCAGAGGTTGATTTCACTGCACCTAGTGTGTGTGTGTGTGTGTGTGTGTGTGTGTGTGTGTGTGTGTGCGTGTGTGACAATCATTGGTACTTTAACTTTAACTTTAATTTAACTGCAGACTGCGATGAGGTGTCGACTTGTCCAGGGTGAAATCCGCCTTCCGCCCAATTGTAGCTGAGATAGGCACCAGCGCCCCCCGTGACCCCAAAAGGAATAAGGTGTAGAAAAAGGATGGATGGATTAACTGAAGAGATTTAATGTGATGCAGGTGTTGGCTTTGGAAATTAAAATTAGTTTCTTAGAAAGATGTGATTCCATCATTTTTTTCCAGTCTGCTTTAATGAAAAATGTAACTGTTACTACCACATTTTTTTTTTATTTTAGTGTTTCTTAAAGCCAGAATGTTGCCGTTTGAAATGAATTGTTCTGTGTCGTATCTGTTATGTGCTTTTTTTCGTTACAAAATTATACAACGGACTGAACATCCTCCAAGTTTGGTGAGGGATTGCATGAAGTTTTGTGAAGGATTGCATGAAGCTAAAAAAAAATGGAAAAAATCCTGTCCTTCACAATTGGACTAATTAGCATGAAGTCTTAAAATACTCCTGCTACAGAATGAACAAGCAAAGGGCAAAATAAATATAAACAAATTAAGGGAGGAAGGTTTGAATTGTATTGACTCCTGAGTCCTCTTGGTATCACTTTGTATCGGTCTTTTTTTAACCCCATTCTTATTTGTCTCATTTAGACTCGTCGTTGTTATTGATTGCTTGATTGATTGAGACTTTTATTAGTACAAACCCTGTTTCCATATGAGTTGGGAACTTGTGTTAGATGTAAATATAAACGGAATACAATGATTTGCAAATCATTTTCAACCCATATTGAGTTGAATATGCTACAATGACGACATATTTGATGTTCAAACTGATAAACTTTTTTTTTTTTGCAGATAATCCTTATCTTTAGAATTTGATGCCAGCAACAAGTGACAAAGAAGTTGGGAAAGGTGGCAATAAATACTGATAAAGTTGAGGAATGCTCATCAAACACTTATTTGGAACATCCCACAGGTGTGCAGGCTAATTGGGAACAGGTGGGTGCCATGATTGGGTATAAAAACAGCGTCCCAAAAAATGCTCAGTCTTTCACAAGAAAGGATGGGGCGAGGTACACCCCTTTGTCCACAACTGCGTGAGCAAATAGTCAAACAGTTTAAGAACAATGTTTCTCAAAGTGAAATTGCAATAAATTTAGGGATTTCAACATCCACGGTCTATAATATCATCAAAAGGTTCAGAGAATCTGGAGAAATCACTCCACGTAAGCGGCATGGCCGGAAACCAACATTGAATGACCGTGACCTTCAATCCCTCACACAGCACTGTATCAAAAACCGACATCAATCTCTAAAGGATATCACCACATGGTCTCAGGAACATTTCCAAAAACCACTGTCACTAAAGACAGTTTGTCCCTACATCTGTAAGTGCAAGTTAAAGCTCTACTATGCAAAGCGAAAGCCATTTATCAACAACATCCAGAAACTCCGCCGGCTTCTCTTGGCCCGAGATCATCTAAGATGGACTGATGCAAAGTGGAAAAGTGTTCTGTGGTTTGACGAGTCCACATTTCAAATAGTTTTTGGAAATATTCAACATCGTGTCATCCGGACCAAAGGGGAAGCTAACCATCCAGACTGTTATCGACGCAAAGTTCAAAAGCCAGCATCTGTGATGGTATGGGGGTGCATTAGTGCCCAAAGCATGGGTAACTTACACATCTGTGAAGGCACCATCAATGCTGAAAGGTACATACAGGTTTTGGAACAACATATGCTGCCGTCTAAGCGCCGTCTTTTTCATGGACGCCCCTGCTTATTTCAGCAAGACAATGCCAAGCCACATTCAGCACGTGTTACAACAGCGTGGCTTCGTAAAAAAAAAAAGAATGCGGGTAGATTCCTAGTCCGCCTGCAGTCCAGACCAGTCTCCCATTGAAAATGTGTGGCGCATTATGAAGCGTAAAATACGACAGGGGAGACTCCGGACTGTTGAACGACTGAAGCTCTACATAAAACAAGATTGGGAAAGAATTCCACTTTCAAAGCTTCAACAATTAGTTTCCTCAGTTCCCAAACGTTTATTGAGTGTTGTTAAAAGAAAAGGTGATGTAACACAGTGGTGAACATGCCCTTTCCCAACTACTTTGGCACGTGTTGCAGCAATAAAATTCTAAGTTAATCATTATTTGCCAAAAAATAAATAAAGTTTATGAGTTTGAGCATCAAATATCTTGTCTTTGGAGTGCATTCAATTGAATATGGGTTGAAAAGGATTTTGAAATCATTGTATTCCGTTTAAATTTACATCTAACACAATTTCCCAACTCATATGGAAACGGGGTTTGTATATGTAATTGGTGATTGTGTTGAATATGTGCCCCATGAGCAAATGAATGAAACCTCAGCACGGTCACGCTGACGTCCTAATGTATTTGCTCGTATTTATGCACACGTTTACACAAATTTGCTTGTCAACGTGCCTTGTTTTGTTGTTTCGTCTTGACGTTTAGAGTCATCGTGGTCATGGCTTACAGCTTTGTACATCTTATAAGGTGGTACGTAAATGTGTAAAATCGCCAAAAGTGTGATTAATTGATGACGCTGTAGTTGACACACCAAACTGTTTTTGTTTTTTTATACAAGACTTTCCCGTTGATGCAAGTGTACTGAGGACTTTGATGTAAACGTAATAAAAGTGTCGCTAAACGTCTTGAATTTGTTGTGCCTTTGTGTTATGGACTGACCTGTTTTTTTAAGTATGCAGCTGAAATCGGGTTATTAGTAGCCAGGACCAGCAGTTTGACGATTTGGGTTTTTTAACACTGACAGTTTGAATGAATGCTGTCAAATTATTGATTTTCTAAATTGGATTAATTGCAGATGATTCTTGCTTTCAAAATGTATTTTAACTTTGAAAAACACCAGTCTATTTTGATGCAAAGTTATTCTCAAAATTTCACACAGGAGTGTAAAGTCGCCATCAAAAGTATACATACACTTATAAAGAACATGATGTCATGGCTGTCTTGAGTTTTTACAACTCTTATGAACATCCATGAAGTTTGGTTCTTTTATGATTTTATTATGGGTCGACTGAAAATGTGACCAAAAGTATACATACAGCAATTAATCTGACTACAGAACTTTCTTCCAGAAGGTCTTATCTTTGTGTGATGTCTGATGAAACAAAAATTGAGCTGTTTGGCCACAATACCCAGCGATGTGTTTGGAGGAGAAAAGGTGAGGCCTTTAATCCCAGGAACACCATCCCTACCGTCAAGTATGGTGTTGGTAGTATCATACTCTGGGCCTGTGTTGCTGTCAATGGAACTAGTGCAATGAAAAAGGAGGATTGCCTCCAAATTCTTCAGGACAACCTAAAAGCATCAGACCGGAGGTTGGGTCTTGGACACAGTTGGGTGTTCCAACAGGACAATGACCCCAAACACACCTCAAAAGTGGTAAAGGACTGGCTAAACCAGGCTAGAATTAAGGTTTTAGAATGGCCTTTAAAAAAGTCCTGAATTAAACGTGTGGACAATGCTGAAGAACCAAGTCCATGTCAGAAAACCAACAAATTTAGCTGAACTGCACCACACACACACTATATATATATATACATATATATATATATATATATATACATATATATATTTTTTAAACATATATATACACATATATATACATATATATACCTATACATACATATATACACACATATATACTTATACATACATACATACATATATATATACATATATATATATACATATATATATATATGTATATATACATAGACATATATCTATGTATATATACATATACATATATGTATATATACATATACATATATATATACATATATATGTATGTATATATGTATATATATACATATATGTATGTATGTATGTATGTATGTATAAGTATATATGTGTGTATATATGTATGTATAATATATATATATATATATATATATATATATATACTTAAAAAATGTCCCATTTACTCTGTGTAAAGCACCAGTTCCTTTGGCATTAAAGCAGAACCACAACATAATACTACCACCACCATGCTTAACGGTAGGCGTGGTGTTCCTGGGATGAAAGGCCTCACCTTTCCTCCTTTAAACATATTGCTGGGTATTGTGGCCAAACAGCTCAATTTTTGTTTAATCCGACATCACATGGACAAAGATAAAACCTTCTGGAGGAAAGTTCTGTGGTTGCATGTCCGACTCACACTTGCATTCCACTCACAAGACACGAGGGGGACTTTATATATATCCTGGACAACCTGCCTACTTTATCAGTGCTGGAGCAGGAAGAGGCTGCGAATATGTTTGCAGTAAAGTTTCATTCGAAGCCCTGGATAAAGTGAAATATGCGTAGTTCTGAACCCCAAGGAACACAGAACTTGCCTTATCCATATGCTCAGCAATTTTACGAAGAAGAAAAAAAAATACACAGAGAAAATTGCAATGTGCTTTTTGTCCCTGACATGATTTCCACCATGACCGCAGCAGCCGCAAATGCAATCCAGTGTTGTCTTGTGTCATAAATCAAATAAGTGCGTTCCTATTTACATTAGGCCAGGGTTGAAAATATGCAACACTTTTCAGATTTAACAATTTAAAGTGGTTACCATAGAACATCAATGCAGCTTCAGCATGAGATACTAGTGAATGGAATCCAATCTGGCAGAGAGGGATAATGATAACAGGGCGTAAATGATGCATATAAACACACTACTTAGCGATAATGACAGCGAGGAGGGATGATAATGGAATTAGAAGACGTGAGCGGTGGACGTCGGGTGATATTACTCGGAGAACTGAAAATCAAGGAGCATCTGTGGACCGGCGGGGTGGAGCCATTATGGGGATGCAGTCCAATCTGGCAGAGAGGAACAATGATAACCCCTCATGTGTGAGAGAGCAATAAAAATACCAATACATACAGCTCTAGCGACATCAGCTTAAAAGCCTACTGAAATGAGATTTTCTCATTTAAACGGGGTTAGCAGGTCCATTCTATGTGTCATATTTGATCATTTCGCGATATTGCCATATTTTTTCTGAAAAGATTTAGTAGAGAACATCGACAATAAAGTTTGCAACTTTTGGTCGCTAATAAAAAAGCCTTGCCTGTACCGGAAGTAGCAGACGATGCGCACGTGACGTCACGGGTTGTAGGGCTTCTCACATCCTCACATTGTTTACAATCATGGCCACCGGCAGCGAGAGCGATTCGAACCGAGAAACCAACGATTTCCCCATTAATTTGAGCGAGAATGAAAGATTTGTGGATGAGGAAAGTTGGAGTGAAGGACTAGAGAAAAGAAAAAAAAAAGACAGGGCAGTGGGAGCGATTCAGATGTTATTAGACACATTTATTAGGATAATTCTGAAAAATCCTTTATCTGCTTAGTGCAGGGGTCGGGAACCTTTTTGGCTGAGAGAGTCATGAAAGCCAAATATTTCAAAATGTATTTCAGTGAGAGCCTGAATACAACTAAATGTGTGCATTTTTAAGTAAGACCAACATTTTTAGAGTATAATAAGTCTTTTATTCTTTTTAATAACATTGTTATTCTGAAGCTCACCAATAATAAATAAAATGTCATGTCTGTTGATCATGTTTTTGTTTGGCCATGTGCTGTTTGTCCTTAGGACTCTTCGAATTAATTGATTAACATGGACGCCGATTTAAACAACTTGAAAAACTTATTCGGGTGATACCATTTAGTGGTCAATTGTACGGAATATGTACTGAACTGTGCAATCTACTAAGAAAAGTATCAATCAATCAATCAATCAATCAAGTTCCTGTTTTTTTCCACTCCCTTGTCTGGTTTCCTTGGTTACTCATTTTGTCCACCTGTCTCTGGTGGACAAAATGCCCGCTCACCTGCTTCCCGAGCACTAATCAGAGGCAGTATTTAAGCTTGTCTTTGCCAGTCGGTCGCCCTGGCGTCAATGTGATCTTTTCTTGCTCTGTGCTGACTTGTTTCATGCCTTGCCATAGTTTCATGCTTCATGCCATGCCAAGTAAGTTTTGTTTGATTTATGTTCATAGTCTGTTTATGCGTTAGCTTTGTTCCTTAGCCCAAGTTGTGCTTCCACTGTGAGCGATTTTTGTTTGTATCTTTTTTTAGTTTAAATTAAATCATGTTTTTACCTAAATGCCATGTCCCGAGTAGTCCGTCTGCCTTCCTGGGGGAACGACCCTGCAGCAAGCTGCGACCCCCCCATCGTGACATAAAATACTTCTTAGCATTAATGCGACTTCTTGAACAGGTGCGGTAGAAAACGGATGGATGGATTTAAATGCATGAGAATGTTTTATATTTTGCACGTTATTTTTAGCACTGTGATTACCAGCGAAATTATTCATAATTATCGTGTTAAGCAATGTCAGCTAAGATTTATCTGAGAGCCGGATGCAGTCATATGGCTCTAGAGCCATAGGTTCCCTACACCTGGCTTAGTGTGTTACTAATGTTGTAGTGAGATTATACTGCCGTACCTGAAAGTCGGAGGAGTGTGGCCACGGGTGTGGTGACCGCCAGTGTCTCTGAGGGAAGCCACGCAGTTGCCTCTTTGACAGGTGCACGAGGAACGACGCAAGCTCCGCTCATGTCTATGGTAAGAGCAGACTTATTACCACAATTTTGTCACCGAAACCTGCCGGTTGACATGAGGTCGGGAACCATGTTTGCTTGACCGCCCTGTTCCATAGTAAAGCTTCACCTTCGGGAATGTAAACAAGGAAACACCGGCTGTGTTTGTGTTGCCAAAGGCGGCCGCAATACACCGCTTCCCGCTTCCATCTATCTTATTTGACGTTTCCATTATTAATTGAACAAATTGCAAAAGACTCAGCAACACAGATGTCCAGAATACTGTGTAATTATGCGATTAAAGCAGACTACTTATAGCTGGGATTGGGCTGGAAAAAAATGTCCGCTACAATCCGAGATGTCACGCGCACGCGTCATCATACGTGTCATCATACCCACGTTTTCAACAGGATACTTCGCGCGAAATTTAAAATTGCAATTTAGTAAACTAAAAAGGCCGTATTGGCATGTGTTGCAATGTTAATATTTCATCATTGATATATAAACTATCAGACAGCGTGGTGGGTAGTAGTGGGTTTCAGTAGGCCTTTAAGTTGCACAGCGGGCTAATGAATGACATGGGTCTTTGAACAAACGGGGTTGGTTATAACTTTTTCACTTTCCGTACGATACCAATGTGGAGAGGCGGAGCCGGCAGTCCGACACCGAGGCAGGGCACACCGTAGCCCAAACCAAGACGGCGGCGAGGAGGCGTGGCCGGCAGTCCGACACCGAGGCAGGGCACACCGTAGCCCGGCCCAAGATGGCGGTGAGGAGGTGTGGTCGGCAGTCCGACAGCGAGGCAGGGCACGCCGTAGCCCGGCCCAAGATGGCGGCGAGGAGGCGTGGACTGCGAGCAAGCAGCAAGGCGGGGCGCGCCGGAATCAACCCCGCAAATATTAACAGGTGCGTGGGTTACCCAGCTGGGCACAATTTAAATCTCCTCTCGCACCATATAAAAGGGCAGCGGTTGTAAACGCCGGGGGAGAGACGGAGAGAGAAGGCGCCAGAAGGAAGCGGATGCTGAACGAGAGCGAGAGAGAGGCACAGGTAGATGAAGACGCACGCGACTGAAAAGGTGGAGCGGCAGAGGGAGCAGGACACGGCAAGGCTGAAAAGCAACTCTTTAAGACAGGGGTAGGGAACCTATGGCTCTAGAGCCAGATGTGGCTCTTTTGATGACTGCATCTGGCTCTCAGATAAATCTTAGCTGACATTGCTTAACATGATAAGTCATTAATAATTACGCTCAAAATATAAATAACGTTCAAAATAATAAACATTCTCATGCATTTTAATCCATTGATCCGTTTTCTACCGCACCTGTTCACAAAGTTGCATTATTGTAGAATTATTTCATTTATTACTGGTTTACTATTACTATTTATTACTAGCTTCAGAATAACCACGTTATTAAAAAGAATAAGAGACTTATTATACTTTAAAAATGTTGGTCTTACTTAAAATGCACGCATTTAGTTGTATTCAGTGTTAAAAAATATTATATGGCTCTCACGGAAATATATTTTAAAATATTTGGCTTTCATGGCTCTCTCAGCCAAAAAAGGTTCCCAACCCCTGCTTTAAGACTTTTTACTATTGAAAAATAAAACAAAGTCTAACCTGCACCACATTGTCCTTTCTTGGTGGTCCTGAGAACCCGCACGACAGCAAGAGACTGTCACAAACAACATTAGAGCCTTGAGTATTGGCCCATACTGATATCAATCCAATATGATATCAGCACAAATACTTGTCTTATCGTGTAGTGTGGAATTTTAGAAAAGGCTTCATCAAGTGAAATTAGTAGGTATGAAAAAAACTGTGTACACACAGATTTATGCTTTTGAGATAGAGTGGCAATTTGTTTTTGGCGACACCTAGTGGCCACAATATTTCATTAAATCAAGCAAACGACACAGTATGTTGAATAATGTGGACACGTTTGTTACTGGGTACTTTCTAATACGCATCTGCCTTGGAGACTTTGTATGTGTAAGTAATATGCAACTATAATTATCTGATACCTGCGTCATGGCGCCGCCTCGAACCCGCTTTTCATCGGCAGCAAGTTCTGCCAGCACCTCCGTTGGCAGCATGCCAAGATACGTCAGGACACGCCCACGCATCAGATAAGCTGCAAGCAATCTACAATCAGCGCACCTGGATTAAATAATAAGAAGCCGTATTAAAAACCAAGGAGCCTACGCCGGAACGTAGTAAGCATCCCTTTCCTGGCTTCCCTCCCTTCTTTGTACCCGTGGCTCATGTCCTTTATGCTCCCCGCAGTGTCCTTCCTGTTCCCCTTGATCGAGCAGTGTGTCTCGAGTCCTGTCTGGGTTTTGTACCACCTCCCTCGATCCTCGACCCCTGCTTGGACACCAGTAAGAAGAATCAGCACATTACTTCATCAATCCAGAGATTTAAAGACGTGTATAAGCTAACTGGGCAGTGGCCATTTTACAAAAAAAAAAAAGAATGTATGCCTCCACAACCTGAAGAAAGGTTGGTCCCCACAAGTCCTGATCAAAAACTTGGTCCCCATTCCAAATGATAAACAGTGTGTGTGTGCGTATGAATAAAGAGTTAACGACCCAACAGCTTCATCATTTCCCAAGTGCCTTTTAAGTGGTCTGTAAAAATGCCATGGCTTACATATAACAGATGTCATAAGCTCCTTCAACCAGTCGGCAGTCAAAAAAAAAAAAAAAAATGCAGAAAACCTGGCAACAACTTGACATTAAGGAGCAGTCAGTGATCATCGCTACGTTGGCCGCGCTCCAGTGAGGAGATAAGGATTGGAAAATATGGCTCCATCAATGCACAGACACAACTTGGTCCATCAGAGGGTTGTGCATGCAAACACAGCCTTGGTAAGAAGCAATCCGGACCAATACACGCAAAACCATAAATATAGATTGCTATCCAAAACTGTTTTACGTGGTCAAAATTGGGGCTCTAAAAGGAACTTTATAAGGAACTCTGTGATCTGTTTAGCATGAAGAGGTATAAATGTCACTTAATGACAAATATATTCCCAGCCCCTTCCCCTGGTCAATGAGCGAAACAGTAAACAGGGACAACATTATTTTACAAACCACGTTTCCATATGAGTTGGGAAATTGTGTTAGATGATTTGAAAATCCTTTTCAACCCATATTTAATTGAATGCACTACAAAGACAAGATATTTGATGTTCAAACTCACAAACGTATTTTTTTTGTAAATAATAATTAACTTAGAACTTCATGGCTGCAGCACGTGCCAAAGTAGTTGGGAAAGGGCATGTTCACCACTGTGTTACATCACCTTTTATTTAGACAACACTCAACAAACGTTTGGGAACTGAGGAAACTAATTGTTGAAGCTTTGAAAGTGGAAGTCTTTCCCTCTTCTTGTTTTATGTAGAGCTTCAGTCGTTCAACAGTCGCTGTCGAATTTTACGTTTCATAATGAGCCACACATTTTCGATAGCAGACTGGTTTGGACTGCAGGCGGGGCGATAAAGTACCCGCAATCTTTTTTTTAAGAAGCCACGCTGTTGTAATACGTGCTGAATATGGCTTGGCATTGTCTTGCTAAAATAAGCAGGGGCGTCCATGAAAAAGACGGTGCTTAGATGGCAGCATATGTTGTTCCAAAACCTGTATGTACCTTTCAGCATTAATGGTGCCTTCACAGATGTGTAAGTTACCCATGCCTTGGGCACTAATGTACCCCCATACCATCGCAGATGCTGGCTTTTGAACTTTGCGTTGAAAACAGTCTGGATGGTTCGCTTCCCCTTTAGTCCGGATGACACTATGTCGAATATTTCCCAAAAAAATTTGAAATGTGGACTTGTCAGACCAAAGAACACTTTTCCACTTTGCATCAGTCCATCTTAGATGATCTCGGGCCCAGGGAAGCCGGCGACGTTTCTGGATGTTGTTGATAAATGACTTTTGCTTTGCATAGTAGAGCTTTACTTGCACTTACAGATGTAGCGACCAACTGTATTTAGTGACAGTGGTTTTCTGAAGTGTTCCTGAGCCCATGTGGTGATATCCTTTAGAGATTGATGTCGTTTTTTGATACAGTGCCGTCAGAGGGATCAAAAGTCACGGTAATTCAATGTTGGTTTCCGGCCATGCCGCTTACGTGGAGTGATTTCTCCAGATTCTCTGAACCTTTTGATGATATTATGGACCGTAGATGTTGAAATCCCTAAAGTTTTTGCAATTTCACTTTGAGAAACGTTGTTCTTTAACTGTTTTGACTATTTGCTCACGCAGTTGTGGACAAAGGGGTGTACCTCGCCCCATCCTTTCTTGTGAAAGACTGAGCATTTTTTGGGAAGCTGTTTTTATACTCAATCATGGCACCCACCTGTTCCCAATTAGCCTGCACACGTGTGGGATGTTCCAAATAAGTGTTTGATGAGCATTCCTCAACTTTGTCAGTATTTATTGCCACCTTTCCCAATTTCTTTGTCACGTGTTGCTGGCATCGAATTCTAAAGTTAATGATTTGCAAAAAAATATATATTTATCAGTTTGAACATCAAATATGTTGTCTTTGTAGCATATTCAACTGAATATGGGTTGAAAATGATTTACAAATCATTTTATTCCGTTTATATTTACATCTAACACAATTTTCTAACTCATATGGAAACGGGGTTTGTTCCTTTTTGGCACTGTAGGATTAAATTGATGCCACTCTTTGGAATTTTTTTTTTTTTTTTTTAGTTCCGTTTGGATAGGTGCAAGAGACGAAAACGAATGTCAGATGTGACCCACGACTCGTCAGTCTTCATTTAATACAGTGCTTGTCATAATAATAGTATCGAAGGTATGACAAAACTTTGTGTTGCCATGAGCTCCCGGCGAGAAGACAAAAGCTGTCTTTGATCCTACCAAGAAGGAGTTTTGTAAAACTCCACTAAGTAGGATGGGAAGCAACATGGTGTTCTTTTTCATTGATGTATTGTAATCTACAGAAAGATGTTGTCTTGACCCGAGAACTACAAAGCGGAGAGGAAGCAGATTTGGTACCTACCAAGAAGAAGGCTTGTAAAACTCCACTATGTAGGATGGGAAGCAACATGGTGTTCTTTTTCATTGATGTATTGTAATCTACAGAAAGATGTTGTCTTGACCCGAGAACTACAAAGCGGAAAGGAAGCAGATTTGGTATCGGCGGTAACGATATTTCAGTATCATATCACATATGTGTATTTGCTGCTTCCAGTTCTACCGCACTCATAAACCAATTATGATGAAGGAATGCATCTTAACTAGAGATGTCCGATAATGGCTTTTTGCCGATATCCAATATTGTCTAACTCTTAACTATCCATCCATCCATCCATTGTCTACCGCTTATTCCCTTTCGGGGTCGCGGGGTGCGCTGGCGCCTATCTCAGCTACAATCGGGCGGAAGGCAGGGTACACCCTGGACAAGTCGCCACCTCATCGCAGGGCCAACACAGACAGACAGACAACATTCACACTCACATTCACACAGTAGGGCCAATTTAGTGTTGCCAATCAAACTATCCCCAGGTGCATGTCTTTGGAAGTGGGAGGAAGCCGGAGTACCCGGAGGGAACCCACGCATTCACGGGGAGAACATGCAAACTCCACACAGAAAGATCCCGAGCCTGGATTTGAACCCAGGACTGCAGGAACTTCGTATTGTGAGGCAGACGCACTAACCCCTCTTCCACCGTGAAGCCCCCCCTCTTAACTCTTAACTACCGATTCCGATATCACCCGATACCGATAAATACAGTCGTGGAATTCAGAAATTATTATGCCTAATTTTGTTGTGATGCCCCGCAAGATGCATTTAACAATGTAACAAGGTTTTCAAAAATAAATCAGGTCAAGTTATGGAAAAAAATGCCAACATGGCACTGCCATATTTATTATTGAAGTCACAAAGTGCATTATTATTTTTTTTAACATGCTTAAAAACAGCAGCTTGGAATTTGGGACATGCTCTCCCTGAGAGAGCATGAGGAGATTGAGGTGGGCAGGGTTGAGTTGGGGGGAGGGGGTATATTGCAGCATCCAGGAAGAGTTAGTGCTGCAAGAGTATCTGGGTATTTGTTCTGTTGTGTTTATATTGTGTTACGGTGCGGATGTTCTCCCGAAATGTGTTTGTCTTTCTTGTTTGGTGTGGGTTCACAGTGTAGCGCATATTTGTAACAGTGTTAAAGTTGTTTATACGGCCCCCCTCAGTGTGACCTGTATGGCTGTTAACCAAGTATGCCTTGCATTCACTTGTGTGTGAAAAAAGCCGTAGATATTATATGATTGAGGCAGAGGCAGAGTATTTAAGGCACGTCTCCGATATTGTTGTCTGGGAGAAATTCAGGAGAATGGTTTCCCCGGGAGATTTTCAGGAGGGGCACTGAAATTCGGGAGTCTCCTGGAAAAATCGAGAGGGTTGGCAAGTATGACTGGGAGATGCAACTGCTCTGTACTGCTCCCTACGTCTGTCTACCACTCCGTACAGCTGTGTTTTAAAAAGTCGTAAATTTTACTTTTTGAAACCGATTCTAATAATTTCCGATATTACTTTTCAAAGCCTTTATCGGCCGATAATATCGGCAGTCCGTTATTATCGGACATCTCTAATCTTAACTATATTCACTCCACAGAGATGTAGCATATAAAAACAGAGATATAGTGCCCGAAAGATATTTATTGGCATTGACCTGTGGAGCGAAAAATGACGACATTATTCCTGACCATAAGATCATGCTACCTCTGTCAATAAAAAATGCTTTGCAGGTCACTTAAATAAACTTTAAATAGGGCTTTTTATTTTTTATTTTAACTGACTAAAATGTTGTGTAATTTCGTTTACTAAAACTAAATCAATTTAGATGACTAAAATTTGATGAAAACTAAAGTACATTTTCGTTTAAAGACGTTATTGAAAAACTGCTGTCAAAATCAACACTGCGAAGAACTGATTGACTGTGAGCTGTCGCTACTGACCCGAAAGAAGCAGTTCCTGATAAACAGTTTGGCACTTGGAAGTCAAATAACCCAAAATCTGTATCAGTCACATTTTTCCAAAAGAATAAAATGACACACACATCGAGTCTTTGAGGGACATAGTATTACTCCTTTTTTTGATAAGGCTTCAGTAAAACGATACTGAAGCCTCATCAAATAAATGCTATGTAGTTCCCATATTTTTTCATTAACTTATTTTCATCAGTGTTTACTGCTATATATTTTGTGTTATTGTAATCCATTTGTGAAGTAAAGTGAATTTTATATATACTGTATATATATATATATATGTATATATATATATATTTATATTTATATAGCGCTTTTCTCTAGTGATTCAAAGCACTTTTACATAGTGAAACCCAATATCTAAATTCCATTTAAACCAGTGTGGGTGGCACTGAGAGCAGGTGGGTAAAAGGGCTTGCCCAGGGACACAACAGCAGTGACTAGGATGGCGGCGCTGGATTCGAACCTGGAACCCTCAAGTTGCTGGCACGGCCACCCTAGCAACAGAACAATACCGCCCCATTTCTCATACTGAAAGTCATTAATAATCAGCATGTGAAATGGCAACGAGTGAACTGACTGCATAATAAAAATCCAGCGGTCTGGTACTTAGAAGTTATTTATATCCTTTCAGGGGACACTGGCATTTTATGAGAAAAAGGTTGACGGACATGAAAATGTTATGCTAATACCGAGATATATTTGATTCATGCTATTAACAATGAGCATATGTTGTTCCAAAACCTGTATCTACCTTACAGCATTAATGGTGCCTTCACAGATGCTGGCTTTTGAACTTTGCGTCGATAACATTCTGAATGGTTCGCTTCCCCTTTGGTCCGGATGACACGATGTTGAATATTTCCAAAAACAAATTGAAATGTGGACTCGTCAGACCACAGAACACTTTTCCACTTTGGATCAGTCCATCTTAGATGATCTCAGGCCCTAAGAAACCGGCAGCATTTCTGGATGTTGTTGATAAATGGCTTTCGCTTTGGATAGTAGAGCTTTAACCTGCACTTACAGATGTAGCGACAAACTGTATTTAGTGACAGTAGTTTTTGGAAGTGTTCCTGAGCCCATGTGGTTATGATATCCTTTAGAGATTGATGTCTGTTTTTGATACAGTGCAGTCTGGGGATCAAAAAGGTCAAGGTCAGGCAAAGTTGGTTTCCGGCCATGCCGCTTACGTGGTGTAATTTCTCCAGATTCTCTGAACCTTTTGATGACATTATGGACCGTAGAAGTTGAAAGCCCTAAATTTCTTGCAATTGCACTTTGAGAAACGTTGTTATTAAACTGTTTGACTATTTGCTCACGCAGTTGTGGACAAAGGGGTGTACCTCGCCCCATCCTTTCTTGTGAAAGACTGAGCATTTTTGGGGAAGCTGTTTTTATACCCAATCATGGCACATACTTTTTCCCAGTTAGCCTGCACACCTGTAGGATGTTACAAATAAGTGTTTGATGAGCATTCCTCAACTTTATCGGTATTTATATTCACCTTTCCCAAATTCTGTGTCACGTGTCGCTGGCATCAAATTCTAAAGTTAATGATTATTTGCAACAACAAAAAAATGTTTATCAGTTGAAGTTGAACATCAAAAATGTTGTCTTTGTAGCATATTCAACTTAATGTGTATTCCGTTTATATTTACATCTAACAATTTCCCAACTCATATGGAATCAGGGTTTGTATATGCATATATATACATATACATACATACATACAAACATATATATATATATATATATGTATATATATACACACATATATATATACATACATACATACATATATACATACATACATATGCATATATACACATGTATATGCATATATATGCATACATATATAGGCATGTATACATCCATATATATGCATATATACATACGTATATACACACATATATATACATATACATATATATATATATATATATATATATATATATATATATATATATATATACATATATATATATATATATATATATATACACACATACATACATATATATATGCATAAATCTCTCTTGGCAACTTAGTCACAGATGACCATGCTAATTTACGCTCTTGTGTCAGACACTTATTTCGATTTGATGTTTGATTTTTTTTTCATTCTCTTGTGTCAGACACTTATTTCAATTTGATGTTTGACTTTTTTTTTCATTAATTTCTTTAATTTTGTAATGGTACTTTAATTATTATAAATAGTTTTTTTTGTTTTGTTTTTGTTTTTTTAAATAGTTTTGTCATCCTATTTTAGTCAATTATTTATAATATATTTTCAGTGTTAATGAATGTTGTAATTATACAATGTACTTATTTAATTATAATTTTCACATTCTAACTTGATGTTTTGTTGATACGGTACATTCAGCCTAGCACGGCTGTACAATCCAATTCTTGAGTGACAGTCCCTGTTGCACTTTGCACAAACATGTGTAGAGACTTCGTCCCGCTCCTGCTGTGCAATGGTACTTGCAGTACGTTTCCTCCTGTCTCTCTTATCCTCTGCGAGCTGGCCTCTCCTCAAATCAGCCTCTGCAACATCCCGTCCAACCGCTTGACGCCAGTCATTTCGGTTCTCGGCCTGTGCCTCCCAGCTGTCTAGAGGAATATTACATGCCTTCAGATCTCTCTTGCATGCGTCCTTGAATCGGAGGGAAGGACGACCAACACGTCTGGAACCAGCAGCTAGTTGTCCATACATAATGTCCTTGGGAAGCCGTCCATCCTCCATCCGCCGAACATGTCCCAGCCATCGAAGAGGGCGCTGTTTAAGAAGAGAGTTCATGCTATGGATATTAGCCTGCTGAAGAATGACACGGTGTGGAATATGGTCCTGCAAACTAATACCAAGGATACGTTTGATGCACCGCATGTGGAAAGCGTTAAGTCGACGTTAAGTAGTCCAGGTCTCGCTTCCGTAAAGTGCTGAGAACGCAGGCCTGATAAACTCGGATCTTTGTATGTTGAGTAAGAGCGTTGTTTTCCCATACTCATTTTGCTAGTTTAGCCATGATGGTATTTGCCTTTCCAATCCTCCTGTCAAGTTCAATATCAAGCGAGAGTTTATTGCTGATTGTCGAGCCTAGGTATATAAAATTATCTACTACTTCTAAAGTGACACCATTCATCTTGATAACAGGATTTGCAGCCCCTTGAACGCTAACATTGGTTTTCTGCAGGCTGACTGTAAGTCCAAACTTATCACAGGCATTCGCAAGACAGTCACTTAGATGTTGTAAGGCTTCTTTGGTGTTGGTAACAAGAGCAGCATCGTCTGCAAAAAGCATCTTTCGGATTAATACTGACCTCCTTTTGGTCTTCGCACGTAATCTTGCCAGATTGAACAATTTACCGTCAGACCGTGTGTGTAGATAGACACCCTCAATGGATGTGTCAAAAGCGTAGGACAAAAGTATAGAGAAGAATATTTCAAAAAGAGTTGGAGCTAAGACACAGCCCTGCGTAACACCACTGTTGATAGAGAAGGAGTCCGAACAAGATCCATCATACAAGACTGTTCCCTTCATGTTGGAATGGAAAGAGATTAACATGCTGAGTAGTTTTGGAGGACATCCAATCTTTTGTAGAAACTTGAATAGGCCCTTCCTGCTGACAAGATCGAAAGCCTTAGTTAGATCTATGAACATCATGTAAAAAGGTTGACCTTGTTCTCTACTCTTTTCTTGAATCTGCCTGACTGAAAACATCATGTCAGTCGTCGATCTCGGGGGGCCATATTTAGAGAAAAAAAAATGTTTCTGGGGGCCGGTATATCTATTTTTAGGGACACTAATACAAAACTTCACAATAATGTCTGATTGTATGCTAAAAACGTTATGACAGACCGTCTTAAAAAACATAATGACATTTTTAATTTTTCCATGAACGATAAAACACTGAATATTGACAAAATGTGAATGTAACATCCCCTTTTGATTGACATATTTTACAATCAAAAGAAACACAACAAAAATTCAACAAACAGTGAAATATGAACGAAAGGGTACAATCTGATACATCTGATACATCACTAAGCTTTAGAACTTTGTTGTGAAAAGCTTCCCGTCTACACTGCTTGGGGCCTCGTCTGAGCTGCTGTGACGTAGATGACCTTAGTAACTAATTAGATTACCATAGTAACTAGTAGGGCTGCGAATCTTTGGGGGTCCCACGATTCGATTCAATATCGATTCTTGGGGTCGCAATTCGATTATAAATCATTTTTTCGATTAAACACGATTCTCGATTTAAAAACGATATTTTTCCAATTCAAAACCATTCTGTTTTCATTCAATACATAGGATTTCTCTGCTGACATGCTAGCAGAGTAGTAGATTTTTTTAAAAAGCTTTTATAATTGCAAAGGACAATGTTTTATCAACTGATTGCAATAATGTAAATTTGTTTTAACTATTAAACAAACCAAAAATATGACTTATTTTATCTTTGTGAAAATATTGGACACAGTGTGTTGTCAGGCTTATGAGATGCGATGCAAGTGTAAGCCACTGTCTGTGACATTTTTTTTTTTATAAATGTCTAATGATAATGTCAATGAGGGATTTTTAATCACTGCTATGCTGAAATTATACCTAATGATACTGTTGTTGATAATATTCATTTTTGTTTCACTACTTTTGGTTTGTTCTGTGTCGTGTTTGTGTCTTCTCTGAATTGCTCTGTTTATTGCAGTTCTGAGTGTTGCTGGGTCAGGTTTGGTTTTGGAATTGGATTGCATTGTTATGGCATTGCTGTGTATTGTTGTGTTGTATTGATAAAAAAAATAAATTACAAAAAAAAAATTAAAATCTTTTTTTTTTCCAAATGAAAATCGATTTTGAGAATGTGAGAATCGCGATTCAGATTCGAATCGATTTTTTTCCCACACCCCTAGTAACTAGTATATCATCCATAAGCGCAGATTCCAACCATTGAAATACTTTGTTTAATTGAAGACTTATGGTCATTAGAAAACATCACTGCACATTATAATGGCAGTTACACTTTCCATCTTAAAGATCTAAAAAAAAAATTATTTGGGAATGTCCGGCGGGCCATATTGAAAAGCTTAACGGGCCGCATGTGGCCCCTGGCCCTAATTTGCCCAGGTCTGTTCTAACTCCTTTAAAACGACGACATGGAATCAGTGTCAACTCGGCAGGTTTAAATCACAGTCAGGATGTAAATCAGATCTAATTGAATCTCCAATTGATGAAGAGCTGTCCTAAATGTATCGTTGCTTGTAAATCGAGATGTATATCTCATAGTGTAGAGACCGAAGACGTCCATTCCTAATGGTTACTTTGAACCGCGAGTATGAAGTTCCCAAATACAAAGTGTTCGAGCTGCCTAATTAGTATGCCATTCTTTTCCATCGCCGGCATGCACCTTTCAGAGTTCTGCGTCTGTCATGTAATTAAGCACTGAGGTGAGTGTTCTGTGGTGAGTCAATTAGTCAGCAACCACGACCATTCGTCAACTATATAGCTTCCTTGGTCGCTAGGGAGCAACGGCAATTAAAGTACTACAGTCACTTAAATAATACTTCTTGAATATTCTCACTCATTCGGATAATTATATTCTCAGGGCGTGCAATCACACCCAAGAGGACTGATCGGGTTGTTATAAAGTTATAGCATATATACACTTGGGTTCACTAATTTCAAGTCTACTCTTTTGTTTTAAACTTAATTTGGCATCTGTGTCGTCAACCTTTACCATGTCTGCTATTACTAACTATTGTTTGGAGACTTTGATGTGTCTTTTGGTTATTTCTAATTAGTTGCAATAAGCAAAAGAATGATGACTCTGTGTAACCCAAAATAACCTCAAGCTGTTTTAAATATGGTACAAAGATCACATTTTTAGAGACGAAGAATAAGCCTCAGATAATATCTTTAAATTATAATAACCGTACATATCCTTTTGACAAAAATGATCCTCATCAAAAGCCTCATCAGACTGGCCTCCGGCCTTGTGAACACTCGTTTGGTCATGGACTTTTTGACCCAGTGGAATAGTCTGTTCCTTTACTGTAAATACAATAAACAATATTAATCGGTGCTTGCTTATGGAGGCTCCACTCCCTGTGTTTACGTACGCAATCGACAAGGCTTTTGCAGGAGTGAGACCAATGCTGTAACATTACCTGTGACCTGTTTTGATAAATGCTTGACTTCCAGAAAACCGTCTGTTTTGATGGGCTCATCTTCCTTGATTGGTTTGACAAAAAAATCTTGGGACATTTGGCTTTGCATATATATATATATATATATATATATATATATATGCAAAGCCAAATGTCCCAAGATTTTTTTGTCAAACCAAAATATATATATATATATATATATATATATATATATATATATATATATATATATATATATATATATATATGCATATGCATATATATATATATATATATGCATATATATATATATATATATATATATATATATATATATATATATATATATATGCATATATATATATGCATATATATATATATATATATATGCATATATATATATATATATATATATATATATATATATGCATATATATATATATATATATATATATATATATATATATATGCATATATATATATATATATACACATACAAATATATATACATACAAATATATATATATATATATACATACAAATATATATATATATACATACAAATATATATATATACATATATATATATATACATGCATATATGTATATATATATACATACATACATACATATGTATATATAAATACACATCCATATATATATATACATACACATACATATATAAACACACATATATATATACATATATATACATACACATTCATATATATACATATACATACACATATATATATATATATACATACATACACATATATATATATAAATACATATATACACACACACACATACACATATATATAAATACACATACATATATATATACACATACACTTATACATATATACACACACATACATATATACACACACATACACATATATATAAACACATATTCATATATAAACACATATATACATATAAACACATATATACATATAAACACATATATACATATAAACACATATATACACACACACACACACACACACACACACACACACACACACACATATATATATATATATATATATATATATATATATATATATATATATATATATATATATATATATATATATATATATATATATGTGTTTATATATATATATGTATATGTGTTTTTATATATATATATATATATGTAGGTGTGGGAAAAAAATCACAAGACTACTTCATCTCTACAGATCTGTTTCATGAGGGGTTCCCTCAATCATCAGGAGATTTTAATGGAAGCATTCACATACAATGGTTTGTATAGAGCACAGAGTGGGTGGGTACAAGCAGGCGTAGGGTGTGGTGATTGGCTCATGTGTTACCTAGGAGGTGTTTCCGTTTGTGGCGGCATGTTGAAATGATTTCACTGCGCTTGTTGAGGGATGATAAATCTGGATGATATATAATAAACAGCTTCTCTTTTAAGCATAGGTTGCATCTTTTATTACCACTGTTGTAAGGTGTGCTGGATGCAAGAATTTGCCATCTTATTGAATATTCAACATTATTGTCTTTGAGGTTCCAAATGTGTTTGCTGAGTTCTGTAGAATTCTGCAAAGTCTGGTTTCTAAAGGAGGCGTTGTGATTATTCCATCTTGTTTTGAACGCTCCTTCGGTTAATCCTACGTACGTGTCGGATGTGTTAATGTCCTTGCGTATTACCTTTGCTTGGTAAACGACTGATGTCTGTAAGCACCTTCCGTTGAGAGGGCAATCAGGTTTCTTGCGGCAGTTACATTCCTTATTGGTTTCAGAGTCGTTTAGTCTGGGGGTAGGCAGTCCTTTTGCAATTGCTTTGTTGTGGTTTGAAATGATTTGTTGCATGTTATTCATACAGCTGTAGCTCAATTTAATGTTGTTCTTGTTGAATATTTTTCTTAGGGTGTTTCCTTTGGGGAAGTGTTTGTCGATCAGAGTGAGGAACTTGCGGCCGATGTTGGTTGAGACGTCTTTGCTGAATGGCGGATTGTACCAGATGATGTTGTTTCGTTTTCTGCTCTTTTTTGGTTGGTTTCCTGGAGTGGGTTCATAGGTGAGGGTGAAGTTGTATCCGCTTTCATCAAGTGCTTTCTGGTACGGGGGGGTTGCTTGGTCGAATTCAGCTTGGTCGAATTTCAGCCCCGTACCAGAAAGCACTTGATGAAAGCGGATACAACTTCACCCTCACCTATGAACCCACTCCAGGAAACCAACCAAAAAAAGAGCAGAAAACGAAACAACATCATCTGGTACAATCCGCCATTCAGCAAAGACGTCTCAACCAACATCGGCCGCAAGTTCCTCACTCTGATCGACAAACACTTCCCCAAAGGAAACACCCTAAGAAAAATATTCAACAAGAACAACATTAAATTGAGCTACAGCTGTATGAATAACATGCAACAAATCATTTCAAACCACAACAAAGCAATTGCAAAAGGACTGCCTACCCCCAGACTAAACGACTCTGAAACCAATAAGGAATGTAACTGCCGCAAGAAACCTGATTGCCCTCTCAACGGAAGGTGCTTACAGACATCAGTCGTTTACCAAGCAAAGGTAATACGCAAGGACATTAACACATCCGACACGTACGTAGGATTAACCGAAGGAGCGTTCAAAACAAGATGGAATAATCACAACGCCTCCTTTAGAAACCAGACTTTGCAGAATTCTACAGAACTCAGCAAACACATTTGGAACCTCAAAGACAATAATGTTGAATATTCAATAAGATGGCAAATTCTTGCATCCAGCACACCTTACAACAGTGGTAATAAAAGATGCAACCTATGCTTGAAAGAGAAACTGTTTATTATATATCATCCAGATTTATCATCCCTCAACAAGCGCAGTGAAATCATTTCAACATGCCGCCACAAACGGAAACACCTCCTAGGTAACACATGAGCCAATCACCACACCCTACGCCTGCTTGTACCCACCCACTCTGTGCTCTATATAAACCATTGTATGTGAATGCTTCCATTAAAATCTCCTGATGATTGAGGGAACCCCTCATGAAACAGATCTGTAGAGATGAAGTAGTCTTGTGATTTTTTTCCCACACCTACATATTGCGCTCTACCACGGTATCGAGCACTATTCTCTGGATAATCCAATCAAGATATATATATATATATATATATATATATATATATATATATATATATATATATATATATATATATATATATATGTGTGTATGTGTGTATATATGTATTTATATGTATATATAAACACATATACATATATAAACACATATACATATATAAACACATATACACATACATATGTATATATATATATATATATATATATATATATATATATATATATATATATATATACATATACATAAGCCAGATAGGTGTCTAACTGAATACATCCAAAGACATGAAGAACTAAACTGGATTTATTATTGAAATTAGTTCAATAAGAATATATTGCTTATTGCAGCATGTTTCCAATCAAAACTTGGTATATGTCTGCCTTTTTGGGGGTGGGGGGGGGGGGGGGGTGTTTGGGAGAGAAGGCTGACATCAGTTTAGAGTACCTCTTCAGGTAATGACAGACTGAAAAAATAAAATTACCATTTCACATTTCAAATGACTTCAGGCTCCATTTTCACAGAACAGGCATATATTACCAATAAGACTCAAAAATGTTGAAAAGCACTCGCTGGACATTTCATTAAATCGGACCTTTTAATAAGATCCAAAATATCTGCCTTTCCAAAGACAATAATCCTCAGTGTTGATTGAAACTGTCACCAGATGTATAAATCCAATAAGATGATTATTGTTGTTTATTTCACAAAAATACCAGGCTCTTATGATGAAATACATATCTAAATATGGAAATAAGTTTGGAGGGCTTCACAGGAAATGTTTCCAATCCTTTAGATCAGTGGTTCTCAACCTTTTTTCAGTGATGTACCCCCTGTGAACATTTTTTTAATTCAAGTACCCCCTAATCAGAGCAAAGCATTTTTGGTTGGAAAAAAGAGATAAAGAAGTAAAATACAGCACTATGTCATCAGTTTCTGATTTATTAAATTGTATAACAGTGCAAAATATTGCTCATTTGTAGTGGTCTTTCTTGAACTATTTGGAAAAAAAGATATAAAAATAACTAACAACTTGTAGAAAAATAAACAAGTGATTCAATTATAAATAAAGATTTCTACACATAGAAGTAATCATCAACATAAAATGCCCTCTTTTGTGATTGTAATAGAGATCCATCTGGATTCATGAACTTAATCCTAAACATTTCTTCACAAAAAAAGAAATCTTTAACATCAATATTTATGGAACATGTCCACAAAAAATCTAGCTGTCAACACTGAATATTGCATTGTTGCATTTCTTTTCACAGATTATGAACTTACATTCATATTTTGTTGACGTATTATTCAATAAATATATTTATAAAGGATTTTTGAACTGTTGCTATTTTTAGAATATTTTTTTAAAATCTCACGTACCCCTTGGCATACCCCAGGGGTACACGTACCCCGATTTGAGAACCACTGCTTTAGATGGTACTTGATGAACAACCTGGAAAAGTAAAAAATACCGATATCCTGTACAAAATGTGTTTTAATCAGTATCATATTGTTTTTATTATATTCCAAATATTTTTTTACCTTTTTTTTTTTTAAAGCAGGGTTGTCCAATTTTACTTCCAGCGACGGCCATATATAGAAAAATTGTAGGAAGTGACTGCCATTTATACATTTTGTACATTAGAGATACTAAACCCAATACAAAGTAGATCAATCAATATATGCTAGCTAAACTATCTGAACAAAAAAAAAACATCTTAGCTTTGTGTTACGGCTAACAAAGCAAATAAGTGTAACATCTAATATAACCCCGTTGAGGTATTTAATTTCTTCTCGTTATAATCATTTCCTAATATGATCATTATTCCACAAACTAAAACCTTCCTAAGGGCTTTAGCATATTGAAAATCTCACCATATCTTGCAAGAAATGTGTACACAAGTTTAATATGACAGGACGCAGCGATATAAGAAACGACAATATACAATAAATTATTTTGTCTGCCATTTTGGTTTTCAGTTCACAGTTTTTGGGGATACGGGCCAGATGCCTTTTTTCTCTGATTTTATGGTGTGATGAACCAATCTAGGATGTGTTTATTTTGTCTTTAGAATGTGTTGTTGGCTAATAAAAAATAAGCAGGATTCTACTGCGTAATGCTGAGCCTTCCATAATAAGTTGCACTATAAACGACGACACACAACCAAGAAAAGCAATGGTTGCAGGTGATGTAAGTTTCTTATCAAGGTATGTGTTCACCTCAGCTGCTGCCCTCCGCCTCCTCAGTAGAAATAGCTCCCAAAGACTGCCACCGCACAGAACAAAGAGTCCTGTGAATGTTTCAAAAATGTTTAAAAAAAAATCTCCCCACAAATGACTGAAGAGAATAAGAGTACTTACATTCATGAAAACATATTCTGCATAATTGTCAGTATCAGCATCCCATAAACACCTTGAAGACATCCTGAGGAAGCAAAAACGTATCAATAGCTTGTACGTAAATGCAAAATCTGTCTTTGAGCTCACGCAAGCAAGTGAAGACAATGTTGATCCTTGAATGTCCTTTTATCTGGGTAGTCTTTCTTTTTGTTATTTTTGTCTCCATAGGCAAAACCTTTCAGGTTTTTTTGGGTTGTTTTGCAGCTTTTACCATGATAGCTGTAATTGCACGTGTGCGTTCGCATCGACTTCCGTCTTTTTAACAAATGGGATAAGGGGGAATGTCGTATGCCATAAAGCAAGTCAGCACATTTTTAGTTTTTTGTTTGGCACGGTTCCTGCCACCCTCCTGAAAGTTGCTTAGTGCAAGTGAGAGCGATACAGACCCCCGCAGGCCATGACACACTTGTCATTCAACTAGTTGCAAATCCATGTATCATCCCAAGACTTATGAAAATATTTTATGAAGGTTGAAAAGTTACTTGGTGCTGCTTTAAACAATTAACATTTATTAGTACATTTGAACGTACACAAAAGTAACAAAACTTATATTAATACATTTGAACGTACACAAAAGTAACAAAACTTGGTACAGTTAAGCGCCGGTATCTATTCCTGGGTACAAGTAATTGGTATCTTATTGGGTCAAATGTGAAAAGTACTCGTCTGTATATGGCATATAGAGTATATATGTGGAGGGGGGCATGGCTTGTGGGATTGCCGCGGGTGGGACCGGCCTAGAAGAAAGAGACAGGTGAGTAGATGGCCCAGGTGGGCCTTGTTATCTAATCACCTGTTGCCTTTATTAGCAGCAGCCGGAGCGAGACATGTTGTTGGAGCTGGAGTGGGGGCCAGAGAGACAGAAAACACAATTTGCTGGAAAGCAAAACCTCTGTACTATTTTATGAAAGTAAAAGAGTGTTGAAACCCTGATCCGGGCTCTCGTGGCAGTGTGTGGTGGTCCGAGGAACCCACTGGAGGGCAACCTCCACAATATAGTTATGCGGGAACAAATGTGCCAATTCTATAGAGTAGATGGAACTCTGGGCGCCCCCTGTGGGTAATGCTCAAAATTTACTTTTGAAGACAATCTACCACACATGCAGTACATATCAACTCAAAGTTGTATTATTATTAGAAAAATGGTAAATGAATTATGGACAATGAGTTGCCTGTCCTAAATTAGCTTTACTTGATGGTGGCCATTTCCTTAATCCATCTTGCTTAAATGCATTTAGTGTGTACACATTTTTGTGGTTATACTTTTAAATACGCTATAGTCACAATAGGTGTCTTATAGAGGGCCTACAGTATAGAGCTGTGTGAGAAATTTCAAGTCCGTTCAACTCATAGGATATAATAACAGCACCACCATGTGGCATATTTGTCGAAAAAAACAATAGTAAAGGCAACACAGTAAGGGTGTGTATTTTGGCACATTTTCACCCGTTTGTGGACAGCGGTACAGGCGTTGACAAGATAGCTTACACAAATAAATACATACAGTGGTCAAAAACTATATGATATATGATCATTTATAGTTACATCACTTTTGGCCTGTACTGAAATCTTCATTTTTTCAAACACTTTAAATGTAAACATGTTCAAAATAAACCTGTGAACTGCGGTTCGGCGCACATAAAACATATATGCAGGAGAGCACAACATTGTTTTTTACTGTGAAATATGGTTATTTTTAAACTGTTCTTGGACAGAATATTTTGTGTGTAAGCTGAAAATCAACTCACTTGACTCCTTGCCCACGCTGTTCTCCAATGGTCACTTGCACAACAAACTTGTACCTCTCAAACCCCAACTCTGCATAGGAATAAGACATCACAGTTACCACTATATATATACATATATTTTTTTGTTGTTGTTTTTTTCTTTTATAAAGGTTTTAATGGTTGAAGGTGTGTAATGAAGTTGCATCACTCACTCTTGACTTTGTCCTTAACGCAGTCTGCAAGCGTGAGTGTCAGCTCGGAGACTTCATCTTGGTCGTACAGCGCTTCGGCGAGGCGTCCCTTCACTATTTCATGAATGCATTCCTTCACGACAGCAGGCTTGAATCTAGAATTTTCCATCACGGGAAGAAAAAAAATATGGAAAATCAGCTTTGATGAACCTTTCAAATTTCAAAAACATAGGATTCTCAACATTTTATTCAAGTGAAGTATCGTAAGCAAGCATGTTTTGTTGGGGGGGGGAAAAGATCAGTATCTGATTTAGTACGCTCAAAAACAGTGCACATTTGCAGTGGTCTAGTGTGAAGATACAAATGCCTTAAATTGTAAACAAATAAATTATTATTTACTCACAAAGGTACTCTTCAGTCACTAAATTAAAGTGTGTTAAAAATGTTCTACGAAACGGATGAGGGGTAGGATTAAATTTGCTCTGCCTCTTCTTACTCCTTTTCGGAACATGCTGTGATGAGAAACTGTAAACATGCACATTAAATATGAATGATCAACCAAAAGTGCTACCTTTTAGGATCATTAAAAAAAAAAATAACTCAAAATCATTGACAGAAAACGACAACACCACCATCACTGATGAATTGATTAATGTGGACCCCGACATAAACAAGTTGAAAAACTTATTCGGGTGTTACCATTTAGTGGTCAATTGTACTGAATATGTACTGAACTGTGCAATCTACTAATAAAAGTTTCAATCAATCAATCAAACTGTTTAGTTCTCCAAAAATATAGATTGTTAAATGTAGCTAACATTCAAAGATTAGCATCGATACGAATGGCCAATTGAATCCTAAATAACACTGCACCAGCGCCACTTAAGCACTTTGTCCATTTTACATCTGCTGTGACAACGAGAAACACACGAGCCTCCACCAGGGGGCAGTGTACGGTTCCCAGATGTAAAACATCTTTTACACATATTTTTCATATAAAGCGATAAAGGAATGGAACGACCTCACAACAAACTTGAAAAATCTAACGGATTACTCTTCATTTACAATTGAAGTTAAAAAGTGGCTTTGGAGCAATCAAGGCTGCTCACACGGTCACTAAGGTGGGCACTATGATTGACATATCGACTTAATGTGTATTATATTTATCCATGAGATATTTTTTGTTGTAAATTGTGAGGTGTGTCTGTTAAAATCAGGGTATTTTTTTACAAATGATGACAGATGTGAACAAGAGCATGTATTGTCTTTGAGTGATGATGAGGTGTGGTTGTATTGTATATTAAAGTATGTGTCAATGAACGAGCATTTTATGACTTTTCGTAATTTGATTACATGCTATAATATGATTTTATTGTAATAATTTTATCGTGAAGCGACTGGGATGAAAATCAGCACCTCCAAGTCGGAGTCCATGGTTCTCGCCCGGAAAAGGGTGGAGTGCCATCTACGGGTTGGGGAGGAGACCCTGCACCTAGTGGAGGAGTTCAAGTACTTCGGAGTCTTGTTCACGAGTGAGGGAAGAGTGGATCGTGAGATCGACAGGGGGACCTGTGCGGCGTCTTCCGTAATGCGTACGCTGTATTTATCCGTTGTGGTGAAGAAAGACCTGAGCCGGAAGGCAAAGCTCTCAATTTACCGGTCCATCTACGTTCCCATCCTCACCTATGGTCAATCACGGGTACAAGCGGCCGAAATGAGTGGCGGGGCTCTCCCTTAAAGATAGGGTGAGAAGCTCTGCCATCCGGGGGAGCTCAAAGTAAAGCCGCTGCTCCTCCACATCGAGAGGAGCCAGATGAGGTGGTTCGCGCGTCTGGTCAGGATGCCACCCGAACGCCTCCCTAGGGAGGTGTCTAGGGCACGTCTGACCGGTAGGAGGCCACGGGGAAGACCCAGGACACGTTGGGAAGACTATGTCTCTCGGCTGGCCTGGGAACGCCTCGGGATCCCCTGGGAAGAGCTGGACGAAGTGGTTTGGGAAAGGGAAGTCTGGGCTTCCCTGTTTAGTTTTCTGCCCATGCGACCCGACCTCAGATAAGCGGAAGAAGATGGATGGATGGATGGATGTAGGGCAGTGCGATATATCAACATACACGATATATCAACATACACGATATATCACGGGTTTGTCTCTGTGCGATATAGAAAATGACTATATTGTGATATTCGAGTTGCAGTTGCTTTTATGTATGCGCGCATTACATTACAGGCTCTTCTCGCTCTTTCCTGTCTCTCCTTCTCACAGACAGAAAGCGCACCTTCTTACATACGTCACGTCAGACGTCACATATGTATACGCCCTCGCGGAGCGGAGAGGTAGCAGCATGGGTAACGTTAGCTGTGATGCTAGCAGAGCCGTGCGAGTGGTGATACGAGAGAAAGAAGGTGCGAATGAAGGAAGAATTGATTTCCAAGAAAAACAGCAGGGGGTCCATCGTCTGCCGGTGGTTTGGCTTCAAGTGGGAATATGTCAAACAGACAACCGTAATTTGTCAAATGTGGGCCAAAAGCGTTGCTATAAAAAGTAGCATTACTGCCAATATGGACCATCATTTGAAAAGTCACCTGCTAGAGAATGAAGAGTGGTTACTCCGCATATCAACATCTCCGTTCGGTGCCACACGCCAACACCATCAAAATGGCGAGGCAAATATTTCCAGATCAACACCGTATGAAAAAAATAGTTAACAACCGAAATTAATAACGTCCGTAGTAACCTACCACACAGCAAAGGACGAACACTATTTGATTTCCTATTATGCAGCTCATTTTTATTTGATACTTAAAATGTGTCTGACAATCTTGCACTTTATGTTTTGGAAATGACATGAATGTTTGTGCCACTGCTTAATATCAATCAATCAATCAATCAATGTTTACTTATATAGCCCTAAATCACTAGTGTCTCAAAGGGCTGCACAAACCACCACGACATCCTCGGTAGGCCCACATAAGGGCAAGGAAAACTCACACCCAGTGGGACATTGGTGACAATAATGACCCAGTGGGACGTCAGTGACAATGATGACTATGAGAACCTTAGAGAGGAGGAAAGCAATGGATGTCGAGCGGGTCTAACATGATACTGTGAAAGTTCAATCCACAATGGATACAACACAGTCGCGAGAGTCCAGTCCAAAGAGGATCCAAGACACAGCAGCGAGAGTCCCGTTCACAGCGGAGCCAGCAGGAAACCATCCCAAGCGTAGGCGGACCAGCAGCGCAGAGATGTCCCCAGCCGATACACAGGCGAGCAGTACATGGCCACCGGATCGGACCGGACCCCCTCCACACGGGAGAGTGGGACATAGAAGAAAAAGAAAAGAAACGGCAGATCAACTGGTCTAAAAAGGGAGTCTATTTAAAGGCTAGAGTATACAAATGAGTTTTAAGGTGAGACTTAAATGCTTCTACTGAGGTGGCATCGCGAACTGTTACCGGGAGGGTATTCCAGAGTACTGGAGCCCGAACGGAAAATGCTCTATAGCCCGCAGACTTTTTTGGGGCTTTGGGAATCACTAATAAGCCGGTTAACTGGTTAATAAATACAGTTTTGGTCAATTGACTTAGTTGTGATTTCACTCTCTGCACGAACGTTTAAAATGAGCATATATTAATGCAGTATGAACAAGAATGTTTTAATGTAGACACATAGAATTATCATATTGCTCAGATTATATGTATCATGTGTTAATTCAAGGCCAAGGCAAAATTTGGAGATATATATCGTGTATTGCGATATGGCCTCAAAATATCGAGATATTATGGATGGATGGAATGATTTTATCCCATTAATTTAAGTAGCCAGGGACTACAGATGGAAATGAGATATTTAGCTATAATCTGCTACAGAACATATCTGTATTTGACCTTAATGTTTCTGTGAATTGTTCCTTCAAATAAAGACTAAACTATATAAATAAACTTTGATTGATTGTTGACATGGGCTTCACTGTGGAAGAGGGGTTAGTGCGTCTGCCTCACAATACGAAGGTCCTGCAGTCCTGGGTTCAAATCCAGGCTCGGGATCTTTCTGTGTGGAGTTTGCATGTTCTCCCCGTGAATGCGTGGGTTCCCTCCGGGTACTCCGGCTTCCTCCCACCTCCAAAGACATGCACCTGGGGATAGGTTGATTGGCAACACTAAATTGGCCCTAGTGTGTGAATGTTGTCTGTCTATATGTGTTGGCCCTGCGATGAGGTGGCGACTTGTCAAGGGTGTACCCCGACTTCCGCCCGATTGTAGCTGAGATAGGCGCCAGTGCCCCCCCTTAAGCGGTAGAATTGGATGGATGGATGGATGATTGTTGACATGCAGTTACGCCAACAATTCCACCTTTATAGTTTACTGCTAATAGTTTGGCATAACTAATAAGCGTAAAACTGAGAAGTGCTATTAATATTTTGTTTATCTTGATTAGTGGCAAGGCCGAGATAACGTGGATTATAGGACAAGGAAAGGGTGGATTGCGGTAGCTAGGTAACGAGAGCGTCGGCTCGGCTACGGCTAAAGCTAACCTGACAATACACAAAAAGTAGCTTGAAACCGACTCACTTGTGTTGGTAATTGGGTCGTATGAGGTATGCATCCGACCCCTCCATGGCACCTCGATAATACAACCCACAAATGCGCGCAGTTTTAAAGAAAAGACCTAAAAAGTGGACAGCAAAGTTATAGGTCCAGACCGGAAGTACGGCCGTCTCCCGCCCCCTTTACCGGAAGTGGGTTTTTCAATCCTTTAACAAAATAAAACGGTTAGGATACCGCAGCGGTCACCAACCTTTTTGAAACCAAGAGCTACTTCTTGGGTACTGATTAACGCAAAAGGCTACCAGTTTGATACACACTTAAATAAATTGCCAGAAATAGGCAATTTGCTCAATTTACCTTTAGTAAATAAATCTATATGAATGAAAAAAAATGGGTATTTCTGTCTGTCATTCCGTCGTACATTTTTTTCCTTTTACGGAAGGTTTTTTGAAGAGAATAAATGATAAAAAAAAAAAATAATTAAACGGTTTAAAAGAGGAGAAAACACACAAAAAAAATGACAGTTTAATTTTGAAACACAGTTTATCTTCAATTTCGACTCTTTAAAATTTGAAATTCAACCGAAAAAAAGAAGAGAAAAACTAGCTAATTCGAATCTTTTTGAAAAAATAAAAAAAAGAATGTATGGAACATCATTAGTAATTTTTCCTGATTAAGATTAATATTAGAATTTTGATGACATGTTTTAGATTGGTTAAAATCCAATCTGCACATTGTTAGAATATATAACAAATTGGACCAAGCTAATATTCTAAAAAAGACAAATCATTATTTCTTCTAGATTTTCCAGAACAAAAATTTTAAAAGAAATTCAAAAGACTTTGAAATAAGTTTTAAATTTGATTCTACAGATGTTCTGGATTTGCCAGAATAATTTTTTTGAATTTTAATCATAATTAGTTTGAAGAAATATTTCACAAATATTCTTTGTCAAAAAAACAGTAGCTAAAATGAAAAATGTAATTAAAATGTATTTATTATTCTTTACAATAAAAAAAATAATTTACTTGAACATTGATTTAAATTGTCAGGAAAGAAGAGGAAGGAATTTAAAAGGTAAAAAGGTATATGTGTTTAAAAATCCTAAAATCATTTTTAAGGATTTTTTTCTCTAAAATTGTTTTTCTGAAAGTTATAAGAAGCAAAGTAAAAAAATAAATGAATTTATTTAAACAAGTGAAGACCAAGTCTTTAAAATATTTTCTTGGATTTTCAAATTCTATTTGAGTTTTGTCTCTCTTAGAATTAAAAATGTCGAGCAAAGCAAAACCAGCTTGCTAGTAAATGAATAAAATTAAAAAAAAAGAGGCAGCTCACTGGTAAGTGCTGCTATTTGAAATATTTTTAGAACAGGCCAGCGGGCGACTCATCTGGTCCTTACGGGTGACCCCTGGGATACCGTATGTAGGTTTTATTCATTTTAATATGTTTCATCATAATACAATTATTTTTCACTTAACAGCAAATATCAATTAGGTGAACTTAATTACTATTATGCGCTAGCAGTTTCGACTTCTTCATAGCCTGTGACACTTATTTGACTGACGCATGTTTATTTTATTTTTTTTCTAGTTTTTTTAATTTTTTTTATACATACAATATGGGTCAATGTGTGTGTTACTTGTTTGGGGGTTACAAAAGAAAAATAGAAATGTGTTTGATTGTGTCTTTTGGACTGTATATTTAACAAATCCAATAAACAAATCATTGAAAAAAAGGGGGGAAAAAAATCAGTTACATAAACATGTTGGCGCGAAAATACCGAAAATGTAAACAACACTCCACAAAAGCGTCCAACATTATGACACATTGACTTATTCACAAGTTTAGTTACTATTTTTTACATTGTGTTCCTGTTAATGATCAATCAATGACACTTGTATTAGTAGATTGCACAGTACAGTACATATGTCTTACAATTGACCACTAAATGGTAACAACAGAATAAGTTTTTCAACTTGTTTATGTCGGGGTCCCCGTTAATCATTTCATGAATTAAATACCATGAATTGATTAACGTGAACTCCAACTTAAAGAAGTTGAAAAATTTATTCGGGTGTTACCATTTATCAATCATCAATCAATGTTTACTTATATAGCCCTAAATCACTAGTGTCTCAAAGGGCTGCACAAACCACCACGACATCCTCGGTAGGAAAACTCACACCCAGTGGGACATTGGTGACAATAATGACCCAGTGGGACGTCGGTGACAATGATGACTATGAGAACCTTAGAGAGGAGGAAAGCAATGGATGTCGAGCGGGTCTAACATGATACTGTGAAAGTTCAATCCACAATGGATACAACACAGTCGCGAGAGTCCAGTCCAAAGAGGATCCAAGACACAGCAGCGAGAGTCCCGTTCACAGCGGAGCCAGCAGGAAACCATCCCAAGCGTAGGCGGACCAGCAGCGCAGAGATGTCCCCAGCCGATACACAGGCGAGCAGTACATGGCCACCGGATCGGACCGGACCCCCTCCACACGGGAGAGTGGGACATAGAAGAAAAAGAAAAGAAACGGCAGATCAACTGGTCTAAAAAGGGAGTCTATTTAAAGGCTAGAGTATACAAATGAGTTTTAAGGTGAGACTTAAATGCTTCTACTGAGGTGGCATCGCGAATTGTTACCGGGAGGGCATTCCAGAGTACTGGAGCCCGAACGGAAAATGCTCTATAGCCCGCAGACTTTTTTTGGGCTTTGGGAATCACTAATAAGCCGGAGTCCTTTGAACGCAGATTTCTTGCCGGGACATATGGTACAATACAATCGGCAAGATAAGATGGAGCTAGACCGTGTAGTATTTTATACGTAAGTAGTAAAACCTTAAAGTCACATCTTAAGTGCACAGGAAGCCAGTGCAGGTGAGCCAGTACAGGCGTAATGTGATCAAACTTTCTTGTTCTTGTCAAAAGTCTAGCAGCCGCATTTTGTACCAACTGTAATCTTTTAATGCTAGACATGGGGAGACCCGAAAATAATACGTTACAGTAGTCGAGGCGAGACGTAACAAACGCATGGATAATGATCTCAGCGTCTTTAGTGGACAGAATGGAGCGAATTTTAGCGATATTACGGAGATGAAAGAAGGCCGTTTTAGTAACGCTTTTAATGTGTGCCTCAAAGGAGAGAGTTGGGTCGAAGATAACACCCAGATTCTTTACCGTGTCGCCTTGTTTAATTGTTTGGTTGTCAAATGTTAGAGTTGTATTATTAAATAGAGTTCGGTGTCTAGCAGGACCGATAATCAGCATTTCCGTTTTTTGGCGTTGAGTTGCAAAAAAGTTAGCGGACATCCATTGTTTAATTTCATTAAGACACGCCTCCAGCTGACTACAATCCGGCGTGTTGGTCAGCTTTAGGGGCATGTAGAGTTGGGTGTCATCAGCATAACAGTGAAAGCTAATACCGTATTTGCGTATGATGTCACCTAGCGGCAGCATGTAGATGCTGAAGAGTGCAGGGCCAAGGACCGAACCCTGGGGAACTCCACACGTTACCTTAACGTAGTCCGAGGTCACATTGTTATGGGAGACACACTGCATCCTATCAGTAAGATAAGAGTTAAACCAAGACAGGGCTAAGTCTGACATACCAATTCGTGTTTTGATACGTTCTAATAAAATATTATGATCGACGGTATCGAAAGCAGCGCTAAGATCGAGGAGCAGCAACATAGATGACGCATCAGAATCCATCGTTAGCAATAGATCATTAGTCATTTTTGCGAGGTGTCAATTTTACGGAATATGTACTGTATTGTGCAATCTACTAAAAAAAAGTGTCAATCAATCAATCAATGTAACAAAAGTATCGATCTTTTGATTTGGGAATCGATATTACAGCATAAATATCTGGTATCGGCGGTATCCATATTTCAGTATCAATCCACGCATCACTAATATTAAATGGTAAATGGGTTGTACTTGTGTAGCGCTTTTCTACCTTCAAGGTACTTAAAGCGCTTTGACACTACTTCCACATTTACCCATTCACACACACATTCACACACTGATGGAGGGAGCTGCCATGCAAGGCGCCAACCAGCACCCATCAGGAGCAAGGGTGAAGTGTCTTGCTCAGGACACAACGGACGTGACGAGGTTGGTACTAGGCGGGATTTGAACCAGGGATCCTCGGGTTGCGCACGGCCACTCTTCCACTGCGCCACGCCGTCCCTATGTTAGATGTTAAAGCATACCGATCTCTTGATACCTGCATCACACATGGTCACAATATATTCCCTGACTTTGAAACACTATTACAAATATAGAAAAAAAACAATATTATCAGACGCCAGGCAGGCAAAAATTAATTCAGCTGGGTAAAATGAATACATTTCTTCTTGGAATCGTGAGACTGCAACCTTGAGCGGTTTTAACAGGCACCAAGGAATGCAAGGCATGAGATTTTGTTCTCTGTTGAAAAAGTTCTGCTGATTTATATTCCAATGTTTACTGTCTGAGAATAACATAACAATGGGATCATTAGCTCTGGTGAGCAACGCTGTCACGTACAATTTCATCAATCAATTTTAGGTGCATACAGGTTTGTATTTGTATTTGCTTGATTGGCTCCTGGGGCTCCGCACACATTACTATGCAGGATCTCCAACAAAAGCCCTGCACAGTGTCGAGCGGCAATTTAGTCAAACCGCAAAAGTTAAGGACCCTTAACATGTATTCAAGTGACAAGAAGCCTCCATGCTGATCAGTTGTATATAAATAAATAAATAGAAATCCATAGGCGTAAAACAGCATGCTTGGCATTGTTGAGTTGAATTGCTCATTATTTAGAAGAAGGCAGGCCTGTGAGATACAAACTGATAATTGCGGCACACGCTTCCTTACTGCACTCTTACACCCGGGGTCGGGAACCTTTTTGGCTGAGAGAGCCATGAAAGGCAAATATTTTAAAATGTATTTCCGTGAGAGCCATACAGTATTTTTAACCCTGAATACAATTGTCAGGTACAAACACTGATGACATCTATTGAACAGACAAGAAGCAAGGAATTAAACAGAGACTGGATTCAATTTAGCTCAATGAGGAGAAACGTGTAGACCTGTACCCGTGTACAGTGTCGTCCCACGCTCTGACAAGAGATTTCTTCGCCTCCACTTTTATTTGGACTTCCCCAGATTACAACAACTAAATGCATGCATCTCTTGTGTTACGTCTGTTCGGCATTGTGATGCCGGGTTCGATTCCCTCGAGGATGCGTCAAGCGAACACAGCAAAGGTAAGATATTTACAATTTATTTAAACAACAAAAAGAGCTATATAACAAAAATGCTAGAGCTAGTAGAATAAAACAAACAAAGGACGCTAGCATAAAAGCTAGGATATACAAAAATGAGAACTAAACTGGCACATAGACACATTAAAGAGAAAAACAAAACATATAGCACGAGAGCTGGAATAAACAAATGGCTGAGCGTGAAAAGCTAGCGAGAATATACATACAATGTAGAGTGCAGGCGTAACTTGTTGCGTGAAAGCAAATGATGAACCCAGGCTGAACAAACAAAAGAGGAAGGCTTATAAAGTGACGGTGATTATCTGTAGCAGGTGTGCGGGGCGTGAGCAGCAGGTGAACTGATGAGTAACCATGGTAATGACTAAACAGGAAGTATGAGGGTAGAACGACGGAGTGAATAAAAATGCAACAAACTATAATATGGGAAGATCGGAGTACGGATCTTAACATCTTATTCTTTTAAAAAAAAAAAACAACAACAAAAAACATTGTTTTTCTGAAGGTAACCAATAATAAATAAAATACTTTTGACCATTAATGCGACTTCTTGAACAGGTGCGATAGAAAACGGATGGTTGGATTAAAATGCATGAGAATGTTTTATAATTTGAACATTATTTTTAACACTGTGATTACCAGCGGAATTATTCATTACTTATCGTGTTAAGCAACGTCAGCTAAGATTTATCCGAGAGCCATAGGTTCCCTACCCCTGCTATACACGAAGCAAATGTGAAGCTGGTAATTTTAAAATTCCAGACACCATAAAACCCTCTCCTTGTTGGCAATATCGACCACATGTTTGTCTTAGTGCACGTCAATACTGCCTAAACAAAACACCCCTTTGTTCAAGTAGTCAGGTTTTTCAAAAGGTACTAAAATGACACCATGTTAAATCACTTCAAGACTGTTGTCATACAGTGGGGCAAAAAGTATTTAGTCATCCACCGATTGTGCAAGTTCTCCCACTTAAAATGATGACAGAGGTCTGTAATTTTCATCATAGGTACACTTCAACTGTGAGAGACAGAATGTGAAAAAAAAATCCAGGAATTCACATTGTAGGAATTCATTTGTAAATTATGGTGGAAAACAAGTATTTGGTCAACCATTCAAAGCTCTCACTGATGGAAGGAGGTTTGGCCTCAAAATCTCACGATACATGGCCCCATTCATTCTTTCCTTAACACGGATCAATCGTCCTGTCCCCTTAGCAGAAAAAACAGCCCCAAAGCATGATGTTTCCATCCCCATGCTTCACAGTAGGTATGGTGTTCTTGGGATGCAACTCAGTATTCTTCTTCCTCCAAACACGACGAGTTGAGTTTGTACCAAAATGGATACATGGATGACACAGCAGAGGATTGGGAGAATGTCATGTGGTCAGATGAAACCAAAATTGAACTTTTTGGTATAAACTCAACTCGTCGTGTTTGGAGGAAGAAGAATACAGAGTTGCATCCCAAGAACACCAGACCTACTGTGAAGCATGGGGGTGGAAACATCATGCTTTGGGGCAGTTTTTCTGCCAAGGGGACGGGACGATTTATTCGTGTTAAGGAAAGAATGAATGGGGCCATGTATCGTGAGATTTTGAGCCAAAACCTCCTTCCATCAGTGAGCGCTTTGAATGGTTGACCAAATACTTATTTTCCGCAAATAAATCCTTTAAAATTCCTACAATGTGAATTCCTGGATTTTTTTTCACATTCTGTCTCTCACAGTTGAAGTGTACCTATGATGAAAATTACAGACCTCTGTCATCATTTTAAGTGGGAGAACTTGCACAATCGGTGGCTGACTAAATACTTTTTTGCCCCACTGCATAAACTGTAAAAAATGTTAAAAACATTGTGGAGGGAGGCGTGACCAGCGCTGCCTGCAGGATCAAAGGTCACCGCCTCTGTCTATGGTGCTGAGGACGAGCACCATCGGATGGGGGCGGGGCATGTGCTGACGGCGAGACACAGCTGACAGGTGATTGGATTTCCCAGGTAGTACGTGTTAATCTAATCATCTGTTGTCTTTAACAGTGAGCAGCCGAGAGCAGAGGGGGAGAGAGAGGATACGGACGTGACTTGTCGGGAGAAAGATTTTGATAAAACCTACTGTATGTACATTAAAAACTTTGTTAAAAACGGCACGCTGGGCTCCTGTGCCGTGTCTACAGTGGAACTGCTAGGAAGCAACTTCAACAAACATATAGTCGCGTTTCATATGAGTTATATAAGCTAATAACTAAAATGTGTCTCTAATGCCCTGTTTACACTGAACACCAATTTTGTTTGTGCTTAAGTGACGCAGATCTGATTTTTTTGCCAGTACAAACGCTCCCAAGTGCTTTGAATCAGATTTCTGTTAGCATCAGATTCAGACTTTCCAAACAGTGTCTGTAAAACGGCAGTAAAACGGCTGGTCAAACAAAACAGAAGTCGTCGTCATGGACTCAATGCGGGAGCTAGCTCTCCAATCAGACAAACAGACTCAATCACTCCATGGTGACGTTTTAGTGAATTTATGAAAGTGGAACAATACAAAAAGGAATGCCGTTCGAAGTCAATACTAACTCAGACACTCGTAATTGTGTTAGCATATAAGCTAATGCTCACGATGCTAGCTTGATCACATTACAATAGCACATACGAATATGCATGAAAACACCCCTTCAGACATCATCAAGACTGCAATCTGATTCTTTTTTAATCTGATTTGTTTCCATCAAACTGTTTACACTGCAAGTAGGATGATTTTTATTAGACTCCCGTGTAAACGTGCATGTGGCCGCAATGTGGTCTCCACGTCACTTGCATGCGCAGTTCGCTGAAGTGAAAACAAAGGATCAATCAATCAATCAATCAATGTTTATTTATATAGCCCTAAATCACAAATGTCTCAAAGGACTGTACAAACCATTACGACTACGACATCCTCGGAAGAACCCACAAAAGGGCAAGGAAAACTCACATCCAGTGGGACGCCAGTGACAATGCTGACTATGAGAAACCTTGGAGAGGTCCTCAGAAGTGGGCAACCCCCCCCCCCCCTCTAGGGGACCGAAAGCAATGGATGTCGAGCGGGTCTAACATGATACTGTGAAAGTTCAATCCATAGTGGCTCCAACACAGCCGCGAGAGTTCAGTTCAAAGCGGATCCAAGACAGCAGCGAGAGTCCCGTCCACAGGAAACCATCCCAAGCGGAGGCGGATCAGCAGCGTAGAGATGTCCCCAATCGATACACAGGCGAGCGGTCCATCCTGGGTCCCGACGAGTGATCCATCCTGGGTCTCGACTCTGGACAGCCAGTACTTCATCCATGGTCATCGGACCGGACCCCCTCCACGAGGGAGGGGGGGACAGAGGAGAAAAAAGAAAAGAAGCGGCAGATCAACTGGTCTAAAAGGGGGGTCTATTTAAAGGCTAGAGTATAGAAATTAATTTTAAGAGGGACTTAAATGATTCTACTGAGGTAGCAGCTCTAATTGTTACCGGGAGGGCATTCCAGAGTACTGGAGCCCGAACGGAAAACGCTCTATAGCCCGCAGACTTTTTTTGGGCTCTAGGAATCATTAATGAGCCGGAGTCTTTTGAACGCAGATTTCTTGCCGGGACATATGGTACAATACAATCGGCAAGATAGGATGGAGCTAGACCGTGTAGTATTTTATACGTAGGTAGTAAAACCTTAAAGTCACATCTTAAGTGCACAGGAAGCCAGTGCAGGTGAGCCAGTACAGGCGTAATGTGATCAAACTTTCTTGTTCTTGTCAAAAGTCTAGCAGCCGCATTTTGTACCAAATGTAATCTTTTAATGCTAGACATGGGGAGACCCGAAAATAATACGTTACGGTAGTCGAGACGAGACGTAACAAACGCATGGATAATGATCTCGGCGTCTTTAGTGGACAAAATGGAGCGAATTTTAGCGATATTACGGAGATGAAAGAAGGCCGTTTTAGTAACGCTTTTAATGTGTGACTCAAAGGAGAGAGTTGGGTCAAAGATAATACCCAGATTTTTTACCGAGTCACCTTGTTTTATTTTTTGGTTGTAAAATGTTAAAGTTGTATTATTAAATAGAGGTCGGTGTCTAGCAGGACCGATAATCAGCATTTCCGTTTTTTTGGCGTTAAGTTGCAAAAAATTAGCGGACATCCATTGTTTAATTTCATTAAGACACGCTTCCAACTGACTACAGTCCGGCGTGTTGGTCAGCTTTAGGATGTTAACCAGGAGGAAGTCGCTACTACTACAAAATAAAATGGAAGTTGCCGCCATAGATATGGTCGCCACGTCTTAAAAATGTGTGTTTTTCACGTGAAAATAAGATCAAGTACCGTATTTTTTGGACTATAAGTCGCAGTTTTTTTCAGTTTGCCCGGGGGTGCGACTTATACTCAGGAGCGACTTATGTGTGAAATTATTAACACACAACCGTAAAATATCAAATAATTTTATGTAGCTCATTTACGTAAGAGACTATACGTATAATATTTCATGGGATTTATCGATTAAGAGTGACAGATTGTTTGGTAAACGTATAGCATGTTCTATATGTTATAGTTATTTGAATGACTCTTACCATAATATGTTACGTTAACATACCAGGCACCTTCTCAGTTGGTTATTTATGCCTCATATAACGTACACTTATTCAGCCTGTTGTTCACTATTCTTTATTTTAAATTGTCTTTCAAATGTCTATTCTTGGTGTTGGGTTTTATCAAATAAATTTCCCCCAAAAACGCGACATATATATGTTTTTTTCCTTCTTTATTATGCATTTTCGGCAGGTGCGACTTATACTCCGGAGCGACTTATACTCTATAAAATACGTTACTTTAACTAAGTAGGCGCCATTTAGCCTTTCTCGAAGAAGAATACCCTACGCTTGTGTCATTTTTGGCTGTGCAAACAGTTCAAATCCCAAAAAGGATAAACGTTACTTCAGAGTTCCATGAGAGGTAACCAAGAAGGGCAGAAGACTGCGAGATTTTACGAAAGACGATGATAAAAGTGGCACGCACTCCAGTCCAAAAGAGCAGTGTAGAAGACCTAACGAGTGATCACTTGGTGAAAGGTTCGTTTTATATATTTTTAACATTTAGTATTTCCCATTTAACTTCCGTATTTTTCAGACTATAAGTCGCAGTTTTTTTCATACGTTGCCCGGGGGTGCGACTTATACTCAGAAGCGACTTATGTGTGAAATTATTAACACATTACCGTAAAATATCAAATAATATTATTTAGCTCATTCACGTAAGAGACAAGACGTATAAGATTTCATGGGATTTAGTGATTAGGAATGACAGATTGTTTGGTAAACGTATAGCATGTGATATATGTTATAGTTGTTTGAATGACTCTTACCATAATATGTTACGTTAACATACCAGGCACCTTCTCAGTTGGTTATTTATGCCTCATATAACGTACACTTATTCAGCCTGTTGTTCACTATTCTTTATTTATTTTAAATTGCCTTTCAAATGTCTATTCTTGGTGTTGGGTTTTATCAAATAAATTTCCCCCAAAAATGCGACTTATACTCCAGTGCGACTTATACATGTTTTTTTCTTTATTTATTAAGCATTTTCGGCAGGTGCGACTTATACTCTGAAAAATACGGTACTTTAACTAACTAGGCGCCATTTAGCCTTTCTGGAAGAACAATACCCGACGCTTGTGTCGTATTTGGCTGTGCAAACAGTTCAAATCCCAAAAAGGATAAACGTTACTTCAGAGTTCCATGAGAGGTAACCAAGAAGGGCAGAAGACTGCTGTCCCAGTCAGTCTGTGTCTGTTTTTCTCTGTGTGTCTTTGGGAGGGTGGGCGTATTTTGGGCGTAAGGCTTGACTCCAGCTCTCAGCCTGGCACAGCTGATCCCAGCACCCTAATCACTCACCTGCCTGCCATCAACTCATTACCTGCAGCCTACAAATGTTTGGACTTCACCTCGGCGCGATCGCCAGATTGTTTCACCTTGCTACATGTGGTAACGCTTCCCGCCAGTTTGTCCTGGAATTCTAGCAACTTTGATAATCTTGCAAACCTGCTATTTTTGTGTTTTTTGGCACCTCATCTTACCCTCATCGTTTTTTCCTCTGCCTTCAGTTCCCTACCTGCCGTGTGTGCCTGCCTCAGCCTGCTAGCCACGGCCTGCTAGCCACGGCCTGCTAGCCACGGCCTGCTAGCCACGGCCTGCTAGCCTCGGCCTGCTAGCCTCGGCCTGCTAGCCACGGCCTGCTAGCCTCGGCCTGCTAGCCACGGCCTGCTAGCCACGGCCTGCTAGCCACGGCCTGCTAGCCTCGGCCTGCTAGCCTCGGCCTGCTAGCCACGGCCTGCTAGCCTCGGCCTGCTAGCCACGGCCTGCTACGCTCGGCCTGCTAGCCTCGGCCTGCTAGCCACGTCCTGCTAGCCTCGGCCTGCTAGCCACGGCCTGCTAGCCTCGGCCTGCTAGCCTCGGCCTGCTAGCCTCGGCCTGCTAGCGTCGGCCTGCTAGCCACGGCCTGCTAGCCACGGCCTGCTAGCCTCGGCCTGCTAGCCACGGCCTGCTAGCCTCGGCCTGCTAGCCTCGGCCTGCTAGCCACGGCCTGCTAGCCACGGCCTGCTAGCCACGGCCTGCTAGCCTCGGCCTGCTAGCCACGGCCTGCTACGCTCGGCCTGCTACGCTCGGCCTGCTAGCCACGTCCTGCTAGCCACGTCCTGCTAGCCACGTCCTGCTAGCCACGTCCTGCTAGCCACGTCCTGCTAGCCTCGGCCTGCTAGCCACGGCCTGCTAGCCACGGCCTGCTAGCCTCGGCCTGCTAGCCTCGGCCTGCTAGCCTCGGCCTGCTAGCCACGGCCTGCTAGCCACGGCCTGCTAGCCTAGGACTACAAGCTGCCTCCTTTCCCTCAGGTTTTATTAATAATAACCCTTGAACACTAATTCAGCTTGTCTTTACTGCATTTGGGTCCACCCGTTTTATCCCCCGTGACAACTGCGAGATTTTACGAAAGACGAAGATAAAAGTGGCACGCACTCCAGTCCAAAGGAGCGGAGTACAAGACCTAACGAGTGATCACTTGGTGAAAGGTTTGTTTTATATATTTTTAACGTTTAGTATTTCCCATTTAACTTCCGTATTTTTAAGACTATAAGTCGCAGTTTTTTTCATACTTTGCTCGGGGGTGCGACTTATACTCAGGAGCGACTTATGTGTGAAATTATTAACACATTACCGTAAAATATCAAATAATATCATTTAGCTTATTCACGTAAGAGACTAGACTTTTTTTTTTTTAATTAAAAACACAAGATACACTTACAATTAGTGCACCAACCCAAAAACCTTCCTTTTTCATGACAAAGAAAAAAAAAATGGATGGATGCGTATATAGTATACAATAATTATTTGATACTTCTTTATATTGACAAATGTGCTATGTTGGATTCTAATATTGTTCAACTAAGGTCAGGTGGAGTGGAGCTGATACTTGTTTTGGCTGATATCGGACCGATATCTGATATCAATATTGGATCCTGACACCCCTAATTTACTCAGTCAAAGTTGCCAGATATAGGATAATTATCCAATGTGTACGACACATGGTAGCGGTATAGAATAGAATATAATTTATCTTTATTGTCATTGTACAACGAAGTTGTAAGCAAAACTAATTTAAGGCAAATTCATAATTACACATAAAATATAAGAAAATAGATAAATACATGAAATACATTAAAATACCAAGCACACAGCTCACATGCACAGTCATTATTGTCTTGTGTTCAGCGACACTATTGCTTAGTATAGCTCGGTTTGGTAGAGTGGCCGTGCCAGCAACTTGAGGGTTCAAGTTCGATCCCCGCTTCTGCCATCCTAGCCACTGCCGTTGTGTCCTTGGGCAAGACACTATACCCACCATGAATTACCATGAATTGATTAACGTGGACCCCGACTTAAACAAGTTGAAAAACTTATTCGGGTGTTACCATTTAGTGGTCAATTGTACGGAATATGTACTGTACTGTGCAATCTACTAATAAAAGTATCAATCAATCAATCAAACCTGCTCCCAGTGCCATCCACACTAGTTTAAAAAAATGTAACTTAGATATTGGGTTTCTCAATGTAAAAGCGCTTCAAGTCACTAGAGAAAAGCGCTATATAAATATAATTCACTTCACTTCACCCCAATGTTGCAATAACTCCAAACGTCCCATAAAGTCGGATCACAACACAAAAACGATTCATCCTGCACTGCGCCCGATGTTGTGTATCGTGCCTCTTTACGGCCAAACACCGCACAACAAAGCCCGAGTGACACACAAAACAAAACACGTAAACAACAATGGACAATGGCAGCTTTAAACCCCCCCCCCCCCCCGACAGTACTGTTAATTTATTTTCAAGGTAAAACGGTGTTAGGTTCAAACACTGATGACATCTATTAAACAGACAAGAAGCAAGGAGTCATGCAGAGACAGAGTTAAGTTTTGCTCAATTGAGGAGAGACATTTTTTGGGGCTGTACTCTAGTTACAGATCCAAATTAAGCTCTAAAGTCTAGCCCCCATGCTTCCTATATTTATTTTTTAGGTCCCAAGTTACATCACTGAAGCTGTCGCTGAGGGAAGGGGGTAATCTCGACAGCTCCAGTTAGACACAATATATGATTATACAAAAATGCAGTTGTGATATCGCCTTGTCTCTGCTCTGTCTGCGTCACGGTACTCGATGTTCGGCCTTGGCAGTCAGAATGCAGATTCAGGAAACAAAAACTGATACCGGACTGGCTTGCAATCTTTTGGATTGCCAGCTGTGCACAGCCAAAGAAAAATACAATTTCAGCACAATTGATTATAACAATAGCAACGGCCCTTAAGCATGAGAGTTGTGTGATAATATATAGTGAAGTGAATTATATTTATATAGCGCTTTTTCTCCAGTGACTCAAAGCACTTCACATAGTAAAACCCAATATCAATTATTTTTTTTTTAACATTTAAGCCAGTGTGGGTGGCACTGGGAGCAGGTGGGTAAAGTGTCTTGCCCAATGACACAACGGCAGTGACTAGGATGGCGGAAGCCGGGATCGAACCTGTAACCCTCAAGTTGCCGGCACGGCCGCTCTACCAACCGAGTTATACCGCTTCTAATAAAAGTTTCAATCAATCAATCAATCAATCAAAGTGTAGCTGCCATTATGATGTGCAGGGATGTTTTCAAATGACCGCAAGTCTTGAACTATAAGTATTTCAGTGGTTGGAATCTTGCGCTTTTGCACGATATACTAGTTACTATGGTAATTAATTAGTTACTATGGCAATCTAAGTCACGGCAGCTCAGACGAGGCACCAAGCAATGGGGGTGGGGAGCGTTTCCACAGAGTGTCAGCCCGAAATGTGGATGTCAGGGACAGACGTGGAAGGAGATTTTCACAACAAAGTTCTAAAGCTTTGTTGTTATATATCAGATTGTATATTGTATTTTTACCCTTTGTGTTCATATTTCGCTGTCCGTCGCGTTTTTGCTTGATTGTAAAATATGTCGATCGAGAGGGGGTGTGACGGTCATGTTGTCAATATTTAGTTTTTTATCGTTCATAGAAAAATTTACAATTCCATTCTGTTTTTTTAAAGTCTGTCAAAATGTTTTTAGCATTCAATCAGACATTATTGTGAGGTTTTGTATTAGTGTTCCTAAAAGTAGATATACCGGTCCTCAGACACATTTCTTTCCCTAAATTTGCCCCCTAGTCAAAATTACATATATATATATATATATGTATATGTATATATATATATATACATAATTATTCTGACAAATGGCGTTGTAAAAAAAACAATACACGATTCACGGCCTTGTTTTACTGCGTGTACGATACAGTACATCAAAATAGGATGATTTGAATCCGGTACGAGAGCTTCCCATCTGGCAATGCCGTGCAGAGTAAAATTGGAGAATCTTCCCTTCATTTGCATACAGCAGGTGTGATAATGGACACACTGGGAGCAGTGGTTCATTTTGCTTTGGATACATGCCTTTATTCAGAAAGCAGCTGCTTTTGGTTGTGCTTTTCCTACATGATTTGCATGGTTTTTTTTAAGAATCCGCATCACGCTTCAGCTGCAGCACCACTATATATATATATACATACATAAGTACACTAACCAATAGGACCACTCACATCTTCCATCCACTGGTAGGTAAGTCACATCTAAAGATTTCATACAATATGATACAGCATTGAATTGATTAACGTGGAGCCCGACTTAAACAAGTTGAAAAACTTATTGGGGTGTTACCATTTAGTGGTCAGTTGTACGGAATATGTACTGTACTGTGCAATCTACTAATAAAAGTATCAATCAATCAATCAATCAATCAATCAGCAGTGGTTCTCACTCTTCCTTCACCAAGGATTACCTTGGAAAACACTTGGCTTTCCAAGTAACGACCAACATTAAAATGCAGTAGTCTAGTAGGCCTAAGTATTCATTGAAAACAAGGCACAGGTTTTATTATATTCAATTTTGCCTATTTTTCACAATCATTATGCGTGACAAGATCACACACACATCTGTTTTTATTTTTTTTTTAGGATTTTACAGATGATTAACGTTCGAAAGATGTGGCTATATAGACATTCACTGCACAAACATACATACATATACACATACTGTACATATACATTCACAGTACAAACATACATATACACATACTGTACATATACATTCACAGTACAAACATACATATACACATACTGTACATATACATTCACAGTACAAACATACATATACACATACTGTACGTTTACATTCACAGTACAAACATACATATGTATACACATACTGTACATATACATTCACAGTACAAACATACATATACACATACTGTACGTTTACATTCACAGTACAAACATACATATGTATACACATACTGTACATATACATTCACAGTACAAACATACATATACACATACTGTACGTATACATTCACTGCACAAACATACGTATACACATACTGTACATATACATTCACAGTACAAACATACATATACACATACTGTACATATACAAGTACATATACATACATACACTCATGCACATAATCACGTTTCATCAAACATATACATCAACATTGTTGCCCTAGGGCATGGGTGTCAAACTCTGGCCCGCGGGCCAAATTTGGCCCGCCGTGTAATTTAATTTGGCCCTTGAGGCAATATCAAATTAACGTTACAGCTGGCCCGCTGTTATTACACAGCAGCGGTGCCGCTGTAACCAGGGGCACCGCTAGGGATTGTGGGCCCCCTGAAAAGAATCTTTACAGGGCCCCCAACACATAATTTCATCATCGTTAGGGGCCTCTCTGGGCCCCCCTCCATCATGGGCACCTAGAATCCGTCTCCTTCACCCCCCTTTCGGGGCCCCTGGCTGTAACACCGCAATTTCTCACACTTGCCAATCCTCCCGAAGTTCAGTTCCCCTCCCGAAAATCTCCCGGGGCAAGCAAGCATTCTCCCGATTTTCACCCGGACAACAATATTGAGGCCTTTTGCATTCTCTACAACCTGTCGTCACGTCCGCATTTCCTCACTACAAACAGCGTGCAGGCCCACTCGCATAATATATGCGGGTATTACACACACATAAGTGAATGCAAGGCATACTTGGTCAACAGCCATACAGGTCACACTGAGGGTGGCGGTATAAACAACTTTAACACTGTTACAAATATGCGCCACACTGTGAACTCACACCAAACAAGAATGACAAACACATTTCGGGAGAACATCTGCACTGTAACATAACATAAACACAAAAGAACCAATACCCAGAACCCCTTGCAGCACTAACTTTTTCGGGACACTACAATATATTTTGATATTTCCCTTAGAAGGCTGCAAATAGAAAAGAGGCATTAAATTTGTATTTAAATTTTATTTGACATGCCATTGATATTTTTTAATTATTATCATTATTATTTGAAACTGGATTTTGCATGTCACTATAAAGTTATATAAAACTTGCTTGTTCAATGTTCAATGCAAAACTTGTTTGGGTCCCTATTAAAAGGTTAATTTGTTCAACCTTGGCCCGCGGCTTTGTTCAGTTTTAAATTTTGGCCCACTCTGTATTTGAGTTTGACACCCCTGCCCTAGGGTAAACTGGATAACACATGGCACACTGACAAAGCTTAACCTATTGTTACTATAACAATCTACAAGGTTTATATAGGTTGCTTCTCTTTCTTCCCCTCCATTTTTTCTGCAATCTTTTGTATCTGTAGTTATATATGTATTGTTGCATTTGAACAACTGTATTGTTGGTAATAGAGGTCAATTACTGGTTATGTTCATCATCAATAGCACTATTTTTATTGATATTTCTATTGCTCCATTTGTAGTGTAATAATGCTCTTTGTCATTTCTGTATTATTTGTTTCGCTAACTGCTTCTTTGCAATCACTTTACCATCATATTTGTAAATATGGTTTTTGCTGATGTTGCTCTATTGTTGTTGTCGTGATGTGACTAATGAGAGTCACCAATGTAGCCTTCAAAGGCCTCTAAAACAACTTCAAAACCCTCCATCAACGTTTTGTATAAACACTGCAAGTCTATATATAATGTAGTAACTAACACATTCATAAAAATATATAATATGTTCAATATTTACCGTCTTTTGGTCATTTTGATCATGACTGATTTCTTCCGTGGTTTAATTTCTGTTTCCGTAGCAGCGCGGCTAACTTCTGGCAAACAAATGTAAAGAAACGCGACTGTTTTCTAATCATGGCAGACTTGGTAACAGACTCCAAAGATGAATATTTTAGGACAAATGAGGATTCGCAACCTTATACTTTTGAAGCTGAGTATATGGAGGATGAATTAGTTGCAGAAGCGAGCACGAAAGAAGAGTGAGACGTTGGAGCCTTCAAAGGCCTCTAAAACAACTTCAAAACCCTCCAACGTTTTGTATAAACACTGCAAGTCTATATATAATGTAGTAACTAACACATTCATAAAAATATATGATATGTTCAATATTTACCGTCTTTTGGTCATTTTAATCATGACTGATTTCTTCCGCGGTTTAATTTCTGTTTCCGTAGCAGCGCTGCTAACTTCTGGCAAACAAATGTAAAGAAGCGCGACTGTTTTCTAATCATGGCAGACTTGGTAACAGACACCAAAGATGAATATTTTAGGACAAATGAGGATTTGCAACCTTATACTTTTGAAGCTGAGTATATGGAGGATGAATTAGTTGCAGAAGCGAGCACGAAAGAAGAGTTGGAGCAGACGGACGCCGAGGGAGTGAGGTAGGCTTGACTCAAAGCTGTATGTGTGGAATTTGGAGCCGGGATATTTCGACATAAATGGAGTGCTTACCCACATAAAGCGGAATAAACGTCTTCGGGCCAGCTGGACCGGACAAACAACTGTCCATTGAGTGAGTCACTTTATTATCGATCATGATAGATGCAGTACGCCAATGAATGTCAGTATAATTACAGTACATACACTGCAAAAGACAGTGTTCAAAAACAAGAAAAAAAATTAGGGGTATTTTATTTCAACTAAGCAAAATGATCTGCCAAAAGAACAAGAAAATTTGGCTTGTCAAAACTTTCCAAAACAAGTACAATTAGCTAACCTCAATGAACCCAAAAGTATATTTAAAAAAGTATATTCCCACTAATAACAAGTGGACTTTTTGTGGTGGAATACAAAAATATTAGACCTTTTTGCTCAATATGTTGAAAAATATTCTTAAATTAGGTAAATGCCAGTGCCATTATCTTGACAAATTGATATGCGCTTGGCATTATGATTTTTATTTTTTTGCATGCTTGAGGTAAGAAATTATTACTTTAAAAACGTAGTTTAATACTTGTGAGTGTTGATGACACAGCTTGGCATCTGTTGATATTCTAGTTTCAAGCATGTTTTACTCAATATAAGTCATCAAATCTCAGCAACAAGCTGTAATATCTTAATGTGATTATTTATGTATATATATATATATATATATATATATATATATATATATATATATATATATATATATATACATATATATATATTAAGGGTGAGGGGAAAAAATCGATTTGAATACGAATCGAATCGTTTACGTTGTGCGATTCAGAATCGATTGTCATTTTTAAAAAATCGATTTTTATTTATTTATTTTTTAATAATCCAACAAACCACTACACAGCAATACCATAACAATGCAATCCTATTCCAAAACCAAACCTGACCCAGCAACACTCAGAACTGCAATAAACAGAGCAATTGAGAGGAGACACAAACACGACACAGAACAAACCAAAAGTGGTGAAACAAAAATGAATATTATCAACTACAGTATCAATATTAGTTATAATTTCAGCATAGCAGTGATTAAAAATCCCTCATTGACATTATCATTAGACACTTATAAAAATTACAAAAAGAACAATAGTGTCACAGTGGCGTACACTTGCATCGCATCTCATAAGCTTGACAACACACTGTGTCCAATATTTTAACAGAGATAAAATAAGTAATATTTTTGGTTTGTTTAATAGTTAAAACAAATTTACATTATTGCAATCAGTTGATAAAACATTGTCCTTTATAATTATAAAAGCTTTTTTTTTTTTTAAATCTACCACTCTGCCAGCATGTCAGCAGACTGGGGTAGATCCTGCTGAAATTCTATGTATTGAATGAATACAGAATCGTTCTGAATTGGAAAAATATCGTTTTTGAATCGAGAATTGAATCGAAAAAAATCGATATATTAACGAATCGTGACCCCAAGAATCGATATTGAATTGAATCGAATCGTGGGACACCCAAAGATCCACAGCCCTAATATATATATATATATATATATACATATATATATATATATATATATATATATATATATATATATATATATATATATATATATATATATATATATATATATATATATATATATATATATATATATTCTTTGCGCACTAATTGACTGAAAGAGCACGCACTTGGCGCGATGATTTTATGTTATCGATGGAAAAATGCATTTTTAAACAATATAAATTGGCCCTAGTGTGTGAATGTGAGCGTGAATGTTGTCTGTCTATCTGTGTTGGCCCTGCGATGAGGTAGCGACTTGTCCAGGGTGTACCCCGCCTTCCGCCCGATTGTAGCTGAGATAGGCGTCAGCGCCCCCCGTGACCCCAAAAGGGAATAAGCGGTAGAAATGGATGGATGGGATGGATGATTTGCCTGAGCGGCTAGGAGACCCCGAGAGTAACAAGCGGTTGCCTTGTTGCCTTTCCATTAAGAACAATAAACTAGTTTTTAGTATAAGTTTGCTGGTTTCAAGATGCCGAGCACATATCATTGTCAAGATAATGGCACTAGCATTTACTTCATTTAAGAACATTTTTTAACATATTAAGAAAAAAAGGTCTCTTTTTTTTGCTGCCAAGAAAAGTGCACTTGTTATTAGTAAGAATATATCGCATTTTTCGGAGTATAAGTCGCACCTGCCGAAAATGCATAATAAAGAAGGGAAAAACCATATATAAGTCGCATTTTTGGGGAAATTTATTTGATAAAATCCAACACCAAGAATAGACATTTGAAAGGCAATTAAAAATTAATAAAGAATAGTGAACAACAGGCTGAATAAGTGTACGTTATATGAGGCATAAATAACCAACTGAGAAGGTGCCTGGTATGTTAACGTAACATATTATGGTAAGAGTCATTCAAATAACTATAAAGTATAGAACATGCTATAAGTTTACCAAACAATCTGTCACTCCTAATTGCTAAATCCCATGAAATCTTATACGTCTAGTCCATGGGTGTCAAACTCTGGCCCACGGGCCAAATCTGGCCCGCCGTGTAGTTTAATTTAGCCCTTGAGGCAATATCAATTTATCATTGGAGCTGGCCCGCCGGTATTATGCAGCGTCGATGCTGCTGTAACACCGCATTCACCGCTAATACTCATAATTGCCAACCCTCCTAAGTTTCGTGGTAGACTTCCGAAGTTCAGTGCTCCTTCCGAAAATCTCCCGGGGCAACCAGTCTCCCGAATTTCTACCGATTTCCACCCGGACAAATATGTTGGGGGCCTGCATTTAAGACACTGCCTTTAGCATTCTCTACAACCTGTCGTCACATCCGCTTTTCCTCCATACTAACAGTGTGTCACATAATATTTGTGCCTTTTACACACACACATGCACAAGTGAATGCAAGGCATACTTGGTCAACAGCCATACAGGTCACACCAAGGGTGGCCGTATAAACAACTTTAGTGTTTCGCCGGTTCGGCATTGTGATGCCGGGTTCGATTCCCTCGAGGATGCGTCGAAATTGAACACAGCAAAGGTAAGATAAACAGATTTATTTAAATAAAAAAAAGAGCTATATAACAAAAATGCTGGAGCTAGTTGAATAAAACAAACAAAGGACGCTAGCATAAAAGCTAGGATATACAACAATGAGAAATCAACTGGCACGTAGGCACATAAAACAGTAAAACAAAAACTTCAGCATGAGAACTGGAATGAACAATGAATGGCTAGCGTGAAAAGCTTAGCGAGAATATACATACTTGAGAGTATTGCAGGCGTAACTTGTTGCGTGAAAAGCAAATCATGAACCCAGGCTGAACAAACAAAAGAGGACGGCTTATAAAGTGACGGGGATTATCTGTAGCAGGTGTGCGGGGCGTGAGCAGCAGGTGAACTGATGAGTAACCATGGTGACCGACTTAAACAGGAAATAATAGGATCAGATGGAGAGTGAAAATAAAAATGGAACAATAAACAATAATATGTGGAGGATCCAAAAAGCGGATCTCAACATTTAGCACTGTTACATATATGCGCCACACTGCGAACCCACACCAAACAAGAATGCCAAACACATTTCGGGTGAACACCCGCACCGTAACACAACAGAACAAATACCCAGAACCCCTTGCAGCACTAACTCTTCCGGGAAACTTCCAGCAAACTGACCAATAATTAACGTTTTATTCATGCTTTTTCTCTTGCTACTTCAAGGCTTGAATGTTTGGTTCATTCAATATTGTTATTTTATTTTCAAATGTATTATTAGCCTGTGGAAAAAATGTGATATTTACCTCAGAAGATTGCAAATAGAAAAAAAGGCATAACATTTTTATTTAAATTTTCTTTGATATGCCATTGATATTTTTTAATTATTATTATTAATATTATTATTTAAAACTGGATTTTGCATGTCACTAAAGTTATATAAGCCTTGCTTGTTCAATATTTAATGCAAAACTTGTTTGGGTCCCTATTAAAAGGTTAATTTGTTCAACCTTGGCTTGGCTTAGCTTTGTTCCGTTTAAAATTTCGGCCCACTCTGTATTTGAGTTTGACACCCCTGCTCTAGTCTCTTACGTGAATGAGCTAAATAACATTATTTGATATTTTACCGTAATGTGTTAATAATTTCACACATAATTCGCTCCTGAGTATAAGTCGCACCTGTGAGAAAAAACTGCGACTTATAGTCCGAAAAATACGGTACTTATTTTAAGGTATTTTGGGGTTCATTGAAGTTAGCTCATTTGACTTGCTTTGAAGTCTTGACAAGCCAAATTTTCTTGTTCTATTGGCAGATAATTTTGCTTAGTTCAAGTAAAATACCCCTCATTTTTGTATTTTTTTTTTGCTTGTTTTTGAACACTGACTTTTTGCAGTGTTACCTTTTGGCCTTGCTCGGGTGTCAGCCGACGATGATCGGCATTGGCTGATCACATACTTTTTCTTAAGACTCGGCACGTCCTTATTATTAAATGTGGGTCCAAATTTTGCATGTATTCTTCATTAAGAACTATCCCCAATTCTCTACAGGCACTGGGTCTAAAACACTTGACATGTCCTTCACGGGATCTTCATTTAAGGTAAAGTATCCTTCCCCAGATGTACTTTCCATATGTTTCCATCCACCCGTGACTGACGATACTTGAATTCTAGCCGACGCTTCTCTCAGCCATACCGATTATGCTGCTTGTTTTTATTCCTGGTACGTATTTCCTTTTTTTTTTTTTTTTTTACCAAATGCATAAACACAGTAGGTGAATGCAGTAGAGCAGGGGTCACCAACCTTTTTGAAACCAAGAGCTACTTCTTGGGTACTGATTAATGCAAAGGGCTACCAGTTTGATACACACTTAAATAAATGGCCAGAAAGAGCCAATTTGCTCAATTTACCTTTAATAAATAAATCTATACATATATATTTAAAAAAATGGGTATTTCTGTTTGTCATTCCGTCGTACATTTTTTTTCCTTTTACGGAAGGTGTTTTGTAGAGAATAAATGATGAAAAAAACACTTAATTGAACGGTTTTAAACCGAAAAAAATGAAAATTAAATTTTGAAACATAGTTTATCTTCATTTTCGACTCTTTAAAATTCAAAATTCAACCGAAAAAAAAAGAAGAGAAAAACTATCTAATTCAAATCTTTTTGAAATAATAAAAAAAATAATTTATGGAACATCATTAGTAATTTTTCCTGATTAAGATTAATTTTAGAATTTTTATGACATGTTTTTTGTAGAGAATAAATGATGAAAAAAACACTTAATTGAACGGTTTTAACGCGAAAAAAATGAAAATTAAATTTTGAAACAGTTTATCTTCATTTTCGACTCTTTAAAATTCAAAATTCAACCGAAAAAAAGAAGAGAAAAACTAACTAATTTGAATCTTTTTGAAAAAAATTCAAAAATTAATTTATGGAACATCATTAGTCATTTTTCCTGATTAAGATTCATTTTAGAATTTTGATGACATGTTTTAAATAGGTTAAAATCCAATCTGCACTTTGTTAGAATATATAACAAAATGGAGCAAGCTATATTTCTAACAAAGACAAATTATTATTTCTTCCAGATTTTCCATAACAGAAATTTCAAAAGAAATTTAAAAGACTTTGAAATAAGATTTAAATTTGATTCTAGAGAATTTCTAGATTTGCCAGAATATTTTTTTTTAATTTTAATCATAATAAGTTTGAAGAAACATTTCACAAATGTAGCTAAAATGAAGAATAAAATTAAATTTATTTATTATTCTTTACGATAAAAAAATAATTTACTTGAACATTGATTTAAATTGTCAGGAAAGAAGAGGAAGGAATTTAAAAGGTAAAAAGGTATATGTGTTTAAAAATCCTAAAATAATTTTTAAGGTTGTATTTTTTCTCTAAAACTGTCTTTCTGAAAGTTATAAGAAGCAAAGTAAAAAAATAAAATAATTTATTTAAACAAGTGAAGACCAAGTCTTTAAAATATTTTCTTGGATTTTCAAATTCTATTTGAGTTTTGTCTCTCTTAGTATTAAAAACATCTAACAAAGCGAGACCAGCTTGCTAGTAAATAAATACAATTTTAAAAAATAGAGGCAGCTCACTGGTAAGTGCTGCTATTTGAGCTATTTTTAGAACAGGCCAGCGGGCGACTCATCTGGTCCTTACGGGCACCGCGTTGGTGACCCCTGCTGTAGACAAATGGAGTACATCTACATTTCTGTATTGGCTGCAGACTTAAAGCATGTTTCGTTTCCTCCACCTATCAGAACCGTGCACTCCCACCAAGGTGAACTGCTCCCAACCCAACCAACTGGCGCTGTTTGAGGCCCTGACGCCCGTCTTCAACATGGCCGCCTTACGACCCGTCAAAAACATGACCACCCCCACCAACGTCAGCTTACACTTCTACCTGTATGCAATATTGGGAGTGGTACGTTCAGCAAATTGAGAACCACTGTCCTAGATAATATGAATGGGGGCAGCACGGTGGACCAGGGGTTAGTGCATGTGCCTCACAATACAAAGGTCCCGAGTAGTCAGGGTTCAATCCCGGGCTCGGGATCTTTCTGTGTGGAGTTTGCATGTTCTCCCCGTGACTGCGTGGGTTCCTTCCCAGTACTCCGGCTTCCTCCCACCTCCAAAGACAAATGTTCTGCAAGCTGGTGGTGAGTGCTTGAAGTGACCAAGCAGTCAATAAGAGCTTCTGAAATGCTGCGTTGAGACAGGGCCCCCCCGGCTTCCTCCCACCTCCAAAGACATGCACCTGGGGATAGGTTGATTGGCAACACTAAATTGGCCCTAGGGTGTGAATGTTGTCTGTCTATTTGTGTTGGCCCTGCGATGAGGCGGCGACTTGTCCAGAGTGTAAACCGCCTTCCGCCCGAATGCAGCTGAGATAGGCTCCAGCACGCCCCGCCACCCCCAAAAGGGACAAGCGGTAGAAAATGGATGGAAATTAATGTGTTGGTGTTGGAATTTTTTAAATCACTTGAAAAATGTTGACGTTGTGATGGTTTGAGTTGAGAATGTCACCGATTCTGTTCATAACTTTTATGGACAGAATTTCTAGGCGCAGTCAAGGCGTTGAGGGGTTCCGGTTTGTTGACCGCAGGATTAGGTCTCTGCTTTTTGCAGATGATGTGGTCCTGATGGCTTCATCCGACCGGGATCTTCAGCTCTCACTGGATCGGTTCGCAGCCGAGTGTGAAGCGACCGGAATGAGAATCAGCACCTCCAAGTCCGAGTCCATGGTTCTCGCCCGGAAAAGGGTAGAATGCCCCAAGTGGAGGAGTTCAAGTACGTAGGAGTCTTGTTCACGAGTGAGGGAAGAGTGGATCGTGAGATCGACAGGCGGATCGGTGCGGCGTCTTCAGTAATGCGGACGTTGTATCGATCCGTTGTGGTGAAGAAGGAGCTGAGCCGGAAGGCAAAGCTCTCAATTTACCGGTCGATCTACGTTCCCATCCTCACCTATGGTCATGAGCTTTGGGTCATGACCGAAAGGATAAGATCACGGGTACAAGCGGCCCAAATGAGTTTCCTCCGCCGTGTGGCGGGACTCTCCCTTAGAGATAGGGTGAGAAGTTCTGTCATCCGGGAGGAACTCAAAGTAAAGCCGCTGCTCCTTCACATCGAGAGGAGCCAGATGAGGTGGTTCGAGCATCTGGTCAGGATGCCACCCGAACGCCTCCCTAGGGAGGTGTTTAGGGCACGTCTGACCGGTAGGAGGCCACGGGGAAGACCCAGGACACGTTGGGAAGACTATGTCTCCCGGCTGGCATGGGAACGCCTCGGGATCCCCCGGGAAGAGCTGGACGAAGTGGCTGGGGAGAGGGAAGTCTGGGTTTCCCTGCTTAGGCTGCTGCCCCCGTGACCCGACCTCGGATAAGCGGAAGAAGATGGATGGATGGATGGATATTTAGGAATTTCGGGGAAAACGGGAATTTGTACAGGGAAAAAAAAAACTATTTGTTGCCCTAACTAGGAGGAAACTTTTAAAAGCGGAATGGTGCAAAAAAAAATGTGGACTGTGGAAACTTGCCAGGAAGAGGTGAAAATAGGGCTTTGGAAAAGAGGATTTTTTCTGGAATTCCTGGGATTTATTTTTTTTGTTAACCCGGTAATTTGATCGTCCAAGTTGCCTGGATTGTGTGGCCGGTGGAGCGGTTCGAATCGGTTGAGAAATGTGGGGATTGCACAAGTTCGAAAAATGACCCATTCATTTTCAGCAGGCAAAATGTCCAGGAAAACCTGGAATTTTGAACGCTTGGGCATTCACACAATTACTTATCAGCATCAACTTGCGGGTCCCGGCATGTAAATGGAGGGTTTGTAGAGGTTTTTTTGGAGGGATAAATGACTCCCCGTTACCTGATTGTTAGCCGCCTCTTAATAGCAGTTTTTTACTATTTAGTCTGCACAAAAAGGGGAAGGTGTGGGATTTTCACTATTGAAAAAGGTGCAATTTTCTTTAAAAAAATGGCGTAATTGGAGTTTGTCTTCTTCAGGATGAAAAGGCTCAACTCCTGGTGACGTATCTTTGGCAGCATTTTGTAAGTCCACCATTTTTGTGTGTGTTTTGTGTTTTACACAACATTGTCTTCACCTGCTGCTCATGTTTGCACTTCTGTGCCCACTTTGGGACTGCAGAGGTGGCACAGTGAGTTTGTCAGTTGGGACCCGCTCCAGTGCGGCACCGACAAGATTTCCCTGCCCAGGAAGAAGTTTTGGGTCCCGGATCTGGTCATCAATGAGTTGTGAGTTTAGGAGACGACGACCAGACAGAACTAGGACACACTTTTTAGTGCAAATATTGAAATTGTGATTGAATTCTTGATATAAAGTGTCATGCTCAAAATGTTATAATCATGAATTCAAAATGTTGTAATTTTGACTTAAGGTTGCTTACTTACTCGAGCAGCAAGTTTTTTTTCCTGGTTGGAAATAAGACAGAAAATGTAACCAGAACTTTAGTAGGACGACGTGATTGTGGAAATAAATATTCCTCTGATTTTATTTGTGTTTGAACAAAAACTTCAAGTCCAAGTTTGCCAGGGGGATGAATCATTTGGACTTTGACTGCAGCTAAATACAAACGACTAAGGCAAGAACCTATTTTGCATTAAAAAAAATAAAAATAAAAAAAGCAGAAGCAGGAGAAAAAAAAACAAATAAACATTTTTAAAAATTACCTCAAAAATAAATAAATGTAGAAATATTTGTAAAAATTCCAGGGAAACCACTCCAAAAAAAGAGTACCGCATATTAAAATTACGAGATAAAAAGTAATAATTATGATATAAAAAAAGTCATAATTACTAACCACTTTCTGGTCTCATAATTTTAACCTTTTTTCTCATTAATAAGACTTTTTATTTCATTATTTCGAATGTTTTTATTTCACAATTATGACTTTATATTTATTATTTCCGATTTTTGTATCATAATTTTGATGTATTTATTTCATAATTATTACTTTTTATTTAATTATTAAACATTTAAATCACATAATTATGACTTTCGTATCACATAATTTTTACTTACCTAATAACTATCATTTTTATATCAATGTGTCGACTTTCTTATTACGTAATTTTTACTTTTTATCTTATCATTTTTTACTTTATAAAATCAACTTTTTTACATATTTTTGGCTTTTTATCTCTTATTTATGACTTTTTATATCAATATGTCGACTTTCTTATCACATAATTTTTACATTTTATATCATATCAACTTTCTATTACATAATCTCGGTTTTTTAATCTCATAATTATGACTTTTTAAATCATTATGTTCACTTTCGTATCACATCATTTTGGCGTTTTTTTTTTTAATCTCATAATTATGACTTTTTATTACATAATATCAATTTTCTCATCACATAATTTTGACTTTTTATTTCATAATTAGGACTTTTTATTTATTAATGTCGAATTTTATTATCTCATAATCATGACTTTCGTATCATAATTTTTACTTGTTATCTCAGAATGATAATTTTTTTACATCAATATGTCGACTTTCTTATTACATAATTTTTACTTTTTATCTCATTATTACAATTTTTTATATCATAATACCGACTTTGTATTACATAATTTCGGCTTTTTTTCACATAAGTATGACTTTTGTATCAATATATCGACTTTTTTTTCACATCATTTTTGCTTTTTTATTTAGTAATTATGACTTTTTATATAATATCGACTTTCTTATCACATTACTTAGATTTTTTGTCTCATAATTATGACTTTTTATATCATAATAATAACTTTGTTATCACATAATTTCGACTTTTTATTTCATAAGGACTTTTTATTTATTATTGTCAATTTTTTTTCAAGACTTCTATCTCATAATTTTGATGTATTTATTTCATAATTATTACTTTTTATTTAATAATTTGAATGTTTTTATCTCATAATTATGACTTTCGTATTATATATTTACTTGTTATCTCATAATTATACTTTTTTATATCAATATGTCGACTTTCTTATTACGTAATTTTTACTTTTTATCTCATAATTTTTTATTTCTTAGTATCGACTTTCTTATAGCAAAATTTTGTCTTTTTATTTCAGAATTATGACTTTTTATATCATAATATTGACTTTCTTATTGCATAATCCCCGGTTTTTTAATCTCATAATTATGACTTTTTATATCAATATGTCGACTTTCTTATCACTTTTTTGGCTTTTTATCTCATAATTATGACTTCTTATATCAATATGTTGACTTTCGTATAACATCATTTTGGCTTTTTTATCTCATAATTATGACTTTTTATATCATAATATCAACTTTCTTATCACAATTGCGACTTTTTTATTTCATAATTATGACTTTGTATTTATTAATGTCGAATTTTTATTTCAAGACTTTAATCTCATAATTTCGATGTATTTATTTCATAATTATTGTTTTTTATTTAATAATTTCAATTTTCTTATCTCATAATCATGACTTTCGTATCACATAATTTTTACTTATCTCAGAATTATAATTTTTTTATATCAATATTTCGACTTTCTTATTACATAATTTTTACTTTTTATTCTAATTATTATAATTTTTTATATCATAATATCAACTTTCTGATTACACAACTTCGGCTTTTTTTCACATAAGTATGACTTTTATATCAATATGTCGACTTTTTTTCACATAATTTTCGCTTTTTTATCTTGTAATTATGACTTTTTATATAATATCCACTTTCTTATCACATTACTTAGATTTTTTATCTCATAATTATAACTTTTTATACCATTATATCCACTTTATTTTTATTTCTTCTTACATAATTTTGTCTTTTTATCTCAGAATTATGACTTTTTATATCATAATATTGACTTTCTTACCACATTATTTTTGACTTTTTATCTTATAATTATGACTTTTTATATCATAATATTGACTTTCATAATGCATAATCTAATTTTTTTATTCTCATAATTATGACTTTTTATATCAATATGTCGACTTTCGTATAACATAATTTGGGCTTTTTTTTATCTCATAATTATGACTTTTTATAACAATATGTCGACTTTCTTATCACAAAATTGTGGCTTTTTATCTCATTATGTTGACTTTTGTACCACATCATTTTGTTTTGTTTTTAAACTCATAATTATGACTTCATAATATCAATTTTCTTATCACACTTTCGACTTTTTGTTTCATAATTATGACTTTTTATTTATAAATGTCGAATTTTTATTTCAAGACTTTTATCTCATAATTTTGATGTATTTATTTCATAATTATTACTTTTTAATTAATAATTTACATTTCTTATCTCAGTCATGACTTTGGTGTCACAGAACATTTACTTGTTATCTCATAATTATAATTTTTTACATCAATATGTCGACTTTCTTATTACATAATTTTTACTTTCTATGTCATTATTTTTATATCATAAAATCGACTTTCTTATTACATAATTTCGACTTTTTTTCTCATTATTATGACTTTTTATATAAATACATCGACTTTCTTTTCACATAATTTAGGCTTTCTATCTCATAATTATGCCTTTTTATATAATATCGACTGTCTTATCACATAACTTGGACTTTTATCTCATACTTATGACTTTTGATATCATAATATCGACTTTCTTATCACATAATTTCAACTTTTCATCTCATAATTATGACATTCCATTGGGGTATTATTTGTGTTTGGGTGAAACAGACTTCCATGGAATACAGTCAGGAGGTTACAGTAATCCAATCAAAACACTACAGGTTAAAACTCAAAATGTATCGATTGTCGATGCCTCATCATGTTATCTTAATAAACATTTAAAACAATTATTGTTAAATGATTGCACTAAGGTGAGAAAAGAAAAAATCTTTTTCAAATGATGACTTTAATTGATTCGCTAAATACTAAAATCTAACTGGATCTTCTGTCTTCATCTGAACTTTACCTTTACTGTAATTTCTAGTACAATTTAGCTTGTATAGTCCGAATCACCACTTAATTTTATTACTTAATTTTCTTGTAGTTGTTGCACTAAAATGCCTGTCTTTAATTAATGTCATATTTTTATATTCACTATGGTAATCACAGATTAATCGATAATAATTGCAGTAAATGACTTCCATGCATAAGTCAAATTAACTTTAAACAAAAGACCCCAATATTTGGACACAAATGCCATTTTATTGTCGGATTGTCATAGATGAACAGTTTTAAAAGTTCTACTTGTGTCAGAGTTATTTGTTGATGAACCCCAAGATGCAGAGACGGAGGCAGGCATAGAATATGAAAACATGATTTAATTAAAACTAAACAAGAACAAAAAGCACGCACGTGGGCGGAGTAACAAACTAAGGGAGCTAGCACTGGAAGCTAGAAAACAAAAAGGAATTTTAGCATGGAAGCTAGTGGATAGCAAACAGAAAAACTGAAAATAACTAATGCTCACAGAAACAGCTTACCGCTACGACGACCAGGACAAAATGTAGCACGACAGTTAGTAGCTGTAACAAAACGACACGAGAGGTAGCACGATAAGAGTGACATGTGGCAAAGACAATACAATGATCCGGCAACTGACACAAGACAAAGCAAGTACAAATAGGAGCGGGCTGATTGGCAACAGGTGTGGCCAGGTGCCAATCAGCTGCAGCTGAGGAGGAACACAGCACTCAGGGAACAAGACAGGAAGCTGACAAAATAAGAGCACTAGACAGGAACTAAAGACATGAGATACTAAACACAGAGGAAACATACAAATGCAGAGGAAAAAACTAAAACATAGACAAACTGTCAGGGGAAAGCCTGACAACTTGAATGTTGTGTTCATAAGTTGCTCACAGTTTTATTTAAATCAGAGGTTCTTAACCTTTTTGACTTTGGGGCCAAACTTTTTCACCACAGAGGGGCCTCCAAAATTAACTATGAATTAGTAATCTCAGTCTTGATTTTAATCGTTTTCAATAATAATTATAACTAACCCACTTACAGTTTACAACCTTGTCAAATGATACCAGACCATGTGTTAATCACAAAGATTGTTATCGAGGCTTAGGTCAGGCAGATTACAAAAATAGGTACGAACCAAATATACTGCATTAGAAGGGAGTCGCAATTAACTGACAAAAGAATACATAGAATCACGGTGTGCTAAAGTAAATAAACTATATTAGTAATGAATACGTTTCTTAACCAAACTTTCAATCAGATTAATGTGCAAATAAACTATAGTCATACTTCTTGCGCTGAACAAAATTCTATGACTTTAGCTTCTGACTTCTTCAGTTTGTTTGATATTGTCATTACTGCCACAAGTGGTGGAAAAAAATATTACAACTGAGTAGCGCTGCAGCCCGTAGAGACCACGGCTGAGTAACACATTTTTTGGTGGCCCTCTTGGGGACGTTTGTGGCCCAATAATGGCCCTATGGTTAATAAACACTGATGTAAAAGTACTGGCTCGGTTTACATTTGAAGTGACATTTTCCAGCGAGCACACCAGTCAGCGTTTTTCTCACCCATCTTTGCACTAATTACTTTCATTAATCGTATGTGTTAAATATGATAGCCTAGTTTTGTTCAAACTTTTAGTAGATCAGGCCTACACTGCAAAAAATCAGTGATCAAAAACAGGGGAAAAAAAATAGGGGTATTTTATTATTTTATTTGAACTAGGCAAAATTATCTGCCAATAAAACAGGAAAATGTGGCTTGTCAAGACTTTCCAAAACAAGTAAAATTAGCTAACCTCAATGAACCCAAAAATACCTTAAAATAAGTATATTCTCACTAATAACAAGTGTACTACTGTTTGGGTACCTATTTTCTATTGTTTTTCTTTGAAAATAAAACAGCAAAAGTCAATTTGGCTGTCATCTGTTTTAATATGAGAAAAGTTGGAAAAGTTGGCAAAAGTCCCAAAAAATTATAATACCTACCCAGGTTCGGGTCTCACAAGTCCCGCCGCCACCGGCCAGGATGACCAAAATGCCCAAAACGTGCCCAGCAAAGTCCCACAGGCAGGCGGGGAGAAAAGTGACAAAAGTCGGTAAAATGTTCAAAAATCACACCCGGGATCGAGTCACAGGTCTTAGGAATTGTGGCACTCCACGTGGGACTTGAACCTGGGTAGGTATTTTGAACATTTTTGGGACTTTTGCCGACTTTTTCAACTTTTATCCGCCAACCCCGTGGGGCTCGGCTGGGTGTGTTATGGACATTTTGGGCATCCCGGGACTTGTGGGACTCGAACCTGGGTAGGTATTTTGAAACATTTTTGGGGACTTTTGACAACTTTTCTCGCTTTTCTCCCCCACTTCCTGTGGGACTTTGCTGGGTGCTTTTTGGACATTTTTTGCATCCTGGGATTTGTGCGGCCGGCGGCGGGACTCGTGGGACTTGTGGGCGGTATAGCTCGGTTGGTAGAGTGGCCGTGCCAGCAACTTGAGGGTTGCAGGTTCGATTCCCACGTGTGCCATCCTAGTTACTGCCGTTGTGTCCTTGGGCAAGACACTTTACCCACCTGCTCCCAGTGCCACCCACACAGGTTTAAATGTAACTTAGATATTGGGTGTCACTATGTAAAGCGCTTTGAGTCACTTGAGAAAAGCGCTATATAAATATAATTCAATTCAATTCAACCCCGGGAGGTATTTTGGACACAATTGGGACTTTTGACCATTTTGGCCGCCTTTTTCCCTCTTCTTCCACGCCTTACTTGCTGTGTGTTTTTGGACATTTGGACAAAAATACTTTCAAACATGTTTTACTTAATATAGGTCGGGGGTCAGCAACCCGCGTCTCTAATACCTACTCAGTGGCCTAGTGGTTAGAGTGTCCGCCCTGAGATCAGTAGGTCGCGAGTTCAAATCCCGGCCGAGTCATACCAAAGACTATAAAAATGGGACCCATCACCTCCCTGCTTGGCATGCAGCATTAAGGGTTGGATTTGGGGGTTAAATCACCATAAAAGATTCCCGGGCGCGGCACCACTGCTGCCCACTGCTCCCCTCACCTCCCAGGGGGTGATCAAGGATGATGGGTCAAATGCAGAGAATAATTTCGCCACATCTAGTATGTGTGTGACAATCATTGGTACTTCAACTTTAACTTTAAAGCCGTAGCGCCGCCCTGGTGGCGCTCTGGAGCTTTTTCAAAAATGTATGAAAAATGGAAAAAGATGAGGGGGAAAAAACATGTTTTGTTTTAATTTTGGTTTCTGTAGGAGGATAAACATGACACAAATTTCCCTAATTGTTATAAAGCACACTGTTTGTATTAAACATGCTTCACTGATTCGAGTATTTGGTGAGCGCCGTTTTGTCCTACTAATTTTGGCGGTCTTTGAACTCACCGTGTTTTGTTTACATGTATGACTTTCTCCGACTTTCTAGGACGTGTTTTATGACACTTCTTTTTCTGCCACATTTTGTCTACCAAACTTTTAACGTTGTGCGTGAATGCACAAAGGTGAGTTTTGTTGATGTTATTGATTTGTGTGGAGTGCTAATCAGACATATTTGGTCACTGCATGACTGCAAGCTAATCGATGCTAACGTGCTATTTAGGCTAGCTATATGTCAGGGGTCACCAACGTGGTGCCCGCGGGTACCAGGTAGCCCGTAAGGACCAGATGAGTCGCCCGCTGGCCTGTTCTAAAAATTGCTTAAATAGCAGCACTGACCAGTGAGCTGCCTCTATTTTTTAAATTGTATTTATTTACTACCAAGCTGGTCTCGCTTTGCTCGACATTTTTAATTCTAAGAGAGACAAAACTCAAATAAAATTAGAAAATCCCAGAAAATATTTTAAAGACTTGGTCTTCACTTGTTTGAATAAAATAATGTATTTTTTTTACTTTGCTTCTTATAACTTTCAGAAAGACAATTTTAGAGAAAAAAATAAAACCTTTTTAAACACATATACCTTTTTACCTTTTAAATTCCTTCCTCTTCCTTTCTGACAAATTAAAACAATGTTCAAGTATTTTTTTTTTATCATTGTAAAGAATAATAAATACATTTTAATTTAATTCTTCATTTTAGCTTCTGTTTTTTCGACGAAGAATATTTGTGAAATATTTCTTTATACTTTTTATGATTACATTTTAAGAAAAAAATATTCTGGGAAATGTAGAAAATCTGTAGAATCAAATTTAAATTTTATTTCGAAGTCTTTTGAATTTATTTTAAAATTTTGTTCTGGAAAATCTAGAAGAAATAATGATTTGTCTTTGTTAGAAATATAGCTTGGTCCAATTTAAAACATGTCATCAAAATTCAAAAATGAATCCTAATCACGAAAAATTACTAATGATGTTTTATAAATTATTTTTTAAATTTTTTCAAAATTATTCAAATTAGCTAGTTTTTCTCTTCATTTTTTTCGGTTGAATTTTGAGTTTTAAAGAGTCAAAATTGAAGATAAACTATGTTTCAAATTTTAATTTTCCTTTTTTTCATGTTTTCTCCTCTTTTAAACCGTTCAATTAAGTGTTTTTTTTATCATTTATTCTCTACAAAAAACCTTCCGTAAAAGGAAGAAAAATGTACGACGGAATGACAGGCAGAAATACCCACTTTCTTACATACATATAGATTTATTTATTAAAGGTAAATTGAGCAAATTGGGTATTTCTGGCAATTTATTTAAGTGTGTATCAAACTGGTAGCCCTTCGCATTAATCAGTACCCAAGAAGTAGCTCTTGGTTTCAAAAAGGTTGGTGCATGTACATATTGCATCATTATGCCTCATTTGTAGCTATGTTTGAGCTCATTTAGTTTCCTTTAAGTCCTCTTAATTCAATGTATATCTCATTACACACTGTCTGTATGTAATATGGCTTTTAATTTTGTGCGGCTCCGGACAGATTTGGTTTTGTATTTTTGGTCCAATATGGCTCTCTCAACATTTTGGGTTGCCGACCCCTGATATAGGTCAGAAAATCTCAACAACAATCTGTAATATCTTACTGAGTGTTACGATCCGCTGCCTGGATCATGTTATGTTTACATTTTTGAGTCTTTTTGTATTATGTTCTGTTAGTTTTTGACTTCTTTAGTTCCTGGTGGCACTTCCTTGTTTGTTTTGTTACCATAGTTACGTATGAATTTCACCTGCCTCGGTTTTTTGGGACACACCTCTGTCCAATCAAGAGACTACATTTCAGCCTGCCCTTTGTATCGCTCATCCTGGGTTCCTTGTTTGCAGTAAGCAACCGTCGCTTTTAAGTTCCTGGTTCCAGACTCTGTGGTAAGTGTTAGCCGTAGCTTCCCGTGCATTCGGCGCGCTGTTCCTTCCTTTGTTTCCGTCTGTTTAGTACAGTGTATTATTTATTAAATCATCCGACCTTTACGTTTTCGTCCGGAGTCTCCTTTGCATCCCTGGGAAAACAAAATCCATGCATCACCATGCGACCCAAGCGTGACACATTTAGGACCAAAACCCTTAAAACAAGTAAAACACTGTAACATAAAATCTGCTTATTGAGAAGAATGATCTTATCAGACAGAAAATAAGCAAATATCACCCTTATTTGAGATATTTAATAATACTTAGATTTCAGTTATTGCAGTGTACTAAAGGTGTAAGTCACCTGTATTACCTGTTCACCATGAATTGATAAAAGTGGACCCCGACTTAAACAAGTTGAAAAACTTATTCGGGTGCTACCATTTAGTGGTCAATTGTACGGAATATGTACTGTACTGTGCAATCTACTAATACAATTCTCAATCACTCAACCTGTGTGTTGCAGTGTGTACGAAGACAAAGCTCCATTCGTCCCTTACGTGAATCTGCACAGCGACGGAAGCATACGAGACGCCAAACCGGCCAGAGTTGTCAGCTCGTGTCACCTCGACATCTACACCTTCCCCTTTGACGTGCAGGACTGCACTCTCACCTTCAGCTCCGTCATCATACCCGGTAAATTCTAATCGAAACACAGCAGCTCTCAAGCTTTTTTTCACCAAGTACCACCTCAGAAAAGCTCTCCGAGTACCGTCATAATGACCAACATTACAATACAGTAGCGTAGCAGGCCCAAATAGTCATTAAAAACAAGGAAAAAGTTTTATTGAACAAGTACCAAAAATTCCGAACTATAAGCCGCTACTTTTTCCCTACGCTTTCCAACCTGCGGCTTATAAAACGGTGTGGGCTAATTCGTGGATTTGTCATCGCTTACTGCCAAAACGTTTTCAATTTAACAGTTTTAAACAGACATCAAAAAGGTTGTCTGTGCTATGGCGCCATCTTTTGGACAAGTTTGCTTACTGCATGTGCTGACGTCTGCAGCATTTGAATTCTGTTTAGTGCTTTCTAGTTTTAATTACTTATATAAAACAGTTGTTTTTTTGTTTAACACTGAAACAGAAGGTCTTATTTATTTGTTATTGAAACAGGAAATAAATGGTCAGTATAAAGACCCAGTTTATCTAAACTATATGTATATATATATATATATATATATATATATATATATATATATATTTATATAAATGGAACAGAATAGAGTTTCATTGTCCCCTAAGGCAGTGGTTCTCAACCTTTTTTCAGTGATGTACCCCCTGTGAATTTTTTTTTAATTCAAGTACCCCCTAATCAGAGCAAAGCATTTTTGGTTGAAAAAAAGAGATAAAGAAGTAAAATACAGCACTATGTCATCAGTTTCTGATTTATTAAATTGTATAACAGTGCAAAATATTGCTCATTTGTAGTGGCCTTTCGTGAACTATTTGGAAAAAAAGATATAAAAATAACTAAAAACTTATTGGAAAATAAACAAGTGATTCAATTATAAATAAAGATTTCAATACATAGAAGAAATCATCAACTTAAAGTGCCCTCTTTGGAGATTGTAATAGAGATCCATCTGGATTCATGAACTTAATTCTAAACATTTCTTCATAAAAAAAGAAATCTTTAACATCAATATTTATGGAACATGTCCACAAAAATCGAGCTGTAAACACTGAATATTGCATTGTTGCATTTCTTTTCACAGTTTATGAACTTATAATCATATTTTGTTGAAGTATTATTCAATAAATATATTTATAAAGGATTTTTGAATTGTTGCTATTTTTAGAATATTTTTAAAAAATCCCACGTACCCCCTAGCATACCTTCAAGTACCCCTAGGGGTACGCGTACCCCCATTTGAGAACCACTGCCCTAAGGTGCTACAACAATAATTTGGTAATATAAATAGTAAAAAAAGATAGAAAAGATGATACATATATATGTATATATATCCACACGCATGTATATATCCATATATATGCATATATACATACATACATATGACATTATTGCACATTATTGTCCGAAAAACAAAAAAAAATACCGGTAAATAAACTTGAATTTCAGTGAATTCTCGCTATAAATATACTCCTCCCCCCTTAACCCCGCCCCCCGGCCCTGAATTCCGAGGTCTCAAGGTTGGCAAGATGCAATAACACTTCAGTGTTACGGTGCTAAGATCTTGGCAAAATGTTTGGCTACAGAACTTAAGTCTGTTTCGTCAAATATCATTCACCAAGATCAATCAGGTTTCCTACAAGGAAGAAATTCAGGAAACAATATTAGGCAGTTACTAGAAATTATAGAAAATTATAATATGTTAAATAAAAGAGGATTCATTTTTTGTAGCAGACCTGGAGAAGGCATTTGACAAAATTAGCTTCTATTTTATGTGTAAAAGTTTAGTGTTTTGTTTTTTTTTCCAATTTTGGCAACTCTTTATTACACTGGATTAAGACGCTATATACCGTATTTCCTTGAATTGCCGCCGGGGCGCTAATTAATTTAAAACCTCTTCTCACTCCTGCGCTTACCAAAGGCATGCGGTAAAAGTAAGCATGCGCTAATCATTTTAAAACCTCTTCTCACTCCGGCACTTACCAAAGGTATGCAGTAAAAATTTGAGTGTGATGTAAGCTTGGACCTTAAATCCTACTGAATAGCTCTTTATTTTCTTCCCTTTATGCGATTTCAAATTACCGGTATTGAAATCAGCCTCCTCCATTTTGAAAATGATGACTGGGGAAGTGTCACGAGTTTGACCAGGCGGTAATACTAAGCATGCGCTAATTATTTTGGGAAGCGAGTTTGACCCGGCAGTAATTCAAGGCAGGCGCATACTATATGCCCTGCGGCAATTCAAGGAAATACGGTAATACAACATTAATCAAGTCATTCTTTGACGTACCAATAGCGGTACCACAGTTTGAGAATCATGCTCCAAAAGCCTAACGAGAAGTTAATAGCGCTTTGACAAGGGTTGTCCCTTGCTTTCAAACTCTGTCTCTCTGGTTACCAGGAGCAGCATTGAAGGTGTTTCCTTCGTCGACTGATGAAAAGATCACTAAGGTCTCCAAGCATGTGATGACCACTTTGGGGGAGTGGGAGCTGCTGAACATCACCAGTGAAAAGATCAATCACCAACATGACATTGAAGGTTACCTCCTCGACGAGCTTGCATTTCACGTATGTTTCATCTGGAGCGTCTGTACTTGCAGAATTTGGGCTCATCGTTCCCCGTTGTCCCCGTAGATCCGATTGCGACGCAGGTCCACGCTCTACGTGGTCAACCTGTTGATCCCCAGCTGCTTCCTCATCACCGTCGACCTCTTCAGCTTCCTGTTGCCTCCTCAGAGTGTGGACCGCTCCTCCTTCAAGATGACCCTCATCCTGGGCTACACCGTCTTTCTGCTCATCATGAACGACCTGTTGCCCATCACGGGGAACACCATACCTCTCATAAGTACGTCTCCGACTCATCCTAGACTTTTGACAAGAACAAGAAAGTTTGATTATATTACTACTTAAGATGTGACTTTAAGGTTTTACTACTTAGGTATAAAATACTACACAGTCTAGCTCCATCCTATCTTGTACCATATGTCCAGGCAAGATATCTGCTTTCAAAGAACTCCAACTTTTTTGTTGTTTTCCAAAAAAAGTTTGCGGGCTATAGAGGGTTTTCTATTCGGGCTCCAGTACTAGGGAATGCCCTACCGGTAACAGTTCGAGATGCTACCTCAGTAGAAGCATTTAAGTCCCATCTTAAAACTAATTTGTATACTCTAGCCCAGGAGTCCGGAACTTTTTTGGCTGAGAGAGCCAAGAATCCAAATATTTTAAGATGTATTTCCGTAAGAGCCATATAATATTTTTTTAAACGCTGAACACAACTAAACGCGTGCATTTTTAAAGTAGAGTATAATGAGTCTCTTATTCTTTGTAATAATACTGTTAATCTGAAGCAAACTGTGGAGGAGGCGTGGCCTGCGGGCCAGCAGCGAAGCGGGGTGTGCCAGAAACCGGCTTCTAAATCAGGGAAAGTGTTAGAATCCATCCATCCATCCATCCATTTTCTACCGCTTATTCCCTTTCGGGGTCGCGGGGGGCGCTGGCGCCTATCTCAGCTACAATCGGGCGGAAGGCGGGGTACACCCTGGACAAGTCGCCACCTCATCGCAGGGCCAACACAGATAGACAGACAACATTCACACTCACATTCACACACTAGGGCCAATTTAGTGTTGCCAATCAACTGTTAGAATCATTGTTTCTAAATTATCACAAAAAACTTTGTATAACATTGTGTTCCGGACAAGAAGACAAAAGGCTGAAACTTTCCGAGAAGAATGCTCGTAAAACTCCACTCGGACTACAAAGCGGACAGATGGCAGGTTCTGCCCAACTTCCAGAAGAACTCTCTTTGAACTATTTTATGGGACTCTCTTTGAGCGATTTTATAGAACTCTTTTTGAACTGTTCGGGAATCGAAGGCAACGCGGTTTACGACCCACTTCCCTGAGGAAGCAGCTGTGGGAAGGGGGTTGCGCAAATAAAGAAGGAGGAGTACGATCTTGGGGCAGTGCGTGGTGCAGAACTGTACAGACAGTACAGTGGCCATGTCTCTCCTCAGATCTGAGTCCAAATTTAATTCTGTCTCTGTTTGATTCTTTGCCTTTTGTCTTGTTTAATAGATGTCATGAGTGTTTGAACCTGACAGACAGGTGCGTAGAAGGCCCACCTGGGCCTTGTTATCAAATCACCTTTCGATCTGTTATAAGCAGCAGCCAGGAGGAGGGACGGGGTTGGGCTGGAGCCAGAGTGCGGGCGGAGAACGAAAGAGAAAAAGACAATTGCTGGAAAGCAACTGAGAGACTTATTGAAAAATACAAAAATATTGTAACCCTGAAACAGGCTCTCATGTCGGTGCTTGGTGGTCTGAAGAACCCCCAGGAGGGCAAGCCCTAAACCAACCAATAATAAATAAATCACTTCTGACCCTAAATGCAACTTCTTGAACAAGTGCGGTAGAAAAAAGGATGGATGGATTCAAATGCATGAGCATGTTTTATATTTTGAACGTTATTTTTAACACTTTGATTACAAGTGGAATTATTCAATACTTATCGTGTTAAGCAGTGTCAGCTCAGATATATCCGAGAGCCAGATGCAGTCATCAAAAGAGCCACAGGTTCCCGACCCCTGCTCTAGCCTTTTAATCAGGGGTCTCAGATACGCGGCCAGCGAGACGCTATTTTGTGGCCCCCGCCTTAATATGAAAGTTTAATGTTAGTGCGGCCCGCGAGTTTTATATGAATGGCGCTTGACAGCATTGTGTTATTTGGGTCCAAAATGGCTCTTTCAACTTTCTGGGTTGCCTACCCCTGCATGAGTGGATAAGCGGCAAATGAGTGAAAGCGACAAACGTTGCCATGGAGACGAGGGTTCTCTTAAGTGCCTGGCTGCAGTCACACCGCGACACCTGTCCGTCGGTAATAACAGTCCCCGATAACCTGGACCAATTCAAGCCGTTATTTGTTTTTTTTATTGTTTAATTTGCATTGCCTCACACGATGAACAATACATATATTTCCCTATGACGCCGGATAACACTCCGGGAGCCGTCACTTTTTTGCGCTCGCTATCCCCGTACTTTCCGCCGACCGCCGTGTTGTTGTAGGGAGGAAAAGCGGAATGACACACATTGCCGAAATAACATTATTCTCCGTGCGTCGACTAAATACAAATATGTCTTTTTCAAAGCCTGCAGTGGAGAGAAAGGTTAGTGATGAGCAAAAACAATTCCAGGAAAAGGGGGAGATGCAATATTTCTTTGTTTAGCACAGGTGCACCACGACGTGTCTTATTTGCACAGAAAAAGTTGCAGTGCACAAGGGATACAATTCAGCTGTGTCTCGCCGTCCGCACTGCCACGCCCCCGTCTGATGGTGCTCTGTCCTAAGCACTATGGACAGAGGCGGTGACCTTTGTTCCTGCAGGCAGCGCTAGCCACACCTCCCCCCACAACCACCTTATTGAAGTGGACCGCCACGTCATTTAATTGTCCTACCAAATCAATTTCTGTGGTCCGACACAGTCTTTTATGTGGTCCGCCACCTCATTTTATGTGGTTTACTTCTGTAGAGGTCGCTTCCTAGCGGTACCACTGACATACACTTCACAGGAGCAAAGTGTGCCACGTTGAACAAGATTTTAATGATCACATATTTTCACAAAATCGTCTTTCCAGCAGGACGCGACTTTTCAGCCACGTCCGTATCCTCTCTCCCCTCCTGCTCCCGGCCGCTTACTGTTAAAGGCAATGATGATTAGATCAACACATACTACCTGTGAAATCTAATCACCTGCCAGCTGTGTCTCGCCGTCAGCACTGCCACGCCCCCGTCTGATGGTGCTCTGTCCTAAGCACCATGGACAGAGGCGGTGACCTTTGCTCCTGCAGGCAGCGCTGGCCGCACCTCCCCCCACAACCACCTTATTGAAGTGGACCGCCACGTCATTTAATTGGCCTACCTTTACCCCTCAAAGAGCCATTTTGACCCGTTTCACAAAATAAAGAAAACAATGGGAGCCACAAAACTCTTAATATTTATAATGAAATAACAGGTGTTTTTTTTTGCTTTGTGCTATGTATAAACCAGGGGTTTCAGACATGCGGCCCGCACCTTAATATGAAACGATACGTCAAACGTATCGCGATTACGGCACGCCCTCAATAGTGTTGTCCGGGTGAAATTCGGAGAAGGTTTACCCCGTGAGATTTTCGGGGGAGACACTGAAATCCGGAAAAATCGTGGGGCCGGCAAGTATGCAGCTGAGCCACATCAAACTGATCTGGAGCCGCGGGTTGCCGACCCCTGGCCTACCACATCAATTTCTGTGGTCCGACAGTCTTTTATGTGGTCCGCCACCTCATTTTGATGTGTATTACTACCTTATTGAAGGAGACCGCCACATCATTAAATGTGGCCCTCCACATTATTGTATGTGGACCATCCCCTCACAAAAAAAGCCTGTCACATCGTTTAAAGCAGGGGTGTCAAACTCAAACACAGAGTGGGCCAAAATTTAAAACCGAACAAAGCCGCGGGCCGAGGTTGAACAAACTAACCTTTTAATAGGGACCCAAACAAGTTTTGCATTGAATCTTGAACAAGCAAAGCTTACAGTATATAACTTTATTGTGACATGCAAAATCTAGTTTCAAATAATAATAATAATTAAAAAATATCAATGGCATATCAAATAATATTTCAATAAATATGGAATGCCTCTTTTTGGTGGCGGGGTTGAGATGGACGGGGTTTGGTGATAGCGGGGGGTGTATATTGTAGCGTCCCGGAAGAGTTAGTGCTGCAAGGGGTTATGGGTATTTGTTCTGTTGTGTTACGGACGGATGTCCTCCCGAAATGTGTCATTCTTGTTTGTTGTGGGTTCACAGTGTGGCGCATACTTGTAACAGTGTTAAAGTTGTTTATACGGCCACCCTCAGTGTGACCTGCATGGCTGTTGACCAAGTATGCGTTGCATTCACTTGTGTGTGTGTGTGTATAAGCCGCATATATTATGTGACTGCGCCTGCACGCTGTTTGTAAGGCGGAAAAGCGGATGTGGCGACAGGTTGTAGAAAACGCCAAAGGCCCACCCCCAATATTGTAGTCCGGGATGAAATTTGGGAGGGGCACTGTACTTTGGGAGTCTTCCGGAAAAATCAGGAGGGTTGGCAAGTAAAAGTATTAGCGGTGAATGCGGTGTTACAGCGGCGGGCCAACTCTAATGTTAATTTGATATTGCCTCAAGGGCCAAATTAAATTACACGGCGGGCCAAATTTGGCCCGCAGGCCAGAGTTTGACACCCATGGTTTAATGCAGGGGTCGGGAACCTTTTTGGCTGAGAGAGCCATAAAAGCCAAATATTATAAAATGTATTTCTGTGAGAGTCATATAATATTTTTTAACACTGAATACAACTAAATGTGTGCATTTTTAAGTAACATTGTTATTCTGAGGCTAATCAATAATAAATAAAATACTTCTTAATTTGACTTCTTTAACTGTTGGGATACAAAACAGATCGATGGATTAAAATGCATGAGAATTTTTTTATATTTTTAACGTTGTTTTTAACACTTTAACACGTACCATGAATTGATTTACGTGGACCCCTTATTCGGGTGTTAGCATTTAGTGGTCAATTGGACGGAATATGTACTGTAGTGTGTAATCTACTAATAAAAGTTCCAATCAATCAATCAATCAAAACTGTGTTAACCAGCTGAATTATTCATTACTTATCGTGTTAAGCAATCTCAGCTAAGATTTATCTGAGAGCCAGAAGCAGTCATGAAAAGAGCCACATCTGGCTCGAGAGCCATAGGTACCCTACCCCTGGTTTAATGTATCAATGCGCTGCAAGAGGTAGTCACTTGAAATGTTTTTCACTTCACGGGCGTGCTTGAAGCTCATCAAGAGAATGCCAAGAGTGTGCAAAAGCAGCAATCAGAGCAAAGAGTGGCTATTTTGAAGAAACTAAAATATAAAACGTGTTTACAGTTATTTCACCTTTTTTTGTTAAGTACATAACTCCACGTGTTCATTCATAGTTTTGATGCCTTCAGTGACAATCGACAATGTAAATAGTCATGAAAATAAAGAAAACACATTGAATGGGAAGGTGTGTCTGAACTTTTGGCCTTTAGAGTGTATGAAAAAAAAAAAAGAACACTGTTGATCTGACGAGATTTCCATCGAGCTCTGGTTTGCATCAGTGATAGTCACGCATAAGGAGATTTTTATAAACAAATTTATGCGGTGCAGGGCATGTGGTCAAGTGTTACATTGTCCACGGACAAACACCTTCATATTTTCATATTGTCAAGATTTAAATAACCAGCAAACAACTTCCACCACCAGCAGTGATTTGTTTAGATGTCTTCTCTCTGCAGAAATGATTTAAATATTTCACACACATATTTGGACTTATCTCCTCTCGTTCCCGCCAGACGTCTTCTTCTCCCTGTGCTTGGCTCTGATGGTGGCCAGCCTCCTGGAGACAATCCTCATCACCAACTTGCTGCTCGGCTCCAAAAACCTGCGCCCCGTTCCCCGCTGGGTCCGCGTGCTTGTTCTCCGGACTCTGGGACGTCTTGTTGGTCTGCCCTGGCGAGGGGAAAAAGAAGCAGGTAAAGAATTACGTGGAGTCATGTGTGCATGATGGCAGTGCACTGCAAAAAGTCAGTGCTCAAAAACAAGAAGAAAAAATAAACACAAATGAGGGGTAATTTTATTTGAACTGAGGGAAATTAACTGCCAATAGAACAAGAACATTTGGCTTGTCAAAACTTTCCAAAACAAGTAAAATTACCTAACCTTAATGGACCCCAAAATACCTTAAAATAAGTATATTCTCACTAATAACAAGTGCACTTTTCTTGGTAGAAAAAAAAGTGATACCTTTAGGCTTGATGTGTTGAAAAATATTCATAAATGAAGTAAATGCTAGTGCCATTATCTTGACATAATGATATGCGCTCGGCATTACATATCTTAAAGACAGCAAACTTATACTAAAAACTAATTTAATTGTTTTAATGCAAAGGCAACAAGGCAACCGCTCGTTACTTTCGGGGTCTCTTAGCCGATCAGGCAAATCGTATGGTCTAAAAATGCATTTTTCCATCGATAACATGACATTATCACGCCAAGTTCATGCTCTTTCAGTCAATTAGTGCACAAGGAATATATATATTCCTTGTGCACTAATTGACTGAATTAGTGCATATATATGTATATATATATATATATATATATATATATATATATATATTAAGAGTGTAACGGTACGTGTATTTGTATTGAACCGTTTCGTTACGGGGGTTTCGGTTCGGTACGAGGGTGTATCGAACAAGTTTGTAAGCTAAAGCCTTAACAAGCTGCTCTGCTTTCTGCCTCTGTCTGAATAGTGAGCACCCAGCATTGTCCCACCCCACACAACCATCTCATCGGTTACATACAAAGCCAATCAGCAGTGCGTATTCAGAGCGATGTAACAGCCAATCAGCAGTGCGTATTCAGAGCGCATGTTGTCAGTGCTCCGGCGTCGAGATGAGCAGATATGTGTTTAGCAGCAGACATCGTACACTCCCCAAATTATAAAAAACACTTCCCAGTCACAAATATTACTAACATCACTATGAGCCTGATGACCTTCTAGAAACTTAAACTGCAGCTCAGCTCGCTCGCAGTTCTGGCTTGAGGTGAACGCTAATTAGCGTTTAGCGTTACGTTAGCTCATTTTGCTGTGTGTGTGTGCGTGTGTGTGCGTACCTGCGTGTGCGTGTGTGTGTGTGTATAATAAAAGTCAACTACAGGCTTCCCAAATGCTGTAATAAATGAAGCATGATGAGTTGACTTGAATCTGTTTAATGTTGCACTTTTTATATGTAGAAGAAAGGTTTTGTCATTTTATTTAATCAAAGCAACAACTTGAGGCAGTTTAATGTGGATTAACGTGGGTAGAATTATTATAGTGTTCCCAATGTTAAAAGGATAAAGCCATTGTTTACAAATTTGGTAAATAAATAACCAAAAAATTTATATTTTGTTGTTTTCTTACTCTACCGAAAATGAACCGAACCGTGACCTCTAAACCGAGGTACTTACCGAACCAAAATTTTTGTGTACCGTTACACACCTAATATATATATATACACATACATACATATATATACACACATATATATACACACATATATATATACACGTACATACATATATACACATACATACATATACACATACATACATATACATATATACAAAGTAAACAGAAATAGAATGCTGGACGACAGCAAAAACTAACAGCTGGTGGAGCAGAGATGGCGTCCACAAAGTACATTCGTACATGACATGACAATCAAAAATGTCCTGACAATGAAGGATAGCAACAACTTAAATAACCTTGCTCGCTAACACAAAGCAGGTGCGCGGAATAGCGCTCAAAGACATGAAACTGCTACAGGAAAACACCAACTAAACAGGAAGGGCCACCAAAAAAACAGCGCAAGACAAGAACTAAAGCACTTCACACAGGAAAACACCAACGAACTAAAAACAAAGCACGACGACCTGGTGTAGTATCATTTTTTAACGTTTTATGCAGGTGGTGTTGAAAAACACACGCTCTATAGGGGCGTCGTGGCGAAGTTGGTAGAGTGGCTGTGCCAGTAATCTGAGGGTTACTGGTTCAATCCCCACCTTCTACCATCCTGGTCACGTTTGTTGTGTCCTTGGGCAAGACACTTCACCCTTGCTCCTGATGGGTCTTGGTGAGCGCCTTACATGGCAGCTCCCACCGTCAGCTATACAAGTACAACCCATTTACCATTTACCATCTATACGAGTGTTTTCCAACCACTGTGCCACTAGTGTGCCGTGAGATACAGTCTGGTGTGCCGTGGGAGATTATGTAAATTCACCTATTTGGGTTAAAAAAATGTTTTGCAAACCTGTAATTTTAGTCTGCAAATGATGTGTTGTTGTTGAGTGTCTGTGCTGTATAGAGCTCGGCAGAGTAACCGTGTAATACTCTTCCATATCAGTAGGTGGCAGCAGGTAGCTAATTGCTTTGTAGTCGTCGGAAACAGCAGAGGGCAGAGTGCAGGTAAAAAGGTATCTAATGCTTAAACTAAAAATAAAGAAAAGGTGAGTGCCCCTAAGCAAAAGAAATTGATGCTTAGAGAAAGCTATGCAGAACGAAACTACAACTGAACTGGCTACAAAGTAAACAAAAACAGAATGCTGGACGACAGCAAAGACTTACTGTGGAGCATAGACGGCGTCCGCAATGTACATCCGAACATGACATGTCCCCGCAAAAAAGGTTAAAAACGACTGAAATATTCTTGATTGCTAACACAAAGTAGATGCGGAAAACATCGCTCAAAGGAAACTGCTACAGGAAAATACCAAAAAAAGAGAAAAAGCCACCAAAATAGGAGCGCAAGAGAAGAACTAAAACACTACACACAGGAAAACAGCAAAATACTCCAAATAAGTCAGGGTGTGATGTGACAGGTGGTGACAGTACACCTACTTTGAGACAAGAGCTATAGTGATGCATGCTTGGTTATGCTTTAAAGTTATATCCAACAACTGCGACAACCACTTTTTGCGGTCAACTGAGATTAATTTTTCATGATTTCTACTGGTGGTGTGTCTCCGGATTTTTGTCAACGCAAAAATGTGCCTTAGCTCAAAAAAGGTTGACAAACATTGCTCTATACAACAGAAGCACTCTTGTATTTTTAGGAATTTGCTGCAAAAGTGTTAGTTTTGAACTGGTACGTGCGGCTTTGAGCACGATTACATATGATTTGTGCTCCCCCTCATCTTTGCTCTGGGCTATTTGCCCGTGTGGTTGTGGAAAACACTTTTAAAGACGAGTGATTTGCTCTTCAAACAGACACGAGAGCGAGTCCCGTGTCAGAGCAGCGGCGGGCTGACGGGGCACCTGGAGAGGAGAAAGGACCAGGGGTGGAGGACGATGCCCTGCAGGAGTTGAGGAGCCTGGGTACAGACCTGAAAGTCATCCGCCTGCAGGTGGAGCAGCAGCTGGGGGTCAGCCAGAGCTCAGAGGAGTGGATCCAGGTGGGTTTCATCATAGACCGCCTGCTGTTTGGCTTCTACATCCTCTTCATATCTGTCAGCTTCCTCACCATCATCATCATCTGGGCCAGCCAATAGATGACTTGGGTCTACCTGTCAAACATGTGTAGGATTAATCCACTGTTATGCTTAACCTCTTAACCTCAAGCTGTTGTTTACATCCTTTGTTTTATTTGTCTTTGCTATTTGGGCATATTGGACCCTAATTAGAATAAAAAATAAGAATTATCTTTTGATATGATGTACTTATTATCACATCCAATCAGATATTATTTACACTCTATCAATATGCATCAGCATGTATCGTTAAGTTGTAATAAAATCAAACATCTATGTTAAGGTCTTGGTAAAGTAAAGACGGGAGACAGAGTGGAATTACAAAAATGAAAAAAATGAATTAGACAAAAAGGGATAACTAAGGGTGATGGGGCAGAAACGCACACCATGAAATCTGGACAAAAAAAGTTTCCTCAGCAGTCGGCAGGAAAAAGGGCCAGGGCACACTGAGCAGGGCAAGAGTCCAACAAAAGTTATCCTTTTGACTTCAGGGGGACTAGGAGATAAACACACAGGAGGTTAGGGAATTCAGGACAAAGGAGCAAAAGCATACCAGGTCTGGTGAAACAGGTGCATGCACGACAGGAGTACTGGAGACAATAACCGGCGAGGCCAAGGTGACAGTGACGAGCCTAAATACCGGTGTGCTAATTGCGAGCAGGTGTGCCTCGAGGTCCGCCCCTCACCGAGGACGAATCACTGAAAGCAGAGGTGCAGACAAAGGAGAAGGCAGGAAAACACAACAATCTATTTTTACATGTGTTATTTAAAGAGGAATGTCTAAACTCAAACACAACTATTTAGAGAACACTAAACTCCACCGTGTTTAGAATTTACAAGCATTTTTCTATCATACGTCCTACAAATATCTGTTTCAGGTTAAATCTCATTAAAAGAGATTTTAGCAACTGTGAAAGCAATGTTTACAATTTAAAATTAACTGTTGACAAAAAACAAGACACAAAAAGCATGATGTAATTATGAACTGCCATAAAACATGAGAAACAACCAAAACATTACATTTAATCAGTTTGATATTGACTAGTCACACTCTTAAGATCCAAACCTGCTCATAAAAGTTGCTTTATTGCAAAACTCAGCAATATTTTTTTTTTTTTACTTTCAATGCTTGAAGTATTTTAACAAGTTCAGATATATCTATTGATATGCAGTTGCCATTATTATGTGATGTTTCTTACATGTTATAGTCTTTTTGTAAAAAATAATTGTTTTCCTTTTGCCTATTACAAAAAAATATTTCTAAAAAAATTAGTTGCAGAGTGGAATAGTTAAGTTTGGGGAATTACAAGTTCATGACATTGATTTTTAAAAAGTAGAATAAAAATATTTTTACTAGAATGCGAGATAAAAAGTCTTATATATATAGCTGCACACCGCTTGGCCCGTCGGTACCCGTCCACTGGTACCGACGGGCCAAGCGGTGTGCAGCTTTAGCGGTCGCGGAGGCAAAAACTCGGACATGGGAAGAGTTCGGGGAAGCCATGGAAAACGACTTCCGGACGGCTTCGAAGCGATTCTGGACCACCATACGGCGCCTCAGGAAGGGGAAGCAGTGCACTATCAACACCGTGTATGGTGCGGATGGTGTTCTGCTGACTTCGACTGCGGATGTTGTGGATCGGTGGAGGGAATACTTCGAAGACCTCCTCAATCCCACCAACACGTCTTTCTTTGAGGAAGCGGTGCCTGGGGAATCTGTAGTGGACTCTCCTATTTCTGGGGCTGAGGTCGCTGAGGTAGTTAAAAAGCTCCTCGGCGGCAAGGCCCCGGGGGTGGATGAGATCCGCCCGGAGTTCCTTAAGGCTCTGGATGCTGTAGGGCTGTCTTGGTTGACAAGACTCTGCAGCATCGCGTGGACATCGGGGGCGGTACCTCTGGATTGGTAGACCGGGGTGGTGGTCCCTCTCTTTAAGAAGGGGGACCGGAGGGTGTGTTCCAACTATCGTGGGATCACACTCCTCAGCCTTCCCGGTAAGGTTTATTCAGGTGTACTGGAGAGGAGGCTTCGCCGGATAGTCGAACCTCGGATTCAGGAGGAACAGTGTGGTTTTCGTCCTGGTCGTGGAACTGTGGACCAGCTCTATACTCTCGGCAGGGTTCTTGAGGGTGCATGGGAGTTTGCCCAACCAGTCTACATGTGCTTTGTGGACTTGGAGAAGGCATTCGACCGTGTCCCTCGGGAAGTCCTGTGGAGAGTGCTCAGAGAGTATGGGGTATCGGAATGTCTTATTGTGGCAGTCTGCTCCCTGTATGATCAGTGTCAGAGCTTGGTCCGCATTGCTGGCAGTAAGTCGGACACGTTTCCAGTGAAGGTTGGACTCCGCCAAGGCTGTCCTTTGTCACCGATTCTGTTCATAACTTTTATGGACAGAATTTCTAGGCGCAGCCAAGGCGTTGAGGGGTTCCGGTTTGGTGGCCACGGGATTAGGTCTCTGCTTTTTGCAGATGATGTAGTCCTGATGGCTTCATCTGGCCGGGATCTTCAGCTCTCACTGGATCGGTTCGCAGCCGAGTGTGAAGCGACCGGAATGAGAATCAGCACCTCCAAGTCCGAGTCCATGGTTCTCGCCCGGAAAAGGGTGGAGTGCCATCTCCGGGTTGGGGAGGAGACCCTGCCCCAAGTGGAGGAGTTCAAGTACCTAGGAGTCTTGTTCACGAGTGGGGGAAGAGTGGATCGTGAGATCGACAGGCGGATCGGTGCGGCGTCTTCAGTAATGCGGACGTTGTATCGATCCGTTGTGGTGAAGAAGGAGCTGAGCCGGAAGGCAAAGCTCTCAATTTACCGGTCGATCTACGTTCCCATCCTCACCTATGGTCATGAGCTTTGGGTCATGACCGAAAGGATAAGATCACGGGTACAAGCGGCCGAAATGAGTTTCCTCCGCCGGGTGGCGGGGCTCTCCCTTAGAGATAGGGTGAGAAGCTCTGCCATCCGGGAGGAGCTCAACGTAAAGCCGCTGCTCCTCCACATCGAGAGGAGCCAGATGAGGTGGTTCGGGCATCTGGTCAGGATGCCACCCGAACGCCTCCCTAGGGATGTGTTTAGGGCACGTCCAGCTGGTAGGAGGCCACGGGGAAGACCCAGGACACGTTGGGAAGACTATGTCTCCCGGCTGGCCTGGGAACGCCTCGGGATCCCCCGGGAAGAGCTAGACGAAGTGGCTGGAGATAGGGAAGTCTGGGCTTCCTTGCTTAGGCTGCTGCCCCCGCGACCCGACCTCGGATAAGCGGAAGATGATGGATGGATGGATGGATATATATATATATATATATATATATATATATATATATATATATACGGCGTGAAGGTAGAGACATCTTTTTATTTTGACACTATAACTAAAAAAACAGGAACAAAAAAAGGCGCGCACAATGGCAGAGAACAAACTTGACTATGAAAACAAAAACTAGCACTATGGCATGAATAACAAAAACTTCCTTTGAACAAGAAAGTAACCTGGATCATCAGCATGGAAGGCATAGAAGGTGATAGATGGTGTGAAGGAGGTGATGTTGCCAGGTCGAACAACAGAAACGGAGAGGCTTAAATAGCAGTGACATGATAAGGGGAAAACAAATGTGCGAGTGCAAAACGTGAGACAGGGGAAAACTAATGGGTAATCATGGTAACAAAACAAACCAGGAAGTGCAAAAACAGGAATATATATATATATATAATATATATATATATATATATATATATATATATGTATATATATATATATATATATATATATATATATATATATATATATATATATATATATATATATATATACATATAGATATATATATAGAGAGAGAGAGAGAGAGAGAGAGCTTTGATAAGCGTAAATGCGTTAAACTGCCACTAAATGGCTGAAATGTAATGAAAATGATATGTATATATATATATATATATATATATACATATATACATACATACATAAATGCATAAATATAGCTACCCAATATCCTTTTCATTTAATTTCAGCCGTATAGTAGCAGTTTAACGCATTCACGCTTATCAAAGCTCTGAGAATAATGCATCGTGGTTTTCTGGCGACATTTGGCAGTTAAGGTGTACAATTACACCAAAACAATAATTACTTGTTTTTCAATTGCCAAAAATTATATTAATTTGGTTATCATTTAAAAAAATAAAATAAAATCTTCTAATTTATCAGGTTTACAGTCTATTTAAAAAAAAATTTAAATCGAAATGGGAGTCATTGGGGTTGAAATCATTCTTAAAGGGGAACTGCACTTTATTGGGAGTGTTGCTATTTTTTCACAATTATTATTTTTATTAGAGACATGAACACATGTATTTTTTATGCATTCTAACTCATAAATAAAAATATGCTTACAATGGAGTCAATGGAAGGTCTTCTATTCCGCACATAAAGCCCTCTAAAAAAACATCCAAAAAGTGCCAACAATATTCCATTTACCTGAATAATAACCAAGTGATATTATTATTATAAGCACTAATACATAAAAGCTATTTGTAGCGTCGCCGTGATCACAGAGAGCTAACGAGCGTGTGCTGCTTCATTGACATCATCAGCTGGTTAGCTGCTTCCTCCCCTCGTAGCTCGTTAAAGTTTATTTTAGATCATAAATAATGCCTCTCACCTTGACAGTAGAAGGATGACGATATAATCCCACAAGTTGGTCAACTTTGGCAACCAATTCAGACTCAGAGATGGTGAGAAAGACACAAAAAGTCCATTGGTTCTAACCCCCTTTTTTCTTTGCAAGGATCATGAATCATACTTCATCCGACCAGGAATATATGAACATTCTAATAGTTGGCATCCCAGTGGTCACACTGAGGGTGGAAGTATAAACAACTTTACACTGTTACAAATATGCGCCACACTGTGAACCCACACCTAACAAGAATGCCAAAACACATTTCGGGAGAACATCTGCACCGTGACACAACACAAACACAACAGAACAAATACCCAGAATCCCTTGCAGCACTAACTCTTCCGGGACGCTACAATATACACCCCCCGCTACCCTCTAACCCCGCCCACTTCTACCTCCTCATGCTCTCTGAGGGAGAGCATGTCCCAAATTCCAAGCTGCTGTTTTGAGGCATGTTAAAAAAAAATAATGCACTTTGTGACTTCAATACTAAATATGGCAGTGCCATGTTGGCATGATTTTTTTCCATAATTTGACTTGATTTATTTTGGAAAACCTTGTTACATTGTTTAATGCATCCAGCGGAGCATCACAACAAAATTAGGCATAATAATGTGTTAATTACTCGACTGTATATCGGTTGATATCGGAATCGGTAATTAAGAGCTGGACAATATCGGCATATCGGATATCGACAAAAAAGCCATTATCGGACATCACTAGTAAGAATGCATTTTTTTTTTTAAATGTGTTTGCTTGTATAACATCAGTGGTTCTCAACCTTTTTTTCAGTGATGTACCCCCTGTGAACATTTTTTTTTTAATTCAAGTACCCCCTAATCAGAGCAAAGCATTTTTGGTTGAAAAAAAGAGATAAAGAAGTAAAATCCAGCACTATGTCATCAGTTTCTGATTTATTAAATTGTATAACAGTGCAAAATATTGCTCATTTGTAGTGGTCTTTCTTGAACTATTTGGAAAAAAAGATATAAAAATAACTAAAAACTGGTTGAAAAATAAACAAGTGATTCATTTATAAATTAAGATTTCTACTCAACTTAAAAGTGCCCTCTTTGGGGATTGTAATAGAGATCCATCTGGATTCATGAACTTAATTTCAAACATTTCTTCGCAAAAAAAAAAAATCTTTAACATCAATATTTATGGAACATGTCCACAAAAATATAGCTGGTAACACTGAATATTTCTTTGTTATATTTTTTCACAGTTTATGAATTTACATTCATATTCTGTTGAAGTATTATTCAATAAATATATTTATAAAAGATTTTTGAATTGTTGCTATTTTTAGAATATTAAAAAAAAAATCTCACGTACCCCTTGGCATACTTTCAAGTACCCCCAGGGATACGCGTACCCCCATTTGAGAACCATTGTCTTCAGGGTATCTACAGGTTTCAGGAAGTCAAATTTAAGACTTTTTCAGACCTTTTTAATGCCACCTTGAATGAAATTTAAGACCGAAAAAAAAAAAAATCTATAAATATAAGCAATGGTTGGGGATCCCACTGTACTACAACTTCAATGACAATCAGTCAAGTTTACTTTTTGTATGTTTATAAATAAACAAACTGATAAGCACCACTCTGCCAAACAGGTTATCGAAAACCTTGAGAGATCCTAAAACTTTGACATCCAAAACAAACAAACCAACACCAACGCCAGTAAAAACATAATAACCGAGGTGAGGGTTCAAATAAATTACACTTCATTAACACATACCGAGACCCGTTGACTTGGTCGAAGAGCAGGTTTTGGATGTGAGGTGCTAACCATCCATCCATCATCATCATCATCATCTTCCGCTTATCCGAGGTCGGGTCGCGGGGGCAACAGCCTAAGCAGGGAAACCCAGACTTCCCTCTCCCCAGCCACTTCGTCCAGCTCTTCCCGGGGGATGATGTCGAGGCGTTCCCAGGCCAGCCGGGAGACATAGTCTTCCCAACGTGTCCTGGGTCTTCCCCGTGGCCTCCTACCGGTTGGACGTGCCCTAAACACCTCCCTAGGGAGGCGTTCGGGTGGCATCCTGACCAGATGCCCGAACCACCTCATCTGGCTCCTCTCGATGTGAAGGAGCAGTGGCTTTACTTTGAGTTCCTCCCGGATGGCAGAGCTTCTCACCCTATCTCTAAGGGAGAGCCCTGCCACCCGGCGGAGGAAACTCATTTCGGCCGCTTGTACCCGTGATCTTATCCTTTTGGTCATGACCCAAAGCTCATGACCATAGGTGAGGATGGGAACGTAGATCGACCGGTAAATTGAGAGCTTTGCCTTCCGGCTCAGCTCCTTCTTCACCACAACGGATCGGTACAACGTCCGCATTACTGAAGACGCCGCACAGATCCGCCTGTCGATCTCACGATCCACTCTTCCCTCACTCGTGAACACCAGTTTCCCGTAATATATGATGTTTTATCCTTTCCGCAGGAAAATGTATTAGCAACCTGAGAATCAGGAAACATCACACGAAAAAGATCGACAATCCCGTCATTTGAGGTGTACGATTGATGTTTCACCACAGTGTGCAAGATCCATAACACCTCGGATTTTAATGTTGCTGTCCCGCCGAAGATTAGTGTCAGGTCGGTGCTGCTAGCGGCAGTTGTTGCTAGCTGGGGTGGCGTTGGACCCAAGCAGAACTGAGAGACGCCCGTTGTTTGTTTTTGGCTCTCTGCCGTGATTTTATGCTTACCGCATTGCATGTGCGATTCGACCGCTCTAATTCCCATGGCGCCAAGTTTGAAATCCCTCTTACAAAGTATGCACCTGGCCTCCTCGGGATTGGCAAGAGGCTTAAGCCAGTTTTTGAACCGGCTGTCCTCCAGCTAACGCCCGCAAAACTTGCATTTCCCCATGCTGACTGAAAGGCGGGAAGCGTGGAAGAAAGGAAGGAGTCTGCGCACCACCCGACTATGCCCGCGACTGACACTGAAATCACTCACTTTTACTCAAAGACGTGCCCCGAACAAAAACAAAAAACTGGCCCGACAATTTAAGACCATTGAGTACTGAATTTAAGACCATCTTAGGAATTTCTAATACATTTAATACTTTTTAAGGCCTTAATTTTAGACACATGAATTTAAGACTTTTTAAGGATCCGCGGATACCCTGGTCCTACATAAAGATTGTAAATGACAGGCAAAATCCTCCCAAAAAGTGCAGTTCCCCTTCAAGTTCGCTCTGACAACGTTGCAATCAAAAACACAATGCAGATTTATTTAATAAAACAAACTTGTCAAACAGTCCCTAGCGACCGCTAACCTTAAAACTGAATCATATTGTGGTTGCATCCTGTTCGTGACGCCAATTGTATGTAGTGGAAAATTCCGAATCTTAAACAGGAACAATATAGAGTTCGTTACAACAGTTTTATTACTCATAATCAGATGGTACAAAGTTGGATTGAATCGATATGATTACAGACAGTGTCTCATGAGACGAAAGATGGTGCCTCTCGTGAAAGAATTAAGAAAGAGTGCATACCAGGCTTGGTCTTCCCTTCTTATGTATTGGCCTGATTGTAGCATAACAACTTATGTACCTGTCCAATGTTCAAATGTCACCCCACCAACAGAACTAGAACTTGGTCAGGGTGACTTGACCTCTTATGTCGTGTCCCTCCCAATGCATTCAGTTTAGAGGTAACCCTAGGACAGACATTTTCCACTACATTATCACAGGTAACACCCGTTTTAGGGTGCACAGTACACTGATCCTGATGCACAGTGTGAAGCTGGAGTCAGGCGCCCTGGATTCTTGTTTTACTTTATGTCCTTATCGTGTTGTTGACATCCAAAATGAACGTTTTCCCATGCGAATCAGATTCCTGAAATGATTTGGACCTTCTCTCCTCTTCCAACGGGAGCACCACACACGAGCACTTTTGACCCACTCTTAATGTTTTTAGCGCTGCCCGCAGAAAATCAAGTCTTCTGTGGTTCTCTTCATCTTCATCTCTCTCTTCATGCACGGTAAGAGTTTCAATTTTATGCAAATCTCCTGTTTATTTATGACTTCGTGACCACACCACTGATCACTCGCTTCAGCAACCGACCAAATGGTTTTAAAAGGCTAGGGAGCGTGACCCGATATCCGATAGAGATATCCGACAGATATCAGCAACCCCAAAAAACCCCAAATATCAGATTATATTGACTTGCACCTGAAAGCTCCGATACAAGCTTGTGCAAAACTGAATATATTAAATGTACTCCAATAAGCACACAAAATTGGTCTTTTCTTCTATTTTAATTAATTTTAAAAAGGTGAACATAGTAAGCTACTGGCGGGTAGGAGCTAGCAGCTACGCAACAGCTAAGCGCACAATAGCAAGCAAGCTAGACATACATAAGTGTCCTTAAATGAGCAATATTTCAGTCCTAAGCAGCACAGTGTTCATTTAAGGCAGTTATTCTTAAAATAGTGTGGAGGACACTGTTAGTATATTTGTTTCCAAGTTATCACAAAAACTTTGGGTTACATTGAGTTCCCGGCGAGAAGCAAAAGCTGTCTTTGAACCAAACAAGAGTAAGGATTGTAAAACTCCATTGTGTAGGGTCGAAGCAACATGAAGGTGTTCCTGTTTCTTTCATGTATTGTAATCAACAGAAAGATATTGTCTGACCCAAGAACTACAGAAGAGGAAGCAGGACCAGAATCCCCTCCATACAACCTTTTTTTGAACTCTTTTACGACCTCTTCTTTGAACTGTTTTACGAACTTTTCTGTGAACTGTTTACGACCCCGTCCCTTTGGAAGCAGCTGTTGACATGTGGTCAGAGAAAGTCCAAATAAAGAAGGAGGCAATGCAATCTTTCGCCAGAGCGTATGTGACACTGTAAGAGGTTACAGGTCAACACGTTTCTCCTCAAATTGAGCAAAATTGAATTCTGTCTCCGTTTATTTCCTTGCTTCTTGTCTTGTTTAATAGAGGTCATTGATGTTTGAACATGGGGGGCGCGGTGCAATGCAAGGGGGAGCGCGTGTTACCTCGTGGAAAATGCTTTTTTTTTTTCGCCGTACCACAAAATGATGAAGAATACGTAGCACTTGGCTTGGGAGACAAGGAAAGGCTGGTGTGTTGTTTACTTTCATGTTAATAAACTTACAATATTATGCAGAGGTATCCTTATAACAATTTTATAGACAAATGATACAATTTATAGTCACGGTCGCGCTAAATATTTTCTTCGTCCAGAATATAATTGAGAAGCACTGACTTGAGGAAACGTATTAACGCATTTTTAGCTTGTGTGCTATGGTGTGCTTAGCTGTTGGGTAGCTGCTAGCTCCTAACAGCCCGCCATGTTTACCTTTTTTAAATTCATTAACATAGAAGAAAATGGCAACCTTGTGTGTTTATTGGAGGACATTGACATGTCAACTGGCTGTAAAACGTTTAGATGCAAGCCGATATATTCATATACCTGTTTTTCTTCTGATATCGGACCAATATCAATATCGCTTTAGAACAGACCGACTGATAGTTGGCATGAGGGTGCGTATATGTGATGTATACTAGGGATGTCGGATTATATCGGACTGCCGATATTATCGGCCGATAAATGATTTAAAATGTAATATCGTAAATTATCGGTATCAAAATTATCGTTATCGGTTTCAAAACGTAAAATGTAAGACTTTTTAAAACGCTGCTGTGTACAAGGACGTAGGGAGAAGTACAGAGCACCACCCTAAAGGCACTGACTTTGCGTGCCGGCCCTGTCACATAATGTCTACGGCTTTTCACACACACAAGTGAATGCATGGCATACTTAGTCAACAGCCATACAGGTCACACTGAGGGTGGCCGCATAAACAGCTTTAACACTGTTACAAATATGCGCCACACTGTGAACCCACACCAAACAAGAATGACAAACACATTGCGAGAGAACATCCACACCGTAACACTACAAAAAACACAACAGAACAAATACCCAGAACCCCTTGTAGCACTAATTTTCCGGGACGCTACAACATACACCCCCCGCTACCTCCTACCACCTTACATCAACCCTGCCCCTGTTTGGTGTTTTGCCAAAAGTTAGCTGAATGAGCAACTATGACACTTGTCACCTACTGTATTAGCTTTTTTAGGTTCCTTGGTTATTAGTGAACAATGTCTATGAACGTTTTCATTCATCCAGGTCATTGTAATCTCAAGGCAATCAATCGATCGCAACTGGACTGTTTCGGTTCGACTGAATGCCAAACAAGAATGACAAACATTTTGGGAGAACATCCGCACTGTAACACAACAGAACAAATACCCAGAAACCCTTGCAGCACTAACTCTTCCGGGATGCTACAATATCCAACCCCGCTACCCCCTTCCTCAACCCTGCCCACCTCAACCTCCTCATGCTCTCAGGGAGAGCATGTCCCAAATTCCAAGTTACTGTTTTGAGGCATGCTAAAAAAAAATAATGCACTTTGTGACTTGAATAATAAATATGGCAGTGCCATGTTGGCATTTTTTTTTTCCATAACTTGACTTGATTTATTTCGGAAATACTTGTTACATTGTTTATTGCATCCAGCGGGGCATCACAAAAATATTAGGCATAATAATGTTTTAATTCCACGACTGTATATATCGGTTGATATCAGAATCGGTAATTAAGAGTTGAACAATATCAGAATATCGGCAAAAAAGACATTATCGGAGATCAAAGATATACAGTATCTTATGAGAGAGTGTTAATAGGGACACAGGACAATATTGGGGACCCGTACGAGAGAACTCTACATTTAAGATGTTTTATTGTTCAATTAAAGGCCTACTGAAACCCACTACTACCGACCACGCAGTCTGATAGTTTATATATCAATGATGAAATCTTAACATTGCAACACATGCCAATACGGCCGCTTTAGTTTACTAAATTACAATTAGAAATTTCCAGCGGAGTTTCCTGTTGAAAACGTCGCGGAATGATGACGTATGATGACATGTGTTTGTGACGTTATTGGTTGGAGGAAACATTTTAGCCCAGCACCACTTACGGCTAAAAGTCGTCTCTTTTCATCGCATAATTACACAGTATTTTGGGCATTTGTGTTGCTGAATCTTTTGCAATTTGTTCAATTAATAATGGAGACGTCAAATAAGAATGCTGTTGGTGGAAAGCGGTGGATTGCAGCTGTCTTTAGCACCGAGACACAGCCGGTGTTTCTTTGTTTGTTGTGAAGCTTTAACACAGAGCGGTCAAGCGAACACTTTTCTCTACGTCAACCAGCAAGTTTTTTGGATGGAAAAAATTGTGATATTAAGTCGGCTCTTACCGGAGACTTGAGTGGATTACGCGACCTCATCCTGCAGCTCAAAAAGGCAGCTGTGATCTTGGCTCCTCGGCTTCTCTCAGAGACACTGGCGTTCACCGCAGCCATCCGACTTTCAGGTATGACTTTAGAATCTCACTAAAACACTATTAACACAATAAGCAGATAAGGGATTTTCCAGAATTATCCTAGTAAATGTGTCTAATTACATCTGTAACGCTCCCACTGCCGTCGCCTTTTCTTTTTTTTTTTTTTAGTGCTTCACTCTAGCTTTCCTCATCCACAAATCTTTCATCCTCGCTCAAATTAATGGGGAAATCGTCGCTTTCTCGGTCCGAATTGCTCTTACTGCTGATGGCTCACATTCTAAACAATGTGAGGCGCAGCCCTCACACCGGTGACGTCACGCGCATTATCGTCTGCTACTTCCGGTAAAGGCAAGGCTTTTTTATTAGCGACCAAAAGTTGCGAACTTTATCGTGGATGTTCTCTACTAAATCCTTTCAGCAAAAATATGGCAATATCGCAAAATGATCAAGTATGACACATAGAATGGACCTGCTATCCCCGTTTAAATAAGAAAATCTCATTTCAATAGGCCTTTAAAGACACTTGCTACAAAATGAGGGGTTAATGACATATTAAGTATGTCTCAAATAGAGATGGGAGCATGTTTTTATGTGACTGACGATAGAGCACATAGCGGTGACTCACCTAATTCCTGCCTCCTGGTGTTTGAAGGGTCATGCAACCCCATCATGCCGAACTGCTCTCGCCCCGATTCCCTCGCCCTGCTGGAGGCTCTCAGGCCAGTTTTCAACCTCAGCTCCATCCGACCCGTGGTGAACAGTTCAACTCCCACTCACGTCCAAATCGACTTCATCCTGGTCAACATTCTGGGGGTGGTAAGGCACAAGTCGTTGGTTACAAAACACAGTCACCATGGCTCTCAGACATCATCTGACCAATTGTCTTGCTTGTGTTCAGGACGAAAAGGCCCAGCTCCTCAAGACGTACATCTTCCAATACCTTGTGAGTCCGCACTTTCTAACCTGGTTACAATTAAACGAGTGAGTTTTGGCTTCTGAGTTGCAGATTTGGAGAAACGAGTTTGTCAGCTGGAACTCGACCGAGTGCGGCACAGAGTGGCTTACTGTCCCCAGAAAGCTGCTGTGGGTTCCCGATGTGGTCATCAACGAGTTGTAAGTCGCCCTCACAAACTTTAAACAGCCAAACACCAAACAAAGGATGATTTGAGTCTACTGGCAGTATGGAGAGAAACTTGGCGCAAAAGTCGGCGTACACGTATCTGGCACACAACGGCACGGTGTTTGATGCACACCCTGTGCGAGTGGTCAGCTCCTGTAGACTCGACACTTACACCTTTCCCTTTGACATCCAGAACTGCACGCTGACATTCAACTCCTACCTGCATCACAGTAAGTACTAACATCGGTCGGTAGTATCATTGCACAATGCTGCTCAAACCCTTTTCCACCAAGTACCAACTCAGAAAACACTTCCTAGTGCAAACATGATGACTAATATTGAAATACAGCAGCGTAGTAGGCAGAGGTTCTATTTAAGAAGTGTATTTAATATTTTGGCCATTGTAACATAACACACAGTTTGAACAGTCACACTGTGTTTTATTATTTAATTAAGATGGAGCCTGCATTGTTTACAAGTGTATGCAAACTTTTGATCGTGACTGTATGCACTTGTATATATATATATATATATATACACACCTCGTCACGTGAAGAGAACTGAAGTGAATTATATTTATATAGCGCTTTTTCTCTAGTGACTCAAAGCGCTTTACATAGTGAAACCCAATATCTAATTTTTACATTGAAACCCGTGTGGGTGTCTTGCCCAAGGACACAACGGCAGAGACAAGGATGACGGAAGCGGGAATCGAACCTGCAACCCTCAAGTTGCTGGCACGGCCGCTCTACCAACCGAGCTATACCGCTCCACGTCCGTTGTGTCCTAAGCAAGACACTTCACCCTTGCTCCTGATTGGTGCTGGTTAGCGCCTTGCATGGCAGCTCCCTTCATCAGTGTGTGAATGTGTGTGTGAATGGTTAAATGTGGAAGTAGTGTCAAAGCGCTTTGAGTACCTTGAAGGTAGAAAAACGCTATACAAGTACAACCCATTTTCATTTATTTACATATATATATATATATATATATATATATATATATATATATATATATATATATATATATACACATATATATATATATACATACATACATTTTCATATGTTTTATATGTATATATATATATATATATATATATATATATATATATATATACACACACATACATATATATACACATACATACACACACATGTGTATATATATTTATTCATATATATATATATATATATATATATATATATATATATATATATGTAAAATAATAAACATCACTAATAAACTATAGAATGGTGTGTGCCAAAAAAAAAACAAGAGTGTGTATGGTGTAAGACTTTGTGAAGTATTTAATAAATAAATGATAAATGGGTTGTACTTGTATAGCGCTTTTCTACCTTCAAGGTACTCAAAGCGCTTTGACACTACTTCCACATTTACCCATTCACACATACATTCACACACTGATGGAGGGAGCTGCCATGCAAGGCGCCAACCAGCACCCATCAGGAGCAAGGTTGAAGTGTCTTGCTCAGGACACAACGGACGTGACGAGGTTGGTACTAGGTGGGAATTGAACCAGGGACGCTCGGGTTGCGCACGGCCACTCTCCCCACTGCGCCACGCCGTCCCTAATTGGAACGTTTTTGTTGAGAGGCGCGGTGCTGTCAGACAAGGGCAAGGCAGGCAGGGTTGTCCAGGGGCGGAAGCGTGGTCGAGAAGCAGGAGCGAAGCAAGAGGAAGAAAGGGAAGATCCGGGAGCACAAGACGCACAGCTTGACTCGGGGATGCACACAGGGAAGCTACAGCTGACTATATTCCGGCGCTGGCATGCCAAGTTGTGCAGGCTTATGAAGGCAGGTCCTTCATTACGGGCAGGTGTGGTGATTGCCGGTGAATGAATGATTACAGCTGGCGGCTGCTGCGGGGCCCATCCTTGGATGTGTGTGACAGTGGGCGTGTCCCGAGGTGTGACACGCAAAGCGCCAGGATGAGGGAGCATTCCAATGCACCCTGGCCGTGACACAGAACCCCTTACGGGACGCTACAATATACACCCCCAGTTACACCAACCCCCCCAATCTCCCGAATTCAGAGGTCTCAAGGTTGGCAAGTATGCGCGACCCCGAAAGGGATCAGTAGAAGAAAATGGATGGATGGATATTGTGCCAATAATAGGATTCATGGTTGTCCAAATTGTTGCTAACAAGAGGAGCATTCATTGACATATTCCAACTAATTCATGATGTCGTGTTGGTTTATTATCTGCGGTTCCTATGACTGTAAAGACGAGGGTGTTTTCGCGGCTTGCTGCGGGGTTTGTTCTCCCGGTATGCAAACGGACTACTCTGGACCGGGCGTGAAGGTAGGAACATTTTTAATTAATCGCTATCAAATAGGAACAAACAAAAAGGCGAACGAGGCGAAAACACAACTTAGACAGAACTACGCACAAGAAACAAAACTCTCTAAACTGTGGCATGAATGAACAAAACTTACTTGGCATAAAAACGAGCAGCATGAACTATGGCATGAACAGAGCGGCGTGAACTAATCATGAAAGGAGCAATGTCGCCAGCCCGACTGACTGGCAAGGGCGGTTTGAATAGTCCCATGATTAGAGCCAGATGAGTGTCCGAACACCAGCGACAGGTGAAAATCATAAGTCACCATGGCAACCAAAACAAACAGGAGTGCACCAAAAAACAGGAACTAATGGAGTTCAAAACAACAGAAAATAACAAAAACATAATCCAGACCACCGAACATGACAGAGGCTCCATCCAGTGGTTGAACAAAGAATCGCTTAACTAAATTTTCCTATATGCAAACACGGTGTTACTGTTCAAACCGTGTCATGTTGCAGAGGCCCAAAAAAATTTAATATACCGTATTTCCTTGAATTGCCACCGGGGGCGTTAATTAATTTAAAACCTCTTCTCACTCCTGCGCTTTCCAAAGGCATGCGGTAAAAGTAAGCATGCGCTAATTATTTTAAAACCTCTTCTCACACCGGCACTTACCAAAGGTATGCAGTAAAAATTTGAGTGTGATGTAAGCTTGGACCTTAAATCTTACTGAATAGCTCTTAATCGTCTTCCCTTTATGCAATTTCAAATTACCGGTATTGAAATCAGCCTCCTCCATTTTGAAAATGATGACAGGGGAAGTGTCACGAGTTTGACCAGGCGGTAATACTAAGCATGCGCTAATTATTTTGGGAAGCGAGTTTGACCCGGCAGTAATTCAAGGCAGGCGCATACTATATGCCCTGCGGCAATTCAAGGAAATACGGTACTTGTTATACAAAACATCTGCCTTGTTTTTAATGAATATGTAGGCCTGCTACGCTACTGAATTTTAATGTTGGCGCTTACTGTGGTACAAGTGTTTTTCTGAGGCGGTACTTGCTGTCATTTTCTTTTTTTGGAGCGTTCAAAGGTAATTCTGTTAGAGTTTAAAGACTAGATTTAAGATGTTTTCTTCCAGCTTCTTCACTACAGCTGGGCCAAATATTCACAACAGAGAAAATACTGGAATTTTCCAAAGAAATTATAAAAACTAAGGGCGAGTGGGAACTCATCGGAATCGCGGCGTCTAAAAACCAACTACTATCTTCGGTTGGAGAGCTATATGACGAGCTTCGCTTCTTCGTAAGGAACTGTTCACTCTGTTTTCTACACAAAACTGTCATAACCGAGTCCCGCGGTATCGTTTTGTGGACTACAGATCTCGTTACGGCGCAGGTCCACGCTCTACGTGGTCAACCTGTTGATCCCCAGCTGCTTCCTCATCACCGTCGACCTCTTCAGCTTCCTGTTGCCTCCTCAGAGTGTGGACCGCTCCTCCTTCAAGATGACCCTCATCCTGGGCTACACCGTCTTTCTGCTCATCATGAACGACCTGCTGCCCATCACGGGGAACACCATACCTCTCATAAGTACGTCTGGGTTCTGCTCGCCAGTTGACGTGTTTACATTACAAGCGTAACGTTTTTTTGCGCTACTAAAGATAATTATCCTAATATTGCTAATTGAATATCGTATTTTTTTTTTACAGCTTCATTTTTGTGAAATGTGTTTATTTTTTATGTAATGTCTTTACATTGAATTTACAATATCACAAAAAAAAAAACGTTATGGTAGTATTAAATCACTAGAAGCATTTAAGTCCCATCTTAAAACTCATTTGTAGCCTTTATACAGACCCCATTTTTAGACCCGTTTATCTGCCGTTTGGTCTCTTAATATTCAGACTTTATTATTGTAAAATAATAGTTTCTTTAAATTTCCAGTTTTACACTTTTTTGGGGAACAACTTTTTTTTTGTACAATTTTTTGAACTGTTTTCACAGAATATTTGTTTTCAATATTTTTAATTGTTACTATTATTTTAAACATAATATTCTGATGTTATAGTAATATTACAGTTTCTGTAAACGTCCAGTTGTACAAGTGTGCACTTCAGGAATTTATTTTCTGAATATTTTTTTTCTTTCTTGGATATACAATTTTTTTGTTTTTTTTTCATTTTTGTATTAACAATTTTTTCATTTTAATATTCTGACTTTGTTATTGAGCTGTGGCCGCAAGGTTGTTGGTGCCTGTCGTGGCGGTAATCCCAGAACCCGTTGGTGGACACCAGCAGTGAGGGATGCCGTCAAGCTGAAGAAGGAGTCTTATCGGGTTCTTTTGGCTCATAGGACTCCGAAGGCAGTTGACGGGTACCGACGGGCCAAGCGGTGTGCAGCTCTAGCGGTCGCAGAGGCAAAAACTCGGACATGGGAAGAGTTCGGGGAAGCCATGGAAAACGACTTCCGGACGGCTTCGAAGCGATTCTGGACCACCATACGCCGCCTCAGGAAGGGGAAGCAGTGCACTATCAACACCGTGTATGGTGCGGATGGTGTTCTGCTGACTTCGACTGCGGATGTTGTGGATCGGTGGAGGGAATACTTCGAAGACCTCCTCAATCCCACCAACACGTCTTCCTTTGGGGAATCTGTGGTGGACTCTCCTATTTCTGGGGCTGAGGTCGCTGAGGTAGTTAAAAAGCTCCTTGGTGGCAAGGCCCCGGGGGTGGATGAGATCCGCCCGGAGTTCCTTAAGGCTCTGGATGCTGTGGGGCTGTCT
>NC_084632.1:11426382-11531382 GCF_033978795.1 Nerophis ophidion | reverse complement strand
AAAAAAGTGGTTTGTTTATGTCAACAAACTGTCTGCAGTACAACAATAAACTTGTCAAGTCTTGGTCTACTGGTTCTTCTTGTTACTTAAAAGTACCCGCTTAAGTTGACATCCACACATACGATCAGCCGATGGTGTCAACACAAGACTTTTGAAGCCCAATGGGTGCTGTCATTTCTATTTCAAATCTGTTTGTTTATGTCAACAAAGAATCTGCAGTAAATCCATAAACTGGCTAGTTCCTGGTCTACAGCGTACTTTTGTGTCATCAAGAAAATGTCCGCATGTGCCAACACAAAATGTGAGATCCAAAGGGGTCATTTCTCTGTAAAATCGGTCCGTTTATGTCGACAAAACATTTACAGTATTTTCACGGACTTATCAAGTCTTGGTTCTTCGTGTTCTTCTTATTACTAAAAAGTCCCCGGTTAAGTAGACATCGATGTACGTGATCGACCGCTGGTGTAAAAACCATACATATGTATATATATAATATACACACATACATACATATGCATACACATATATATATATATATATATATATATATATATATATATATATATATATATATATATGTATATATATATATATATATATATATATATATATATATATGTGCAATTGACTCATATTTTGGGTATAAAAAGGCAAATCTATTTCTGGGGTAATAGTCGGCGCACATTAAAGATGACTTCAAGCGCGGGATTGGACATGAAGCAGCGAGCTGAGGTCATGTGATGTACTTTCACAATAAAAGTGTGGTTGACTTCATTCACAGCTGTGTATCAGTCTGCTTCTTCGGTGCTAATTAAACTGAGATGTGTTCTTAAAAAGAGTATAAAAATATTTTTTCTAGTCTGGAAGACAGAAGCATCCAGGATGTGTTTCACGCGTCACGAAGTCTACCTCATCGCAGCTTTACTTCTAATTACAGGTAACAATTTGTATTACTTCCATTGATTTAGCTCCACTTTTGGGCTTTTTTGCTTGTATTTTCTGGCATTTGACAAAGCATTCATAAGTGTGTAATATTGTAAGTTTTATTTTAACCTATTTTACTTATTTTACTGTTGTGCTGGTAAAATTCCACTTGACTATTTTAATGTGAAACATGTTCTGAAATTATCAAGTCATATTTTTTCCCAGGGAAAAGTCGTGGATCTACAATAATAAACTACAAGATTATTTAAAAGGTAAAAAAACTACTTGACTTATTTTTGTAAAATATTTTACTTAATTTCTTAAAAAGTACAACATTTTTACTGATACAATAATAAACTACATTATTTAAAAACTAAAAAAAAAAAAACGACTTAATTTTTTCAAAAGTTTTACTTAATTTCTTATAAAGTACAACATTTTTACTGAAAATGTGGGACTTTATTCATGTAAGACTTTGGCTTTTTTTCTTAAAAAAAAAAAATCACATCATTTTCTTGTAAGTTTATAAGTTTAGTCTCGGAAACAGACAAAAAACATTTATGTGCAAACTAATGTCCACAAACTTAGTCCACTTTAATTTCAAATGTTATGACCTTTTTTCCACAAATTAATTGACTTAATTCTTACCAGATTAATCTTTTAAAAAAATACTTTTTTTTATTCCTCCAAAAATAAAATATGTTTATTCATTTATAATACTATTATTTTCATTGCAATTGTTATTTACTTGTTTTGCTTAAAAATAGACTATTTTCTCAAATAAAATTTACAACTTGATTTTTTGTGTGTTAAAAATGCTATCACACCAAAAATATGTCTTTATTCTTGAAATAATAAATAGTTTTTCTTTGAAAAAAGAAAAAAAAATCATGAATATGAGCAATTTTTTTTTCTTAAAATAAATATGACAACACTAAATTAACAACAAAAAAAGGAGTAAGTATAAGACTGAATTCTGGAAAAGAAAAATTAAAAAAAAAAGATTAATTTGAAAAAACGATGCAAACAATATTACTTTACTGTCAGAAAAAATATATTTTTTTAGAATTTTATTTTCGTGAGAAAAATGGTACCTATGGAATTTCTACATTAAAAAATGTATTTAAAAACAAATCTGTCAGGTTTAAACACTGAGGACATCTATTAAACAAGACAAGAAGCAAGGAATCAAACAGACAGAATTCAATTAGGCTCAAATGAGGAGAAACATCTGGACTGTACTCTTTGTACAGTCCAACCACGCTCTGAGGAAAGATTGTACGCATCCTCTTTTATTTGGACTTTCCCTGATTACATGGCAACAGCTGTTTCTAAAGGGACGGGGGGTCATAAACAGCCACCGCCGTTGGTTTCAAAACAGTTCAAAGAAAAGGTTGGTTTAAAGAAAAGGCCGTAAACAGCCGTTGCCCTCGGTCACAAAACAATTCAAAGAAAAGGTCCCTGGAGGGGGGGGGGGTCAGGCCCTGCCTCCTCTCCGCTTTGTAGATCTCGGGTCAAGACAAAATCTTCCTGAAAGAAACCGACACCCTCATGTCGCTCCCCATCCTACACAGTGGCTTTTTACAAGCCTTTTGATTGGTAAGATCAAAGACAGCTTTTTTTTCTGATCGCCGGGAACTCATTGAAACACAAAGTTTTGTGATAACTTAGATACAATTTTTCTAACAAAATCCTTAAAAAAATTTGACTGTATCAAAAAACTACTTTTTTTATGGTTAGTTTTTATTTTAAGTCTTAATTTCTAAAGGAAACAATTCTTGCCCAAGTTCCACTTTAATCTCTTGTACTAAAATATGATGTATTTTCTTTTTTGTCAGCATTTTTATTATGGTTCTATTTCCAGTGTTTTGTAATGTGATGGGCCCATTATGTTGTTTCCGTGTGAGCTGCTGTTTCATGATCCCCTGATGATTGTTTTCTTTAGCATGTGAGAGTGACAGCGAGTTGGTGTGTAAAGAAGGCGAGAGCGGTCCTTCCCATGATTCCATGCAAGATGTTTTCGACCTGCAAGCCTTCCGGCCAGTGGTGAACCTCAGCACTCCGACTGTAACCAACATCTCTTTCACGCTCTACGCCGTACTCGGGGTGGTGAGCGTGCACGTTGGCCTCCGACGATCCTAATTATATCCGCATTTGATTATTGATTATCGATGAATGAATCTTGACTTCATTCCAGAACGAGAAGAGGCAGATATTGACCACATTCCTGTGGCTCAGGCTGGTGAGTCCAGCAGGGATTGTGTTGAGGGAAATAACGCCGATGATGAGCATTTGACTTGACTGCAGTATTGGCACCATGACTTCCTGGTTTGGGACCCTGACAAGTGTGAAGGCGTCACCAGGATCTCTCTGCCCGTGAAGAAACTATGGTCCCCTGATATCATCGTCTATGAGTTGTAAGTATTCTTGACCCTCACCATTCTACGGTTTTTACTTGAGAGTAGTCAGTGTTTAGCTTGTACTGCAGTGTACATTTACTATGAATATTATCAAGATGATTGTGTCTTGCCTTGACAATTGTTGTGGTAGCGTCATGGTGTGGGGTTGCATGAGTGCTGCATGACGGCTTAATGAGTACTGGATGAGTGCAGCATGCATGTCTTGTGCAGCTCCAGACAATGAGGCTACCACCACCACTATGCGTATTATCAAGCAGAAGTGTACATTTATTCTGCGCATGCATGGTATCTGCAGGTTTCCGCAAGTCAAATTTAAGACTTTTTAAGACCTTTTTAATGCCACCTTGAATTAAATTTAAGACCGAAAAAAATAATAAAAAATCTATAAATATAAGCGATGGTTGGGGATCCCACTGTACTACAACTTCAATGACAATCAGTCAAGTTTACTTTTTTTCAATCAATCAATCAGTGTTTATTTATATAGCCCCAAATCACAAATGTCTCAAAGGACTGCACAAATCATTACGACTACAACATCCTCGGAAGAACCCACGAAAGGGCAAGGAAAACTCACACCCAGTGGGCAGGGAGAATTCACATCCAGTGGGACGCCAGTGACAATGCTGACTATGAGAAACCTTGGAGAGGACCTCAGATGTGGGCACCCCCCCCCCTCTAGGGGACCGAAAGCAATGGATGTCGAGTGGGTCTAACATGATACTGTGAAAGTTCAATCCATAGTGGCTCCAACACAACCGCGAGAGTTCAGTTCAAGCGGATCCAAGACAGCAGCGAGAGTCCCGTCCACAGGAGACCATCCCAAGCGGAGGCGGATCAGCAGCGTAGAGATGTTCCCAACCGATACACAGGCGAGCGGTCCATCCTGGGTCTCGACTCTGGACAGCCAGTACTTCATCCATGGTCATCGGACCGGACCCCCTCCACAAGGGAGGGGGGGACATAGGAGAAAGAAAAGAAGCGGCAGATCAACTGGTCTAAAAAGGAGGTCTATTTAAAGGCTAGAGTATACAGATGAGTTTTAAGGTGAGACTTAAATGCTTCTACTGAGGTAGCATCTCGAACTGTTACCGGGAGGACATTCCAGAGTACTGGAGCCCGAACAGAAAACGCTCTATAGCCCGCAGACTTTTTTTTGGGCTCTAGGAATCACTAATAAGCCGGAGTCTTTTGAACGCAGATTTCTTGCCGGGACATATGGTACAATACAATCGGCAAGATAGGATGGAGCTAGACCGTGTAGTATTTTATACGTAAGTAGTAAAACCTTAAAGTCACATCTTAAGTGCACAGGAAGCCAGTGCAGGTGAGCCAGTACAGGCGTAATGTGATCAAACTTTCTTGTTCTTGTCAAAAGTCTAGCAGCCGCATTTTGTACCAACTGTAATCTTTTAATGCTAGACATGGGGAGACCCGAAAATAATACGTTACCGTAATCGAGACGAGACGTAACAAACGCATGGATAATGATCTCGGCGTCTTTAGTGGACAAAATGGAGCGAATTTTAGCGATATTATGGAGATGAAAGAAGGCCGTTTTAGTAACGCTTTTAATGTGTGACTCAAAGGAGAGAGTTGGGTCGAAGATAATACCCAGATTTTTTACCGAGTCACCTTGTTTTATTATTTGGTTGTAAAATGTTAAAGTTGTATTATTAAATAGAGGTCGGTGTCTAGCAGGACCAATAATCAGCATTCCCGTTTTTTTGGCGTTGAGTTGCAAAAAGTTAGCGGACATCCATTGTTTAATTTCATTAAGACACGCTTCCAACTGATTACAATCCGGCGTGTTGGTCAGCTTTAGGGCCATGTAGAGTTGGGTGTCATCAGCATAACAGTGAAAGCTAATTCCGTATTTGCGTATGACATCACCCAGCGGCAGCATGTAGATGTATGTTTATTAATAAACAAACTGAATAGCACCACTCTGCCAAACAGCTTATTAAAATTCTTGAGAAATCCAAAAACTTTGACATCCAAAACAAACAAACCAACACCAACGCCAGTAAAAACATAATAACCGAGGTGAGGGTAAAAATGAATTATATTTGGTCAATAATAGTACAATAATAAAAATATGCACCTGGCCTCCTCGGGATTGGCAACAGGCTTAAGCCAGCTTTTAAACCGGCTGTCCTCCAGCAAACGCTCGCAAAACTTGCATTTCCCCATGCTGACTGAAAGGCGGGACGCGAGGAAGAAAGGAAGGAGTCTGCGCGCTGACTGACACTGAAATCATTCACTTTTATTCAAAGACGTGCCGTAACTTTTACTCAAAGACGTGCCCCGAAAAAAAAACAAAAAAAACTGGCCCGACAATTTAAGACCATTGAGTACTGAATTTAAGACCATCTTATGAATTTCTAATAAATGTAATAGTTTTTAAGGCCTTAATTTTAGACACATGAATTTAAGACTTTTTAAGACTTTTTAAGGATCCGCGGCTACCCTGGCGTGATCAAGGTAACTGTGTTTTGCCTTAACAAGTGTGGTGGTGGTAGCGTCACGGTCTGGGGCTGCACGAGAGCTGCCTGCTGCACTCATGCAGCACTCGTACAATATTCATTAAGCAGTCGTGCAGCCCCAGACCATGACGCTACCACCACCACCACACTTGTCAAGGCAAAACACTGTTACCTTGATCATGCGCAGAGTAAATGTACACTTGTGCAGCACTCATGCAGTACTCCTGTAACTCTCATCAATCGTGCAGTACTCGTGCAATAGTATTTAAGCAGTCATGGAGCACGAGTGCGTATTATCAGGATGAATGTGTTTTGCTTTGACAAGTGTGGTGGTGGTAGCGTCACGGTCTGGGGCTGCACGAGAGCTGCCTGCTGCAATCATGCAGCACTCGTACAATTCTCATTAAGCAGTCGTGCAGCCCCAGACCATGACGCTACCACCACCACCACACTTGTCAAGGCAAAACACTGTTACCTTGATCATGCGCAGAGTAAATGTACACTTGTGCAGCACTCATGCAGTACTCCTGTAACTCTCATCAATCGTGCAGTACTCGTGCAATAGTATTTAAGCAGTCATGGAGCACGAGTGCGTATTATCAGGATGAATGTGTTTTGCTTTGACAAGTGTGGTGGTGGTAGCGTCACGGTCTGGGGCTGCACGAGAGCTGCCTGCTGCACTCATGCAGCACTCGTACAATTCTCATTAAGCAGTCGTGCAGCCCCAGACCATGACGCTACCACCACCACCACACTTGTCAAGGCAAAACACTGTTACCTTGATCATGCGCAGAGTAAATGTACACTTGTGCAGCACTCATGCAGTACTCCTGTAACTCTCATCAATCGTGCAGTACTCGTGCAATAGTATTTAAGCAGTCATGGAGCACGAGTGCGTATTATCAGGATGAATGTGTTTTGCCTTAACAAGTGTGGTGGTGGTAGCGTCACGGTCTGGGGCTGCACGAGAGCTGCCTGCTGCACTCATGCAGCACTCGTACAATTCTCATTAAGCAGTCGTGCAGCCCCAGACCATGACGCTACTACCACCACCACACTTGTCAAGGCAAAACACTGTTACCTTGATCATGCGCAGAGTAAATGTACACTTGTGCAGCACTCATGCAGTACTCCTGTAACTCTCATCAATCGTGCAGTACTCGTGCAATAGTATTTAAGCAGTCATGGAGCACGAGTGCGTATTATCAGGATGAATGTGTTTTGCTTTGACAAGTGTGGTGGTGGTAGCATCATGGTGTGGGGTTGCACGAGTGCTGCATTCGGGCGTCGTGAGCGCTGCACAAGTGCTGCATGACGGCTTCATGAGTACTGGATGAGTGCAGCATGCATGTCTTGTGCAGCCCCAGACAATGACGCTACCACCACTATGCATATTATCAAGATGATTGTGTTTCACCTTGACAAGTGTGGTGGTGGTGGTAACTGGTAATCGGTAAATGGGTTATACTTGTATAGCGCTTTTCTACCTTAAAGGTACTCAAAGCGCTTTGACACTATTTCCACATTCACCCATTCACACACACATTCACACACTGATGGCGGGAGCTGCCATGCAAGGCCCTAACCACGACCAATCAGGAGCAAGGGTGAAGTGTCTTGCTCAAGGACACAACAGACGGTATAGCTCGGTTGGTCGAGCGACCGTGCCAGCAACTTGAGGGTTCAATCAATCAATCAATGTTTATTTATATAGCCCCAAATCACAAATGTCTCAAAGGACTGCACAAATCATTACGACTACAACATCCTCGGAAGAACCCACAAAAGGGCAAGGAAAACTCACACCCAGTTGAAGGTTCAATCCCCGCTTCTGCCATCCTAGTCACTGCCGTTGTGTCCTTGGGCAAGACACTCTACCCACCTGCTCCCAGTGCCACCCACACTGGTTTAAAAAAATGTAACTTAGATATTGGGTTTCATTATGTAAAGCGCTTTGAGTCACTAGAGAAAAGCGCTATATAAATATAATTCACTTCACTTCACTTGACTAGGTTGGTACAAGGTGGGGATTGAACCAGGAACCTTCAGGTTGCTAGCACGGCCACTCTCCCAACGGTGCCATGCCGTCCCCCACTTGTGCAATACTCATTAAGCAGTCATGCAGCACTCGTGCATCCCTCATCAATCTTGCAGTACTCGTGCAATATTAACCAAGCAATCACGCAATACTTATGAAGCAGTCATGCGGCACTCGTGCAATACTAATCAAGCAGTCGTGGAGCGCGAGTGCAGCACGAGTACGTATTATCAGGATGAATGTGTTTTGCCTTGACAAGTGTAGTTAGTGGTGGTCGCGTCATGGTCTGAGGCTGCATGAGTGCTGCATGACTACTTAGTGAGTTTTGCACAAGTGCTGCATGAGTGCAGCATGCAGCTCTCATGCAGCCCCAGACCATGACGCTACCACTACTACACTTGTCAAGGCAAAACACAATCATCTTGATACTGCGCATAGTAAGGTGAGGGGAGCAGTGGGCAGCAACGGTAGCCACGCCCGGTGATCATTTTTGATGATTTAACCCCCAATTCCAACCCTTGATGCTGAGTACCAGGCAGGGAGACTAACAAAATAAAATCAGTGTCTGGAAAAATGTGAAAAAAATGGCTAGTTTTGGTTTGGAATACTTTGAGACTGAAAATGTGCCGGCATAAGCGGGTTCCGCTACAGGACTAAAGCTGGCTTGGTTGATAGGTCGCTGGCACCGAACTGCATTGCATCATCCTGACATATTATTATTGCTAGTTTATTTGTTTAGCCGGAGGGGAAGGAAGGCTCTCGCCTGCTTCCAACGTGATGAAGTGTGCGCTTCTTCAAGCCTTAATAAATGAAGGTCTTCCACAGCCGGTCTCGGTGTGTGTGAGTGTATATTGCTGTCATATTTCCACACGGGTGTTATTATGCATGCAAAGTCTGCCCACTCACCTCTCCTGCCGCCGCAGCGTGGATGACGACGTCTCCCAAGCTTGCCCGTACGTCTACGTCAACCACACGGGTCACATCCGCTGGGACAGGATGCTGCGTCTGGTCTCGGCCTGCAACCTGGAGATCTTCAGTTTCCCTTTCGACGTGCAGAATTGCACCTTCACCTTCGGCTCCTACATGCACACCAGTGAGGAGGCACTCCAGCTTTAGATGTGTGCTTGGGGTGACATAAGAATAGTGAAAAAACAACAAGTAGTCCAAACATTTATAAACATTTATTTTTCCTCTCCGTACAAACCATACTTGCAGCATTTCCGTAAGTTCGGAAAAACAATTTTTAAAAAAGTGAATATTATAATTACTAGAGTCAGCTGCAATAACATTCCTTGTCTTTCTTTGATTGTTCCTATTACATGCATACATACATGTATATACATACATGTATATACATGTATATACATACATACATACATGTATATACATACATCCTTGACATGTATACACATAGATACAGTTCATGTATATACATACATGTGTATACATACATACATGTATGTACATACATACATACATGTACATGCATACATACATGTACATGCATTCATACATGCATGCATGTATGTATATACATACATACATACACGCATGTATGTATATACATACATACATACACGCATGCATGTATGTATATATATACATACATACATACATACATACATACATACATACATACATACATACATACATACATACATACATACATGTATATACATACATAGATACATACTGTACATGTATATGCATAGATACATGTATATACATTTATACATACATACATGTATATACATACATACATACATGTATATACATACATACATACATGTATATACATACATACATGTGTATACATACATACATGTATATACATACATACATGTATATACATAAATACATATATATATATAAATATATATATATACATACATACATATATACATACATATATGTGTGTGTATATATACAGTACATGTATATACATACATGTGTATACATACATACATGTATGTACATACATACATACATGTACATGCATACATACATGCATGTATGTATGTATATACATACATAAATACATACATACATACACGCATGTATGTATGTATGTATATACATACATACATACATGTATATACATACATAGATACATACTGTACATGTATATGCATAGATACATGTATATACATTTATACATTCATACATGTATATACATACATACATGTATATACATACATACATGTGTATACATACATACATACATACATGTATATACATAAATACATATATATGTATGTATATATATATATATACATACATACATATATACATACATATATGTGTGTGTATATATACACACACATGTATATGTATATATATGTGTATATATATATATACACACGTATATCTGTATATACACACATACATACACATGTACGTATGTATGTGTATATGTATATATATATGTATAAATGTGTATATATATACATATGTATATATATATATATATATATACACTGTACATATATATTAATGTTATATACAATCATGTTAATGTTATTTTGTGTATACGAATGCATGTATGTGTGTGTATATATATATGTGTGTGTGTGTGTGTATATGTATATACATATATATATACATATACATATATATGCACATATACATACATACATACATTCATATATACAAAATATCATTAATACGATTATATTAATATAACATAATAAATGATAAAATAAAAAATGATATACTATAAAATAAATATTAAAATAGTATATAATATAACAAAGTAAAATAAGAAAAACATTATTTATAACTAATAGTAAATAACTATTAATAGATAAAATTTAAGGAAATAATGTATACAATTCAAGGTAAATAATACATAAAATACATATGTATAGAAGACATGAAATAAAGAAAAAAAATGTATAAGTTTTTATTAACAAATATGTGCAAATGTTACTGAGTCAGGAACATTGATTAGTGACTGTGCAGTAATGAAGTGCAAAATAAATCATGGCCAACCCCCTGATTGTGTTTTGTTTGCCAGTACGTGATGTGAGGGTGAGTCCAGCACTGACCTTCAAAGAAATATCTGGAAACTCCAAGCGCTACCTGGAAGCCAGTGGAGAGTGGGAACTGGTGGACATTCTGGGAGAGACCTCCATCCTTCAGTTCGGGATCGACGAATGGGACGTCATCACTTTCTGGGTCAGAAGGAAGTAGCAAATTATTCCAGGATTAATTCCCATTTCAATCTTGCATCTTTTTCAAAAAGGTGGTGATAAAGCGGCGCCCCGTGCTCTACGTGGTCAACCTGCTGATCCCCAGCTCTTTCCTCATGCTCATCGACATCCTGTCCTTCTACCTGCCCCCCCACAGTGTGGACCGGGCCTCCTTCAAGATGACCCTCATCCTGGGCTACACAGTCTTCCTGCTCATCATGAACGACTTGTTGCCCAGCACCGCCAACGGAACGCCCATCATAGGTCAGCGTTTGCCTTCGGGTTTTTATTTTCATGTTGCTCCTAGACCGGTTGAGTACAAACTCCGTTTCCATATGAGTTGGTAAATTGTGTTAGAGGTAAATACAAACGGAATACAATGATTTGCAAATCATTTGCAACCCATATTCAGTTGAATGCACTACAAAGACCAGATATTTGATGTTCAAATTCATAAACTTATTTTTCTTTTTGCAAATAATAATTAACTTAGGCTGCAACACGTGCCAAAGTAGTTGGGAAAGGGCATGTTCAACACTGTGTTAAATCACCTTTTCTTTTAACAACACTCAAAAAACGTTTGGGAACTGAGGAAACTAATTGTTGAAGCTTTGAAAGTGGAATTCTTTCCCATTCTTGTTTTATGTAGAGCTTCAGTCGTTCAACAGTCCGGGGTCTCCGCTGTCGTATTTTACGCTTCATGATGCGCCACACATTTTTGATTGGAGACAGGTCTAGACTGCAGGCGGGCCAGGAAAGTACCCGCACTCTTTTTTTTACGAAGCCACGCTGTTGTAACACGTGCTGAATGTGGCTTGGCATTGTCTTGCTGAAATAAGCAGGGGCGTCCATGAAAAAGACGGCGCTTAGATGGCAGCATATGTTGTTCCAAAACCTGTATGTACCTTTCAGCATTAATGGTGCCTTCACAGATGTGTAAGTTACCCATGCCTTGGTCACTAATGCACCCCCATACCATCACAGATGCTGGCTTTTGAACTTTGCGTCGATAACAGTCTGGATGGTTCGCTTCCCCTTTTGGTCCGGATGACACAATGTCGAATATTTCCAAAAACAATTTGAAATGTGGACTCGTCAGACGACATAACACTTTTCCACTTTGCATCAGTCCATCTTAGATGATTTCGGGCCCAGAGAAGCCGGCGTCGTTTCTGGATGTTGTTGATAAATGGCTTTCGCTTTGCATAGTAGAGCTTTAACTTGCACTTACAGATGTAGCGACAAACTGAATTTAGTGACAGTGGTTTTCTGAAGTGTTCCTGAGCCCATGTGGTGATATCCTTTAGAGATTGATGTCGGTTTTTGATACAGTGCCGTCTGAGGGATCGAAGGTCACGGTCATTCAATGTTGGTTTCCGGCCATGCCGCTTATGTAGAGTGATTTCTCCAGATTCTCTGAACCTTTTGATGATATTATGGACTGTAGATGTTGAAATCCCTAAATTTCTTGCAATTTCACTTTGAGAAACGTTGTTCTTAAACTGTTTGACTATTTGCTCACGCAGTTGTGGACAAAGGGGTGTACCTCGCCCCATCCTTTCTTGTGAAAGACTGAGCGTTTTTTGGGAAGCTGTTTTTATACCCAATCATGGCACCCACCTGTTCCTAATTAGCCTGCACACCCTTGGGATGTTCCAAATAAGTGTTTGATGAGAACTCCTCAACTTTATCAGTGTTTATTGCCACCTTTCCCAACTTCTTTGTCACATGTTGCTGGCATCAAATTCTAAAGTTAATGAATATTTGCAAAAAAAAAAAGTTTATTAGTTTGAACATCAAATATGTTGTCTTTGTAGCATATTCAACTGAATATGGGTTGAAAATGATTTGCAAATCATTGTATTCCATTTATATTTACATCTAACACAATTTCCCAACTCATATGGAAACGGGGTTTGTACAAGAACATCACCAGATTTCCAAGGGATCTTTGGAATTGCTCACTTGACAACTTCAGGAAGTCCATTCATTTGCAACCTAATCTTTAGTACAGTAAACTGTGATCGCCGTTTAATATTGTTTGTGGCTTTTTGTTGAAAATTTTAGCCAAAAGGAGATTTTGGATAATTTAGGAATTGTTTAAAAGCAGAAATGGGAATTGTTTTCATTTTGTAGGGACAGTCACTGCTTCTCTGCTGACGCAACTTTACACACATTTTGTGAAAAAAAGCACAATTAGGTACAGAGTTCTCCAATATTCCATCCAAATATTCAAAGTGAATACTTTTTTCTTTTTAACTTGTTTTGACAAAAAAAAAAATATATATATATATATATATATATATATATATATATATATATATATATATATATATATATATATATATATATATATATATATGGACACCCCCCTGCGCCACACCACATGGGCTGGATAAGAATATCACACAAAAGCTCAGTTTGGATGACCCTTCCCCGCAAAAAATATAATTTAATTATGAGATTATAATGGTTTTGTTGCAACTTAAAATATTTCCTTGAAAATAAGCAAGATATTTTTAGCAAATTTAAGCAAAATATTTTTTGCAAATTTAAGCAACTATTTCTCTCAAAATATATAATTACATTTTAGTAAAAAACCTTTTCGTAAAAAAAAAAAAAAGAGTGATTATATAAGAAAACTAAAAAATATATTTGTTTTGATTCAATTTTAAAAGAATGTTGCAATATATAATAATAATAATAATACATTTAATTCATAAGTGGCTTCCAGAAAACTCAGGGACTAAAATAAACAGACAAAATAATTAAAAGATAATCATAAAAACAATATAAAAAAATTTATTTGTTTTGGGGGAAAATATTTTTGTGAAAATGGATTTGTAAAAAAAAAAAGATTTTCATGAGTTTTTAAAAAATAAATTTTTGTTTACAAGAAAAGTGATATTTTTGGTAGGGATTTCTTTTTAGTTTTTTTTTTAAGTGTCATTTTTCAGGGAGTTGTATTTTTGAAAAAAATCTAAAGTATTTTCTGTGAAAGTAATTCTTGATCTTAAAAAATATATACATTTTGGGGGTGAAAAGTTTTATTTTTGGTCAAAAAATTTTTATTTTTTTGTTTAAAAAAGCTTTTGGTATAAAAAAGCTTTTGGGTATAAAAAAAAAGTTTCATTTTGGGTTTTAAAAGTTGTATTTCTTTGGGGAAAAAAGTTGTTCTATTGTTCAAAAATAATGGTATAGTTTTGATGAAAAATGTATTTTGCGTTTTAAAAACTTTTCTTTTAAACAAGGCTGAAACTGTTTTATTGATTGCAAAAAAATTTTTGGGGAAAAAAAGTTTTAATGTGGGTTGAAAATAAATGTTTTGTTAATAAATTAGATTAATTGGTTAGAAAAAGTAGGATATTTAGTTTTTGGGGGGAAAATGTATATTAGTTATTGCAGATAAATTTACTTTACATGAGCTCCTGTGGCTGCTTTGCCAAAAGCTCTAAACTAAAAGTGACTTAAAGGTTATTGTTAAAAAAAAAAGTCTTGTTGCTAATAATTGTGTATCGGTCATGTGTCCCGGCAGGTATTTATTTCTCAGTATGCCTGGCCCTCATGGTGATCAGCCTGCTGGAGACCGTGGTCATTACCAATGTTCTCCACAACAACTCCATGAAACACCAAGCTGTTCCACAGTGGGTGAGGCTTGTGGTCCTCAAACACATCGCCAACCTCATCTGTTACCGTTGGCAGGAGGACAGTCCGCCTGCTTCTGTGGTCCAGGACAAACCTTCAGAAGGTCAAAGTTCATCCATCCAGCCGGCCAGCAGGAAATCAGCCCAAAACCAAAGCAGCAATGAGGGTAAACGCACGTTTTCTCAAATGTGTAAAACCGGGAACTTCTTGGCTGATCCTCGCATGAACTCACCAGGCAGCCCTGCGATGGCCGAGCTCCAACAAATCTGTCAGCACCTGAGCGAGCTCCGTGCTCAGGCGAGCTCGACGCAGAAGGAGAGCGAGCTGTACGAGCAATGGTGTCACGTGGGCTACGTCCTGGACTTCCTGCTCTTCCGCATCTATCTGCTGCTCATCTCCTGCTACGCCGTGGTCATCATCACCATGTGGTGCATCTGGATCAGGCAGTTCTAGAAAGACAATGCGAGTATTGTGATGATTGGGCCATGTCACACGTTAGGATGCCAATGCCATCGGGGGCGCCCCCTATGGGCGGTGGTCAAAGTGCTTTGGAAGACAACCAACTCATGCAGAAATGCTGATAAAAGTTATCATATATCATTTAATTTTATAACTAGTTCTCAACCGTTCTACCCCAAAACTACACCTCTGTTCTTTGTGTTATTTATCTATGTCAGAGGTCCCCAAACTACGGCCCGCAGGCCACATCCGGCCCGCCAGCGTTCGAGATCTGGCCCGCGGGAAGTCCCAAGTTTAAAAATATATATATATATATTTATTAGGAGTGGGCAAATTAATGCGTTAATTACGAGTTAACTCATCAATCTATTAACGCCGACAATTATTTTATCGCACATTTGCGTATGTTGTTTACATGCTTTTATTTTGTTAACGCCTTTTCTTAACAAGATGGCGTCGCCCGGATGTGCTTCTGCGTCGAGGGGCTCTTGGTAAAGATGGAACATTTGGCAAAAGTACCGGACAATTCTGCAAATTTCATGACTGGCTCACAGCGTGGTCACTCCGGGATCACTTACGACCGCCAGACAATTCTGGATGTGGATGGATCGGGCCGTTTTGGACTGAATGACGCGTGCCTGCTAGACCGGCTAGCTAGCATGGGAATACTTTGCCGGCTACATCCAGCGGCCTGTGAAGCAGCGGAGTATATGTGTTGTCTGTCTATTTATGAATAATGCAGACGAGGAGTGTTGGCTGAGTTCTTAACGTTTGCTTTCAGAGCGTGCATATCACAACATACAAGATGCCGTCATGGCGACACACAACCTCGTCACTCCTGTTGCATGCTGGGTAGGGTAGTTCTTTTTTTCCCTGGCTCATAACATCACAATATAGCACCATGTATATGATGCATTCAGTTTATCAAAGCACCAAGCAAACAATCGGAAAATTCCCATCATATCAATTCCTAGATATGGTCATAATTATTTTAATTGCACTACGCAGAATAAAAACAACATTATTAATTTTGCTACTACGGATAATTTGATCAAAAATTCCCTAAAACAGCCCACTACCTATAATATAGGTTTTTTAAACATAAGATCCCTGATGAAAAAAAATGTTTCTGCTGTTACCTCAGAAATTGCCTGTTCAGATGTTATGATTGTGGCTCAGAGATTTGTATGTAGATTATATTTATTTTCCATAACAAACAGGATAACTTAAATACCCTGGCAGTGGCAATAAGCTTAAATGTTTGTATTTACATTTTTTGAGTTGATTTTCATAAAATATGCTATTTAACTGCTACTGTTTAACAAGGACTGATTTAAATTGTGTTTGCACAACAAATGTTTTGGCGCTTTTGTTCATGTGGGAGAATATTCCAATAAAGGTGCACTACACACTAATTTTGAATTCTTTATTGGGCTTTGCGTATACAATGTAGTTAATCGCGATTAATCGGAGAAATAGTGCGATTACCTTCGATTAAAAATTGTAATCGTTGCCCAGCCCTATATATATATATATGCTGCCTATATATATGTATATATATATATATATATATATATACATACATATATATATATATATATATATATATATATATATATATATTTATTTATTATTTTTTTTTTTTTAATCTGTCCTTTCTAATCTATTTTCTACCGCTTGTTGCTTGTTACTCTCAGAGTCTCCTAGCCATTCAGGCAAATCACATTGTCCAAAAATGCATTTTCCAATCGATGAAGTGATATCGTGTGCATATATATATATACACACACATATATAAACAGTCGGGCCCCCAGCCAAATTATTTTAACCCAATGCGGCCCCCGGGTCAAAAAGTTTGGGGAACCCTGATCTATGTTTCAATTTTATCTAGTGTTTATCTAGTTTATCATGTTTTCATTTCTTTTTAATTTTTGTATTGTATTCTAAGTTGTTTTACATATATATATATATATATATATATATATATATATATATATATATATATATATGTATACATACATACATACATACAATACTTTGTAGCACTTTGAGATTTTAATAAATGTAAAGTGCGTTACAAATGTTACAAATTCATTATTATCATTATTATTAATGCTCATGTTACGACTTTAATAAATATTTCAACTCAATTTTACAAATATTTTCTTTCTATACATTTTTCTCACGTAATATTCCACTAATATTTTCACTTACTTAATAGTATAACAATTTTTCTAAAAAGCAACTATTAACAATACATGATTAAATATTCAGGAAGAAAAAGTCTTAATATTAACAGAAAAAAGTTGTATTATTAGGGAAATAAAGCTAAATTATCATTGTAATGTATTTTTATGGGAGGTTTGTATATAGTTATTTGTATATATAATGAGAAATATAATGTATAAATAAAATACACATAAAATGTTTGTTTTCTCATTATATCAAGCTGAAAAATAACTCAATAAAACACCCATTTAAAAAAATAGACAATAATAATTTGTCTTTATTCTCCCAATATTACTTTTTCTGCTCATACTATGACTTTTTACTCATAGATATTTAAACATTTAATGTTGAATTTTAGGTGTTGTATTTAAAATTTCTTCTCATAATATATTTTCTCGTAATTTAACTTGTTTACAACTTTATTCTAGTTTATTTTCTAACGTCATGACAACAAAAATAAATCAATAAAACTCCCATTAAAAATAATTACATGGAAAACACAACTTAATACAAAGAGTTTTAACATTCTGTAATAAGACAACTTTAGTTGTAGTTTTAAAAAAAAAGTAATTTTGATTCTTTTTAAGTAAAACTGCACCTGTTTGTGTTATTTAATGCTCATGTTACGACTTGAATAAATATTTCCACTCTATTTTACAAATATGTTCTCTCTATACATTTTTCTCACGTACTATTCCCATAATATTTTCATTTACTTAATAGTATAACAATTTAAAAAAGGCAAATATTCACATTACATGATATATTTAGGAAGAAAAAGACTTAATATTAACAGAAAAAAAAATTGTATAATTAGGAAAATAAAGCCAAATTATCATTGTAATGTATTTTTATGGGAATTTTGTATTTATTTATTTATATATATATATATAATGAGAAATATAATGTATAAATAAAAATACATAATTTTTTTGTTTTCTCATTATATCACACTGAATAATAACTCAATAAAACACCCATTAAAAGAATAAAGACAATTATAATTTTTCTTTATTCTCCTAAAAATACTTTTTTCTGTTCATACTATGACTTTTTACTCCTTGATATTTAAACATGTAATGTTGAATATTAGGTGTTTTGAATTTTACAAGTATTTAAAATGTACTCCCATAATATATTTTTTTCGTGATTTACAATTTAAACGTGTTTGCAACTTTATTCTAGTTTTGTTTCCAACATCATAACAACAAAAATAACTCAATAAAAGTCCCGTTAAAAATAATAACATGAAAAATAAAATTTAATACAAAGACAGTTTTGATATTCTGTATTAAAACCACTCTAGTTGTAGTTAAAAATGTAATTTTGATTCCTTTTAAGTACATCTTTAGCACAATATGCATAGTTTATTACAATCCAATACCAGCATAAAAAAAGAAAAATAATCCTGAGTTTTGCCACTCACAGAGGTAGAGAATTGTTGCTATACTTCCTTCATTATATTGATTGTAGCTGAGATAGGCACCAGCGCCCCCCGGGACCCCAAAGGGAATAAACGGTAGAAAATGGATGGATGGGTGGATATTGTGGTTGGCATTGAGCTGACCTGCATCAGCCAGAGGTATTTCAACCACTGTCATGTCTTTCTGTTTTCTCCTGAAAACAAAATCATTGTTATTTTTAAGATTGTCATCTTGTTTTTATGAGAATCCTTTAAAGCACTTTTTATAAGAAGATCATTATCTCACCATCGTCTGACAGAATAAATAAAAATACTGCAGAGAAATCAAAAGCTGCAGTGCAACACTGCATAGGATGGAGCACGGCGCGGGGATGTAAAGCGCGACCTGCGAGCATTTTTCTGCACATAGATGTTTTTTTTTTACGCTCAGCAATCAACAAAAAGATATAGCTAATCAAGAAAACTTTAGAAAAAAGAAGAAAAAACCTGCAAAAAATTAAGAAAAAACAGCAGTAGTTAAATGACAATATTAGAAGAACAAAAGTCAGTTTTTTGTTTTTTTTTACCATTGTTAAAAATAAAAAATGTTCTTATTAAATTGTATTTTACAAAAATAAAGTCATAATATCACCAGGGAAAAAGTCATTTTAGAACCATGGAGTTTGAATATTTATATATTGGGGTTTTGTTTCCAGTTGGAATATTTCGAGAAATAAAGAATAATGTAAAATGTTTTATAAAATTAAGTTGGTAAAATGTATTGTACAATAATAAAGTTAAAATACTCTCTGAGGAATAAAACTAAGAGAAAAAAAACTACCATAGATATGTTGAAATATTAGTTTAAAAAAATAATTACAAAAACAGAGAATATTTTAAATAAAAAAGCAGTACTTAAACAAGAATAAAGTCATAATAACAAGAGGGAAACATTTCTTTTAAATCATAAAGATTAGATATTAAAGAAAGAATATTTCAAGAAACATCCAAGTGGTATGAAATGGATGGATGGAAGTATACATAATCATGTTTTAATCTTTGTAAAGTTAAGATCGTAAAATGTATGATATTACAATAAAGTGACAAATATGATGAGGATAAAGGTATAACACTACAGGGGTGGAGGACAGGTAAGTACGAGAAGAATGTTGAAATATCAGTAAAAAAAAAAAGTTTAATCTAAAATTGTGGATATAAGCGGGCGTGGCCAACGCTGCTGCTCACTGCTCCCCTCTCACCTCCCAGGGGGTGAACAAGGGGATGGGTCGAATGCAGAAGACAAATTTCACCACACCTAGTGTGTGTGTGTGACTATTGGAACTTTAACTTTAATAAAAGCAGTCCTGCAGTGTTTACTTATGAAAAACTGAACAGCCAGTTAACATCTGAATGTCCTCCAATAAACTGTGGACCAGCTCTATACTCTCGGCAGGGTTCTTGAGGGTGCATGGGAGTTTGCCCAACCAGTCTACATGTGCTTTGTGGACTTGGAGAAGGCATTCGACCGTGTCCCTCGGGAAGTCCTGCGGGGAGTGCTCAGAGAGTATGGGGGTATCAGACTGTCTCGATTGTGGCAGTCCACTCCCTGTATGATCAGTGTCAGAGCTTGGTCCGCATTGCCGGCAGTAAGTCGGACACATTTCCAGTGAGGGTTGGACTCCGCCAAGGCTGCCCTTTGTCACCGATTCTGTTCATAACTTTTATGGACAGAATTTCTAGGTGCAGTCAAGGCGTTGCGGGGATCCGGTTTGGTGGCTGCAGGATTAAGTCTCTGCTTTTTGCAGATGATGTGGTCCTGATGGCTTCATCTGACCGGGATCTTCAGCTCTCACTGGATCGGTTCGCGGCCGAGTGTGATGCGACTGGGATGAGAATCAGCACCTCCAAGTTCGAGTCCATGGTTCACGCCCGAAAAAGGGTGGAGTGCCATCTCTGGGATGGGGAGGAGACCCTGCCCCAAGTGGAGGAGTTCAAGTACCTAGGAGTCTTGTTCACGAGTGGGGGAAGAGTGGATCGTGAGATCGACAGGCAGATCGGTGCGGCGTCTTCAGTGATGCGGACGCTGTATCGATCTGTTGTGGTGAAGAAGGAGCTGAGCCGGAAGGCAAAGCTCTCAATTTCCCATCCTCACCTATGGTCATGAGCTTTGGGTCATGACCGAAAGGACAAGATCACGGGTACAAGCAGCCTTGAAATTAGTTTCCTCCGCCGGGTGGCGAGGCTCTCCCTTAGAGATAGGGTGAGAAGCTCTGCCATCCGGAAGGAACTCAAAGTAAAGCCACTACTCCTCCACATCGAGAGGAGCCAGATGAGGTGGTTCAGGCATCTGGTCAGAATGCCACCCGAACGCATCCCTAGGGAGGTGTTTAGGGCACGTCCGACCGGTATGAGGCCACGGGGAAGACCCAGGACACGTTGGGAAGACTATGTCTCCCGGCTGGCCTGGGAACGCCTCGGGATCCCCCGGGAAGAGCTGGACAAAGCGGCTGGGGAGAGGAGCATCTGGGCTTCCCTGCTTAGGCTGCGGCCCCCGCGACCCGACCTCAGATAAGCGGAAGAAGATGTATGGATGTCCTTCAATAAGAACACAAAGTTGGTCTTTTCTTCTGAGTCATTCATATCTGGCTAAAGCTTTTCAGTTGGCCCGCCGAACATCACTCAAATAGGCTAGATGAAACCATTAAGACGCGGCAGGTTGATCATGTATGCAGTACTATCGCCACTCTGCACAGTTTTTTTTTTTTTTGATTGATTGAAACTTTTATTAGTAGATTGCACAGTACAGTAGATATTCCGTACAATTGACCACTAAATACTAACACCCGAATAAGTTTTTCAACTTGTTTAAGTCAGGGTTCACGTTAATCAATTCATGGTAAGGGAGGCTTATGTGTCACAATGAAGCAGCAGTGGGGTGAGTAGATGAACTACTAGGTAGTTCTCATTCAAGCCAGGGGAAAAAAAAAATCTAAATAAATTGCAAAAATCTGACTTTTACAACGTCTTGACAACAGAGCATGAATGTTCTGCCTCGAGCAACTGCTGGAGTCATTGTTTCCGGTCTGACCTTTTAAGCGAGGGACACATTGCTCCAGACGAGCAGCGACAAAGGTAGACATCTCAGCGTGTACTTTAAGCTTCATCACAAAACTTGGTCTAACATATTTAAGTAGACATTGTGCATCAAGATATTTAGTCTGTTTTGTATTATAATTGCTGAATTTGAGATGTATTTTGTCTTGTGTTATTTGTCTGAGAGTAACTACCTCGTTTAGAACATCCATTTATTCATACATTTTCTACAGCTTGTCCCTTTTTGGGTAAACGGGGGGGTGCTGGAGTCTATCTCAGCAGCATTTGGGCAGAAGGCGGCGTACACCATGGACAAGTAGCCACCTCATCGCATGGCCAACACAGATAGACAACATTCATGTAGTGCTAAATTTGACCAGTAGAGGGCGATTACCTTATTCCATCCATCCATTTTCTATCGCTTGTCCCTTTTTGGGTCGCTGGAGCCTATCGCAGCTTCATTCGGGCGGAAGACGGGATACACCCTGGACAAGTCGCCACCTCATCGCAGGGCCAACACAGATAGACAACATTCATGTAGCGCTAAACTTGACTATTAGAGGGTGATTACCTTATACCATCCATTTTCAACCGCTTGTCCCTTTTGGAGTCGCTGGAGCCCATCTCAGCTGCATTCGGGCGGAAGGCGGATTACATCCTGGACAAGTCGCCATCTCATCGCAGGGCCAACACAGATAGACAACATTTATGTAGTGTTAAATTTGACCAGTAGAGGGCATTTACCTTATTCCATCCATCCATTTTCTACTGTTTGTCCCTTTTTGGAGTCACTAGAGCCTATCTCAGCTGCATTTGGGCAGAAGGCGGCATACAACCTGGACAAGTCGCCACCTCATTGCATGGCCAACACAGATAGACAACATTCATGTAGTGCTAAATTTGACCAGTAGAGGGCGATTACCTTATTCCATCCATCCATTTTCTATCGCTTGTCCCTTTTTGGGTCGCTGGAGCCTATCGCAGCTTCATTCGGGCGGAAGACGGGATACACCCTGGACAAGTCGCCACCTCATCGCAGGGCCAACACAGATAGACAACATTCATGTAGAGCTAAACTTGACTAGTAGAGGGTGATTACCTTATACCATCCATTTTCTACCGCTTGTACCTTTTGAGGTCGCTGGAGCCTATCGCAGCTTCATTCGGGCAGAAAACGGGATACACCCTGGACAAGTCGCCACCTCATCGCAGGGCCAACACAGATAGACAACATTCATGTAGCGCTAAACTTGACTAGTAGAGGGTGATTACCTTATACCATCCATTTTCTACCGCTTGTACCTTTTGAGGTCGCTGGAGCCTATCGCAGCTGCATTCGGGCGGAAGACGGGATACACCCTGGACAAGTCGCCATCTCATCGCAGGGCCAACACAGATGGACAACATTCATGTAGTGCTAAATTTGACCAGTAGAGGGTGATTACCTTATTCCATCCATCCATTTTCTATCGCTTGTCCCTTTTTGGGTCGCTGGAGCCTATCGCAGCTTCATTCGGGCGGAAGACGGGATACACCCTGGACAAGTCGCCACCTCATCGCAGGGCCAACACAGATAGACAACATTCATGTAGTGCTAAATTTGATCAGTAGAGGGCATTTACCTTGCACTATTGCAAGTATAAAATAATGATAAATATTTTATACATTGAAATTATACTTTAAAAAAATATGTCATTCCATTTTTGTTAGGCTAACTCTTTTATTCCATACTTTTAAAATGTTGCCAAATGCAGCTGAGATAGGCTCCAGCTCCCCGCACAACCCCAAAAGGGACAAATGGTAGTAAATGGATGGATGGTATGTACTTTAATTTAAAAAAAAAATTGTCTGTCCTAGCATATTTCGAACACTAGATGGCAGTCTTGGAGCTTTTAAATTGAACATTAGCTACACCCATGTTTTTGTATGGGTGTGTGTGCAACATGGGCTATGAATATTACAGATAAAAACATTGCGTTAAAGGCCTACTGAAACCCACTACTACCGACCACACAGTCTGATAGTTTATATATCAATGATGAAATATTAACATTGCAACACATGCCAATACGGCCGGTTTAGTTTACTAAATTACAATTTTAAATTTCCTGCGGAGTTTCTTGTTGAAAACGTCGCGGAATGATGACGTGTATGTAGACGCGTGTTTGTGACGTTATTGGTTGGAGGGGACATATTAGTCCAGCACCACTTGCGGCTAAAAGTAGTCTCTATTCATCGCATAATTACACAGTATTTTGGACATCTGTGTTGCTGAATCTTTTGCAATTTGTTCAATTAATAATGGAGAAGTCAAAGTAGAAAGATGGAGGTGGGAAGCTTTTAGCCTTTAGCCACACAAACACACGGTGTTTCCTTGTTTAAAATTCCCGGAGGTGAAGCTTTACTATGGATCAGAGCGGTCAAGCGAACATGGATCGCGACCACATGTGAACCAGCAGTTTTCGGTGAGGAAATTGTGATAAAAAGTCGCCTCTTACCGGAGATCAGCAGAGCTTCTGTCCTGCTGCAGCTTCGTGACTTTACTCAGAGACTGGCGTCAAAACACCCGTGGACACACCCCTCCGACTATCAGGTACTATTATACTCACTAAAACACTAGCAACACAATAGAAAGATAAGGGATTTACCAGAATTATCCTAGTAAATGTGTCTAAAAACATCTGAACAACTCCCAATGCAATCGCCTTTTTTTTAAAACTTTTTTTTAGTCCTTTACTCTAAATTTCCTCATCCACTAATCTTTCATCCTCGCTCAAATTAATGGGGAAATTGTCGCTTTCTCGGTTCGAATAGCTCTTGCTGCTGCAGGTTCACATTATAAACAATGTGAGGATGTGAGGAGCCCTCACACCGGTGACGTCACACGCACATCGTCTGCTACTTTCGGTAAAAGCAAGGTTTTTTTATTAGCAACCAAAAGTTGCGAACTTTATCGTCGATGTTCTCTATTAAATCTTTTCAGCAAAAATATGGCAATATTGCAAAATGATCAAGTATGACACATATAATGGACCTGCTATGCCCGTTTAAATAAGAAAATCTCATTTCAGTAGGCCTTTAAGTAAATAAAACAGGTGTTTGTAGTCATTATGTCCATCAATATGTAAGAGTCCTTGAACCCTAAAGTGAAAAAAGTGTACATTGAATGTGACTTTGTCTGTGAATGAAAAAAAAAGCATCCCTCATTAACAGTCTGGCCAGTCTTTTATTGTAAATAGAATTACAAAATAACACAAAATAAACAATCTTTATAACAATTTAAATCTCAATAAAAGAAAATAACTTCATCTGCAGTGCACTTGAAATGGTTCCAACACTTTAAACCCAAAAAGTGTGTGCTAACCACTGAAAAGGAACCGGTCAGCTTGGTTTGTGTCGGTTTTAGGGGCTGTAGTTTTGGTCTCGTTAAAAACCCCATCAATTAAAGCCGATAAGTGCAGCTGCAAATATGATGCAACTCGAGAGCATGTCACCGGCTAAACAACCTTACAGTTAGGAAAAGGAGGGCTGGACTTAGGTTGATAAGTTTTCTTTCACCGATATTGTCGTGTATTTTGAATATCTGTACAGTTGTGCAACCCGAGTGACAGACGGGAGGTGTGGAGTAGGAACATTTAAAAGTAAATCAACAAGAAAAGAAGCTCGCAGTGGCATTTCCCTACCCACACATCAGTGCAAAGACCTGGACGTTCTCCAGGAAGGCCAATAAGTTGGAAGTGCTTTAAATGTGTCCTTTTCCCAATTAAGTATGACATCACTGCATCAGATAGCTTTAGCTCAACAGCTAACTCGGTCCCTAATTTAGGATCCCCTTGGAGCATGAACTTTGACCTGGCTCTAGATTTGTCAAAAGGTTCCTGTCCAGCTCTACAACTCACCCACTCGTTCTTCTATAGATGCATCTCTTCAGCTAGATTTAGCTGTAGTTTAGCCTGGTACGCTAACCCTGCAAAAATGTTTTGGTCTTGAGTATCTCTGTGGCTAAAACAACAATTAAAATAAACATATTCATTAAAACATACAATAACTGGCAGGAATATACATTGTAAATCAGCCATGGAATAAATCTTTTTGTAACATGAAAAAAAACAAAAAAAACAATTCAGTCATTTTAAATCAAACATTTTCGCTGTAACGTGTAAATGCAATAGTTGATAGAAGTTAATCCCCGTAAATGCTCCAATTAACGCCTCTAGTCAATTAACTGCAAAGTTTGTTTGGTCTACAAAAGCAAAAATGACTGCAAGGCAAAAACATTAGCGTTAACGACAGTGGCTGTAGGCAACCTCCTGACGTATTGACTCCACTAGATGGCAGCAGCTGCTTTAGTAGTACCATGAGTGGTTTGTCTACCTTTACATTACACATGGCGTGAAAGTCATGCATGCTGTTTACACGACTAATTAGTAGTATTAATGCTGACTCAGCACTTTACTCCTTACCGCTAACACCTTGGTTCTGTGCTGTATGACCATGTGGTCCCGCTTTCTCATGCACATTATTCAAGTTATTATATAATAATTACCAGTTATTGCCTGCTTCCAATTGACGTCCCGGCTATAATTAAAGCATTTACGGTACACATATAAAAAACAAAGACAAATATCAAACCTGGGTATTTGATTAGCTGTCATGTATGCGTCTTCCATGGCTAAAGGGGAAGAACATAAGTGCCAATAAAGTAAGCAATCTTTGGCTATGTTGTGCGCCGCTGCAACATGGCTTGCCCCCGTATTAGAGGAGTTACGGTATCGACGTTGGTCTCACCTGACGTGGCAGCAAAGCCGCACCAGGCCACGTTTCTTTCCCCCCCCCCACATGGGACGCATTCTCCAGTGTTAAGTGCTAAAGCGTCAAAAGGTGCTAACGGGGAACACTTGTTGGAAATCAACAGCAGTTAGTTTGACATACAAAAACAGGACAGAGTCATTACAATCATGGTCACATTGTGCACTCCTTCTTCTTGCCTCCATGTTTCGGCGCTAACTCCCGCCGCCCTCGTCCTCCTGCTCCTCCATGTTCCTGCGCGCCATCCTCTCTCGGCGCTCTGCCAGTCGTTGACATCGGGGGCATTCCGAGCTGGCCTTGAAGCAGCTGCGGTGGTAACACGCGTGGCACTCTGGGAAAAGAGAGAGAGGGATGATCAAATACGATAACAGAGCCAAGGAAGAGGGAGCAAAGATCACACGGTAACCAGTCTAACCAGTTCGCCCCGGGGGAAAAGGCGCCAACCAATCACAACGAGCGGGGCGCTATAAAAGGCGCAGAGGTGAAAAGCGCGCGAGGCAGAGGGGAAAGAGGCAGTAGGAGGGTGAGACGGCGGCGAAGCAGGGAGCGGCCGACCACGCCTTACACTAGTTCAGACACGGAACCGCTACACAACTTCCACGTTTTATGATCCTTTGAGGCACTGACACAAAATGAAACGGACAAGAAAACCAATTGCAGAAAATCATTTATTGCATGCTGAAACTTAAATAACAGACACAAATAAAAAATAAATTAAAAAATGTGCAAAAAGCTGGAGTGATAAATGTAGGAGTGACGCCGCAGCTATAATTAACCACCAATTGCCACCGCAGGCGAGTTACCACAACAAACAAAAGCAAATAGTCCAGCCACATGACCGCCACCAAGTAACTCCCAAACAGGAAGTGAAAGAAATGTAAAACCACTCGACCGCCTGAAGCTTGACGGAAAAGCTCAAACTAAAAGGAGCTTAGACAACATTAAAAATAAATTATGCATATTATCTGCTACCATTATATAAGACACTCATATTTTCCTGGATATCCGTCTGAAAAAGAGGAGTTGGTTTAGAGATACAGTGATGTTGAATATCTGCCTGGGTTTTTGTATACCGTCTTGGTTATTGAACGGCCAAACACTGCGCCTAACAAAGTGGTCGGTTTCCTTCCGGGGAATTTAGTGTCTAAACAAAGAATCACCCATGTAAGGGACACAGTTTCAGTGCGTTTTTTTATATTAACTGCAAAATAAGCCACCGTGGGGCCAAAGAAAGTTGCGAGTGTCCACAGTTTGAATTTAAGAAAGTTGTAGAAAATTACAAAGCATAGCTCTGCGCCCCAAATTTTCTTTTTTTATCCTTTTCATTTGTTATTTAGATGTATTTTGCATTGTCCTCTACATTTAAAATTTTTCGGCGTCAGATTATGGACTCATTTAATTTACATTATTTATTTTGGACAAAATGGATTCTGTTTATGTACGAAATCGTGGCACAAAATGACTTCCCTAATGAATTGCATGCAAGTAGGTCTGAGCTTTTCTTCCTGTCACTCACACAAATGACTTCCCTACAAGTGAATATGCGCTTTTCTTCCTATCACTCACACATGACTTCTCTTCAAGTGAGTCTGATATTTTCTTCCTCTCACTCACACAAATGACTTACCTTCAAGGAAGTCTGAGCTTTTCTTCCTGTCACACAAATTACTTCCCTACAAGGGAGTCTGAGCTTTTCTTCCTGTCACTCACACGAACCACTTGCCTACAAGTGAGTCTGAGATTGTCTCCCTGTCACACAAATGACTTCCCTTCAAGTGAGTCAGAGCTTTTCTTCCCGTCACTTACACAACTTCCATGCAAATGCAGTCTGAGCTTTTCTTTCTGTCACTCACACAAATGCCTTCCCTACAAGTGAATCAGTGCTTTTCTTCGTGTCACTCACACAAATGACTTCCCTACAAGTGAGACAGTGTTTTTCTTCCTGTCACTCACACAAATCACTTCCCTACTAGGGAGTCTGAGCTTTTCTTCCTGTCACTCACACAAATGACTTCCCTACAGATGAGTCTGTGCTTTTCTTCCTGTCACCTTTGACTTGGAGCGATTAAACGACTTGCTCAAAAAAATTGATGATCGATGAAGCAGAATCATTAGGTATTCAAAAATATCAAATCATTTCTCGGTCATTATCAGTTTTTTCCCCCCAAACAAAATTAATCATACATTTCCTTATGAAAAAACAAAAAAACAAACGGCTCCAGGAAAATGATGTCTTATATCTTGGTAAATACTTTATGTCTAACTATGCTAATAATCACCACATAACTCAAATAACATTTTAGTTTTACCGTTAAAGAAAACAATCCATTTTAAACTTAATTTATCCCTCAGATAAAAATAAAATTGTGCCCCACTCCCAAAAAAGCTGAGGCAATAAATAACAGAAAGATCAACGCGAGTTTTTACTGTGTTGCAGCTTTGGTAACACATTCGTTTAAAGAACCGTCTCTGGGTTAATGTGTTACTACATTTGGTGAATGTGTTTGTCTAGCTGGAGATGACACAAGAACGTCGGGTTGCTATTTTCATTGTTTTGCTTTTATATTTAAAAAAAAGAAATTGACACATGGGTGGTACTAAGTCTCCCAGCTGGCCAGGGAACGCCTCGGGATCCCCCGGGAGGAGATGGACAAAGTGGCTGGAAGAGAGGGAAGTCTGGGCTTTACTGCCTAGGTTACCGCCCCCGCGACCCAACCTCAGATAAGAGGAAGATGATGCATGGATGGAAGGATGGAAAAAAATTTCTTAAACAAACATTTTGTACAAAGAATCCTGGTAACTCCCAAAATGGTCGTATAATTGCAATACGAGATACATATAATAATAAGGAGTATACATCTTTTGAGGCTATGGTTTTTTTCTGTCCTCTTTCAAGTACACCCTAGTCTGGTTGCCAGAAAATTGCAGTGTGCTATAAACAGCATCTTTAATCTACAAAATGCATTTGAGTGTCCCCCGGATCATTCGATTTTACTGAATGCGGTCCTCACAGGAAAAATGTGGAGAACCCTGATTTAGAGTCTTCTAATTCATTTAAAGTGCATTTTTCAGAGTGTGTGCAGAAACGAGGAGAACAGGCAGATGCCACACAAAGTGTCATTTCCAGCTAAAAGACCAGATAAACATTCTAACCAACTCGAAATGTGCGCTGAGCATGAATTATTTTGGGCTTTGCTGTACATAACCTTTATTGCTCGTCTGCACCACCACCTGTCTCCCCTTCACACGTTTGCCTGCCTCTGGTGACTCTGCGGGCTCGGCGCGTCTTGCGAGCTCGCCAGTTGGTCTGATTGGGAACGGGATCCGCTTGTTCACCTGTCTGCGTCACCTCCGCCTCTTTTTCAGCTTCCCTGTCTTCCACCTCCAAAGCCCCGCCTCCCATCTCCGACAAAGCTTTCTTGCCATTTTTTTCCATTTCTTCCTCTTCAGCTCTGCTTTCATCCTCAACGCCTCCTTTAGAGAAAGTCTTGCCTAGCCCGGCTAACCATGTCTCCATTCTCCCTTGTCCTGTTCCGGCGTTTTCTAAACTTTCCTGACTGCTGCATGTCTCGCTGTCACTGCACTTCCTGTCACTCTTCGAGAGGTTCTTTTTCAGTCGCTCTAAATGGAGAATTTTAAGTAAATTCAGCCTCTTTGCCCGCCCATCCTCACTTTCCTCACTCCTTGACCTTTCTTTGCCGCAAACCTCTCCCCCCTCCTTGCTTTCTTGATCACTTTCTTTCCCTTCATCCTTCTCAGACTCGCGCCTTCCAGTCACCTCCTGCTCGTCCTCAGCTTCCTGATGCCTGGAAAACACTTTTGCTAACTTCCCAGGAGAGAATCCCCAAAAAGCTCCCTCTTTATCCTGTTTGGGGTCGGTTTTGCGTGTGAATGTTTTGTTCCTGCCCTCGGCCCAGTCTAAATTCTCCTCGCCCCCCTCCCCGTCCCGCCGGTCCTTGGAGAGGGCCTTCGCCAGCCTCCGAGGCTTAGCGATCTTCCAGTCTTTCCAGATAATGGCAGCGGAGTGGCGGCGAGGCGGCAACTGTAGGCCACCCAGGCCCGCTACCATCTGAGAGGGCTCACCTTCGCAGCGCTGGCACTTGCTCAGTTGAAAGGGGAAGATGATGTCTTTGTCGTTGCCGCAGAACTCGCACACGAAGCCTTTCGCCTGGCACAGCTGGGGAAGATCAGCGCAGATGTAAGCTAGAACATTCGTACTGGACACAGCTGAAAATATGCTTTTGTGACAAATGTCTTTTGCACAACTACTGTGGAGTAGTGCGTTCCGCGGCAGTTACATTCAAAGACCAGAACAAATGGCGAAAAAATGTGAACAAAACCCATAAGAAGCCCTAAAAAAGGCATATTGTCTATGATCTAAACCAGGGGTCACCAACCTTTTTGAAACCAAGAGCTACTTCTTGGGTACTGATTAATGTGAAGGGCTACCAGTTTGATACACACTTAAATAAATTGTCACAAATAGCCAATTTGCTCAATTTACCTTTAACTCTATGTTATTATTAATGATATTTATCTTTGTGGAAACACTGATCATCTTAATCTCACAATAAATATATATAGAAACAGATAAATATCAATATGCAACACTTTATTTTTATATTTTCTTTAAGTGCACATTTTTCAAATTGAACATTTTCAAATAATATTTATTATTCTTTACGATAAAAAAATACATTTACTTGAACATTGATTTAAATTGCCAGGAAAGAAGAGGAAGAAATTTAAAAAGGTAAAAAGGTATGTGTTTAAAAATCCTAAAATCCTTTTTAAAGTTGTATTGTCTTTCTGAAAGTTATAAGAAGCAAAGTAAAAAAATAAAATAATTTATTTAAACAAGTGAAGACCAAGTCTTTAAAATATTTTCTTAGATTTTCAATTTCTATTTGAGTTTTTTCTCTCTTAGAATTAAAAATGTCAAGCAAAGCGAGACCAGCTTGCTAATAAATAAATACAATTTAAAAAAATAGAGGCAGCTCACTGGTAAGTGTGCTATTTGAGCTATTTTTTTAGAACAGGCCAGTGGCCTACTCATCTGGTCCTTACGGGCGACCTGGTACCCGCGGGCACCGCGTTGGTGACCCCTGATCTAAACCCTAAAATATGCCTCTCACAGTTATTAAACAATTAATAATTCAGTATTAAACAATAAAGATAGGGGTTGTCATGAAACAACTTTTTTTTTTTACTTGTGATACGAGACAGATATTGCAGCCTTTAGTATTGGCCGATATCGATATTGATCTCATACGGATTGATCGACATGAGTCAATTATACTTTTATTATTTTGTAGTGTGGACTGTTAGAAAAGGCTTGATTAAGTGGAACTATCAAAACAGAACAATTGCAGGTAATATATTAACCTATTTATTATTTACCATCTCGAATGCACTTATGCTATCTCTAAGTTCAAGTGGAGTTGTAATTGATTTTAATTCATTAGGTTAAGTTCATGACGCAGTAAATTGAATGATGTAGACACTTTTTTTTTACTGCATACTTTCTAATACACCTCTGCCTTGGAGACGTTGTACTGCATGTGTAACTATAATTATTTGATACTTGTTTATATTGACAAATGTCCTGTCTGAAACTGCAATATTGTCCAATTAAGGATACTTATTAGTATGCCAAGCTTGGGTGTTGTGTAGCTCCTAGCGCTTAATAGCCTATAGCCTACCATGCTTACCCTTTGTAATTGACATGTCAAATACAAGACCAACCTTGTGTGCTTATTGGAGGACATTTAGATACTAACTGGCTGTCCAGCTTTGCACAAGTAAACATACTGCATTTCGTGTGAAGAAGCACATTAAAATGTAAATTATTAAATGACAAGGCGCTTCATACAATAAATTACCCCAATGGTATTCCTGGCCACGTCATGCTCTGTCACCGATTAAAATATGTAAGCAAAATTGCCTCCGTCACTTCTTGTGGCTCCGTGGCGGACGTCATTAGTACTTGCAGTGCACAGAAGATGTTGGGTTGGAACCCTGGTCTTGTTGAACATTTGGTACGTTTTTTAAATTTATGTTTTAATGATGTTGAAATTGTTTAATATGCTATTTCAAAATCATACTGATTATCAAATATGTTAGATATTTATCTCTCAATAAAAGCTTTTGTTATTCTGGAGGTACATTGTGTTTCTCAAGGTACCGTATTTTTCGGAGTATAAGTCGCACTGGAGTACTTGGGGAAATTTATTTGATAAAACCTAACACCAAGAATAGACATTTGAAAGGCAATTTAAAATAAATAAAGAATAGTGAACAACAGGCTGAATAAGTGTACGTTATATGAGGCATAAATAACCAACTGAGAAGGTGCCTGGTATGTTAACGTAACATATTATGGTAAGAGTCATTTAAATAACTATAACATATAGAACATTCTATACGTTTACCAAACAATCTGTCACTCCTAATCGCTAAATCCCATGAAATCTTATACGTCTAGTCTCTTACGTGAATGAGCTAAATAATATTATTTGATATTTTACGGTAATGTGTTAATAAAATCACACATAAGTCACTCCTGAGTATAAGTCACACCCCTGGCCAAATTATGAAAACAACTGCAATTTATAGTCCGAAAAATAAGGTAATTTCATGTATATGGTGCTGGGATACCCATGATTTCAGCCTTTCAAAGTTCCTCTTGGACAATATATTTTTGACCTTGGTATTTGTCAAATGCTAGTTACAACCCTGACGACTGCTTGTATCGCTTATATCGGATATTTTTGATGCAAGATGATATAGATCGAAACTTTGATTTTGGACAGATATCCAATTTATATCAGATTGTGGCGCGCTTAAAATTTGTGTTGTTCAACGACAATTTTTGAATAATCTGATTTGAATTTTGAATAATCGCAATCAATCGCAGAAATTAACTTGTTTGCATAGTTTAAATCAGGGGTCACCAACGCGGTGCCCGCAGGCACCAGGTAGCTCGTAAGGACCAGATGAGTCGCCCGCTGGCCTGTTCTAAAAATAGCTCAAATAGCAGCATTTACCAGTGAGCTGCTTCTATTTTTTTAAATTGTATTTATTTACTAGCAAGCTGGTCTTGCTTTGCTCGACATTTTTAATTCTAAGAGAGACAAAACTCAAATAGAATTTGAAAATCCAAGAAAATATTTTAAAGACTTGGTCTTCATTTGTTTAAATAAAATAATTTATTGTTTTACTTTGCTTCTTATAACTTTCAGAAAGACAACTTTAGAGAAAAAATACAACCTTAAAAATGATTTTAGGATTTTTAAACACATATACCTTTTTACCTTTTAAATTCCTTCCTCTTCTTTCCTGACAATTTAAATCAATTTTCAAGTACTTTTTTTATTTTTAATGTAAAAAATAATAAATACATTGTAATTTAATTCTTCATTCTAGCTTCTGTTTTTCGACGAAGAATATTTGTGAAATGTTTCTTCAAACTTATGATTAAAATTCAAAAAAATTATTCTGGCAAATCTAGAAAATCTGTAGAATCAAAGTTGAATCTTATTTCAAAGTCTTTTGAATTTCATTTAAAATTTTTGTTCTGGAAAATCTACAAGAAATAATGATTTGTCTTTGTTATAAATATAGCTTGGTCCAATTTGTTTTATATTATAACAAAGTGTAGATGGGATTTTAACATATTTAAAACGTGTCATCAAAATTCTAAAATTAATCTTAATCAGGAAAAATTACTAATTATGTTCCACAAATTATTTTTTTAATTTTTTCAAAAATATTTGAATTAGCTAGTTTTTCTCTTCATTTTTAAGGTTGAATTTTGAATTTTAAAGAGTCGAAATTGAAGATAAACTATGTTTCAAAATTTAATTTTCATTTTTTGGGTGTTTTCTCCTCTTTTAAACCGTTTAAATTAGTGTTTTTTTCATCATTTATTCCCTACAAAAAACTTTCCGTAAAAGGAAAAAAAATGTTGGATGGAATGACAGACAGAAATACCCATTTTTATATATATACATATACATACATACATACATACATACATACATACATACATACATACATACATACATATATATATATATATATATATATATATATATATATATATATATATTTATTTATTTATTTATTAAAGGTAAATTGAGCAAATTGGCTATTTCTGGCAATTTATTTAAGTGTGTATCAAACTGGTAGCCCTTCGCATTAATCAGTAGCCAAGAAGTAGCTTTTCGTTTCAAAAAGGTTGGTGACCCCTGGTTTAAATGAACTTAAAACTACCCACTATATTGACACAAATGCAGTTTTACTGCCAGAATGTGACACACAAACATTGTTTAATTGTTTTACTTGAATGCACAACATGTCATGTATTTGATCGAAAATTTCTGACAGTTTTGTCTAAAATGTGCATTTTGAAAGTTAAATTTGCCACGAAGTTCACCAGTCAGTCTTATCACTTATCTTTGCACTGGTGAGGACTGAAAAGCTATGAAATAAATCCATCCAAAATCCTTATGACTTTAAGACCAGCTGTGAGAACTGTCTTGTAAAAAGACAGGCACCATTTGGTATCACATAATCAACTGTTCATATGTTTAAACTTGACTTACCACGCAGCCTGCTACGTGCATGGTGCCGAGTTTAAGCAGCTCCTTCATCCGTGGGGCCAATTCCCCGTTGCGCACTGAAGTGAGGTCATTTAGGGAGAACAGGTGAAGGTCCTCTGTGAGATGACCGGAAAGACTGTCAAAATGCTCAAGAACCCTAAAACAGGACAAGCACACACAACACATGACACAGGACAGCATTTGAACCAAGTCATATTACAGTTTAACGCTTACTCCTTTGCAAAGCGACATGTCTTGAAGAGATTTTTCATATGAAACAGCTGCATCCTTAAGACCTAAAAAGGGGAGAAATAAGAGAATGATTTTTAAAAAGGACATTTGCTTTACTCACACATTAAAATATCTTCCATAAATGACAGTACAGTGGAACCTCGATTTACAAACCCCTATATTTGCAAACTTTTTAGATTGCGCCAAATATGTGCGCGAACCATGTCTCTGTATTCATTCATTCTTTCATTCATTCATTTGTGTCTGGCTGGCAGCCATTTTGTGCTTGCTTGTATTGAAGAGATTGAGAAAGGAGGTTCTGTACCACAGCTGGTTCTGAATTGCGATGAGAACAGACATTACTGGAAAAATATGCCAAAGCAAACTTATTTCACAGCGGAGGTGTAGACTACCTCTTGTTCAGCAGCAACTCTTTTTTCCAGGTTTATTTGAAATAGGGACAGATACAGACACAGATATCTGAAACAGTCATCCAATGTATGCATCATAGTGTTTGTAGCCAAAGCTACTTTACAACGCAGATCTAAAGCACACACACACACACACACACGCACACACACACACACAGCCCCTCCCTTCTACACCCCTCCCTTCTGTCGCTCTGCCGTTCCCTTTTTAAAGGATCAGCTCAAAAGAAGATCTTTGCCAATGCTAATTTACTGTCTGTAAGTTGATTTTAGTTAAGTACATTTTTGTTATTGTATCAATCTGGCTATTTAAATAAAGATTTTTGTGACATCTGAGAGCAAGGGCACTAAGGGGACTTTTTTCTGTGCGCGCACATTGGCAGAGCCGTGCATACAGAGGACAGCAGGTTGTTGTCGTGGCAAATTTTGGTTAATTCACCACCTCCTTGTAAGGTTTGTTTAAAATACAGTACTGCATAACACTTTATATTGTGTTCAAAGTGTGTAAACCTGAACTAAAATAGGGACTTTTGTCAAGACTGAAATACATTATTCATATTTACATTGTTTCATATGGAGAAATGTACTTTACTATACAAACTTTTCGATGTACGAACCATGTTAAAGTTAAAGTATCAATGATTGTCACACATAGCCTCGGTGTGGTGAAATTTGTCCTCTGCATTCGACTCATCCCCTTGATCACCCCCTGGGAGGTGAGGGGAGCAGTGGACAGCAGCGGTGCCAGGCCCGGGAATCATTTATGGTGATTTAACCCCCAATTCCAACCCTTGATGCTGAGTGCCAAGCAAGGAGGCAATAGGTCCCATTTTTTATAGTCTTTGGTATGACTCGGCCGGGGTTTGAACTCCCAACCTACCGATCTCAGGGCGGACACTATAACCACTAGGCCACTGAGTATTTCAAGAACCAGCTAAGTTTGTGAATTGAGGTTCCACTGTATAACTACATGAGTCAACTTCTTCCCACTAATGGCCGAATATAACAATATTGTTTTCTCAGCCTCACCTTAAGGAAACTGCACTTCTTTTGTAATTTTGCCTGTTGTTCATAATCATTATTAAAGGACAGATGGATTATTTTTTTATGCATTCTAAATACTAAATAAACATAAATAAAAGTTGCATACAACTGTGCCAATGGGAGCGCCACTATTCCGCCTATAAAATCCAATATATGACCAGTCAAAAACTGCCAACAATACTCCATTTATAGTTCGTGACTTGAATATTAACCAATGGTATTGAATATTAACCAAGGGTTAGTGATATTGTTACTATAAGCGCAAACGGATGGGACTCTCGCTATTATATTGGATCCACTTTGGACTGGACTCTCACCGTTATGTTAGATCTAATATGGATTGGACTTTCACAATATCATGTTAGACCTGCTCGACATCCATTGCTTTCGGTCCCCTAAGGGTGGGGGGTTGCCCACATATGCGGTCCTCTCCAAGGTTTCTCATAGTCTTCATTGTCACCGTCACCGACGTCCCACTGGGTGTGAGTTTTTCCTTGCCCTTATGTGGGCTCTGTATCGAGGATGTCGTTGTGGTTTGTGCAGCCCTTTAAGACACTTGTGATTTGGGGCCATATAAATAAACATTGGTTGATTGATTGATTGAAACACAGACAAACTATTTATAGCGGCGCCCTGATCACTAGAGTGTGTCTCTATGTTTACATCATCGAGTGTTCTGCTGCTTCCTCGCTTCCTTGGTCTCTGTAAGTTTATTATAGATCATAAACAATGCATCTCATCTAGACAGAAGTTGTCTGAGTAAGTATTCCGACAAGTTGGTACACTTTGACAGCCATTTAAGACCTGAAAATGGCCAGAACGACACAAAAACATGCTTTGCTGTGTGCTCCTCCCAGCCCTCCGATCACATTAATTTTAAAAGTTAGAATGCAAAAAATTCAGAATAAATACATTCATCGCCATGTCTTTCATATTGAATGTGAACTATAGTCAAAATTAAAAACAAAAAAAAATAATTTCCATACTTAATAACTTAATCAAGCGCAAGAACAGCTTCCTTCACTGTGCTTCCAATATATTTACAGGGCACACAGCTGCCATTATTACACAATTAGGATCATTCACACCCAGCAGTCACATTTTGGTCCAGGCCACGACTCATATGCTCATTTCCACTTTAAACATTTGGTGAATTAATAAAGCTCAAACCAATCAAATTACAATTACTCACACGGACGGACTCCAACGCCTTGACCTTCTTATAGAGACCACTATTGATGTCATTCGGGTCGAAGAGTGGGTCGCCAGCAATCTTGCTCAGCAAGTCACGGGCAAAGTTGCTCACGTAGTATCTGCCGAAGTCCCACTTCATCATAATTCGACCGGGAACCACAGCCTGGGCGTTCTCGTGGCAGCACTGGCAAAAGTAACGGCCGGTGTACTCGCAGTAGCGCAGTCTCTTGATGTAGTCTGGGCCACAAACACAAAGGTCAGTCACTCGCTATGGAGGTGTGTGAGAGCGCAAACCTAAATAAAAGGTAGAAACATTTATGTACTGTACCTGGGTCAACGCGGGTACCGCAGCCAGCACAGCGGTAATTCTGTTTAGCCACGATTATCTTCCTCCTGGCAGTGGAAAAGCAAATTATTCTTACCTTGTTGGGTTTCAAATAGGGATGGGCGACATGGCCCATAATCTTTATGGCGATATATATATATTGGAGCCTCATGCGATAACAATATATATAGCAAAACATTTTTTGGCACATAAATAAAAACATTTCAAAACGGGTTACAAAAGCTCCTTTTTTGACCGCTTACATTTGCAGTAACATATTCCGTCAGTTCCAGTTATATTATTCTTAGGGGTGGGCAAATTAATGCGTTAATTACGAGTTAACTCATCAATCTATTAACGCCGACAATTATTTTATCGCACATTTGCGTATGTTGTTTACATGCTTTTATTTTGTTAACGCCTTTTCTTAACAAGATGGCGTCGCCCGGACTAGGGGCTCTTGGTAAAGATGGAACATTTGGCAAAAATACCGGTCAATTCTGCAAATTTCATGGCTGGCTTACAGCGTGGTCACTCCGGGATCACATACGACCGCCAGACAATTCTGGATGTGGATAGATCGGGCCGTTTTGGACTGAATGACGCGTGCTTGTAGACCGGCTAGCTAGCATGGGAATACTTTGCCGGCTACATCCATCGGCCTGTGAAGCAGTATATGTGTTGTCTGTTTATTTATGAATAATGCAGACGAGGAGTGTTGGCTGAGTTCTTAACGTTTGCTTTCAGAGCGTGCATATCACAACATACAAGATGCCGTCATGGCGACACAACCTATACCGGGCTACCGCGCATGCTCGACACTCCTGTTGCATGCTGGGTAGGGTAGTTCCTTTTTTTCCCTGGCTCATAACATCTCAATATAGTACCATGTATATGATGCGTTCAGTTTATCAAAGCACCAAGAAAACAATCGGAAAATTCCCATCATATCAATTCCTAGATATGGTCAAAATTGTTTTAAGTGCACTACGCAGAATAAACACAACATTATTAATACTGCTACTACGGATAATTTGATAAAAAAATTCCCTAAAACAGCCCACTACCTATAATATAGGTTTTTAAACATAAGATCCCTGATGAAAAAAATGTTTCTGCTGTTACCGTAGAAATTGCCTGTTCAGATGTTATGATTGTGGCTCAGAGATTTGTACGTAGATTATATTTATTTTCCATAACAAACAGGATAACTTAAATACCCTGGCAGTGGCAATAAGCTTAAATGTTTGTATTTACATTTTTTGAGTTGATTTTCATAAAATATGCTATTTAACTGCTACTGTTTAACAAGGACTGATTTAAATTGTGTTTGCACAACAAATGTTTTGGCGCTTTTGTTCATGTGGGAGAATATTCCAATAAAGGTGCACTACACACTACTTTTGAATTCATTATTGGGCTTTACATATACAATGCAGTTAATCGCGATTAATCGGAGAAATAGTGCAATTAACTTCGATTAAAATTTTTAATCATTGCCCAGCCCTAATTATTTTCCTAAAAATTAAATAATAATGTATTTTAGTTTATTTGCCACCGTGGAGGTGAGAATTGCTGACTTAGGAGGGACTTGGCATTTGTCATCATGCATCACCATGATAAAACGGCCAAGTTTGTGTCATTTATATTATATATCAGCTATGTTGTAAGTACATATTAAAGGAGTACCAGTGTATGAAGACAGGAGTTCAGTAAAAGCTGGTGTTGACGTACTTGGGTGGCGGGTGAATGTTAAAGATGATCTGCGGTCGTGGCGGCGCCCACTCCAGGTTCCCTCGCACCCGTATTCGTAACTTATAGACGTCGGCATGTTCCCCATCATCAGGTGAGATGGGTAGAGAGTCTGGGATAGGCAGCAGCTGAGGAACCATGGACAAACAGGGTGTTATGACTTTAGTGGGTGGCATCATCAGCTGTGTAAACAAGAAGACTTACCTTCTGCGGGGCATCCTGTTCTGGGACCAGCCAGTCGAGCTCGGAGGCTGCGGGGAGCTGCATGCCCTCAAACTGTCGGAGCAAACCCATGGCGACCGACTCAGCTGAGTTGGATTGAAGGAAGGAGGTTGAGCTGCACCAGGAGAAATGATAGAATTGATGCAGGAATGAAAAGATTACTGTACCAATTAGGGACATCCAGATGAATATTTTTGGCCCGATCCTATTCAAGTCCGGATCCGATACATTGACAATAGATAATAGAAATGAGAATGTTTTCTAGCAAGTAACTAAAATGAACACAAAAATACATTTTTATAAAGCTTACAGTAGCTTATTAAATATAGAATTGGTCAATATTGTTGTAAACCAGGCCTATTACTTTTGTAGATTTAATGTCACATACATTTTTTGACAAAATAAAGTGTTTAATGCACTTAATTAAAATGATTTGGGTTTTGAGCTCAAAGCCTTCCTGTATCCACAAACTTTCTCCCTGACTTAGAAATCAATTACAAAAAACAAAGTGATTTTCTAATAATAATAAGAAAAAAAAACGGTCAATCTAATCACTTTAGTATACTATAGTAGGTATCAAAAGTGTCAACATCTGGATCGATCACTCCTACTTTACATTGAAGCATTAGTGGTTAGCATCTTGTGATGTCCTCTTGGTGTGTGTGTGTGTGTGTGTGTGTGTGTGTGTCTTGCTTAGCCATTCCTTTTTCTCTATGTATGTTTACTTAGCGTAGACATGCAAACACTAGGACACAGTTTTGGGCTTTGCAGCTCATCAGACGATCAGTTAAAAAAGGGCAAGTATCAGCCCCCGATGCGATCCCAATGCAAATGTTTAAAAAAAAAAAACAACGTATTTTTAAAAACAAATTTTAAGTTTTTTCACAGTTGATTTTTGAAAATTATGAATATATTTAGAATTGGAGTAAACTAAAATCACAATTAGAATGTGAATCGATTACAGGGTATGATAGATGGCCTAAAAAACATGTTTTATAATGGTTTCTTAAAAAATATATATATTTTTCTAAAATGTTTTCTTCACAGTTGATTTTATTTTATTTTTTTAAATCTGAATTGATTAGAATTGTTAGGCCACTTCCAAACTATTCATGCAATACATCAAAATAGATAAAAAGTAATGCTCTTAGAGGCATTAATGTAACCGTTATATCCATCCATCCATCCATTTTCTACCGCTTATTTCCTTTAAGGTCGCGGGGGGGCAGTGGTCTTTATCTCAGCTACAATCGGGCGGAAGGCAGGGTAAACCCTGGACAAGTCGCCACCTCATTGCAGGGCTAACACAGATAGACAAACAACATTCACACTCACATTCACACACTGGGGCTATTGTCAATATATATGGCATTAAATTGAGAGGGAATACTAATATTTTGGTAACCTTAGTGGACCTTGTTAGTTGTGCGTGTGTTGCTAATAATGGAATGCTCGCAACAAGAGGAACAAAGGCTTTTACTTACATAGACTCGGAGCTCAAAAAGGACCTGCTGCTGGAGCTTACGCTGCGCTTAATGTCTGCTTCTGGAACAAATAGCCACACCCATCATTGAGACAATATAGTTCATGAACCAGTCAAGTTAATAAGACTCACATTTCAAGAAGGAGAATCAAAGCACTTCTATTCTAACATGTATCAGCAATCAATCAGCGGAGGATGTTAGTAGTTCACTATGTTATATGACCCTACTTCTACAGCTCAGCAGCACAGAGAGCAAGATATTGCAACAATGCACACAATATAAAGAGAAAACTATTTCACATGCTATGATTAAGGACCTGTTTGGTTCTTCTGAGGCAAAAATCCCAGGACAAAAATAAAGGCTGGATTAAGTGTGTGAATGCAATGTATGACAACTAGGGCTGGGCGATAAAACGATATCAATAAATATTGCGACTGGCAGGTAATCAATATCAATAAAAAATGTATTAAATAAAACGTTGGATTTAATTTTTCCTTTGTCGGAAAAAAATAGAATTTGTGAAGCAAGGTTGGTTATATTGACAAAGGCAGTCGCTGGTAACAGAGCACAACAGGAAGTGATAGCCAATCAGGTAGCAGTATCAAGTTTGGTTGTGCCATCTTGTTGTCTCGCGGTTGATTCTTTGCTTGGAGTGAGAAGAGAAACTACAAAACATTGCTGCAGAGAGCAAATAAATTGTTGTTATCACAGGAAAAGGTACCTTGACAGTCTGGCAGATATGTGGATTTTTAAAAAACGGACAGTAGTTTAAACAATGTGGACCACATTAGCCGCGCTCACCCTTTAGAGCATACCCGTAACTTCCTGGCACTAATCCTGGGAAAAAAAAAAATATTTTCATATTTCTTTATGTTTACATTTTCACACTGTGGAGGGGGGCATGGCCTGCGGGCCTGCGGGCATGGCCTGCGGGCCTGCCGTGGAGCTGGGCGAGCCAGGGCCGGCCTCGAAGACAGCGACAGGTGCGTAGATGGCCCAGGTGGGCCTTGTTATCTAATCACCTGTCGCCTTTATTAGCAGCAGCCGAGATGAGACACTTTGTTGGAGCTGGAGTGAGAGCGAGTGGGACAAAGACCACACAACAAGACTGCAGACAAGCGTGAAGAGAATGGAAACAAATTGCTAAGTCAGCATGTTTGTGGTAACATTCCATATTTCCTTGACTTGCTATGTTGATAAAATTGCAACAGAGTTTGCATCCAGACAAACTTTTCCAGCCAGAGATAAGCACAATTGATGTTTCCATTCTCTTTAAATAAATGATAAATGGGTTGTACTTGTATAGCGCTTTTCTACCTTCAAGGTACTCAAAGCGCTTTGACACTACTTCCACATTTACCCATTCACACACACATTCACACACTGATGGAGGGAGCTGCCATGCAAGGCGCCAACCAGCACCCATCAAGAGCAAGGGTGAAGTGTCTTGCTCAGGACACAACGAACGTGACGAGGTTGGTACTAGGTGGGATTTGAACCAGGGCCCCTCGGGTTGCGGACGGCCACTCTCCCACTGCGCCACGCCGTCCCGCTTTACGCTTCTCTGCAGTCTTGTTGTGTGGTCTTTGTCCCACTCGCTCTCACTCCAGCTCCACCAACGTGTCTCATCATGGCTACTGCTAATAAAGGCGACAGGTGATTAGATAACAACGCCCACCTGGGCCAACTACGCACCCGTCGCTGTCTTCGAGGCCGACCCTGGCTCGCTCAGCTCCACGGCAGGCCCGCGGGCCATGCCCCCCTCCACAGTGTGAAAATGTAAACATAAAGAAATCTGAAAATAACTTTTTTTTTTTCTCAGGTTTAGTGCCAGGAATTCGCGGCTATGATCTAAAAGGTGAGCGCGGCTAATGTGGTTCACATTGTTTAAACCGATTGTTGCTGAGATAGGCACCAGCGCCCCCCGCGACCCCAAAGGGAATAAGCAGTAGAAAATGGATGGATAAACTACTGTCCGTTTTTTTTTTAAATCCACATATCTGCCAGACTGTCAAGGTACCTTTTCCTGTGATAACAACAATTTATTTGCTCTCTGCAACAATGCACTTGTTGCTGTCTTCGAGGCCGGTCCTGGCACACCTAATTCCACAGCAGGCTTGCAGGCCACGACCCCTCCGCACACACTTTGCAGTATTTTGTTACACTTTAAGCATTTCGTACATATTTCTTATTTTTGCACTCAAATTTGAAGACGTCATTGTTAAGTGTTTTTTGCATTGAGTGTTTTCCATGGTTGTGTTGACATTTCCTGTCCTTTCTGCCTTGGTAGCCGATGGGATTATAGTCAGGGGAAGGTTACATTTCAAACAAAACACTGAATATATTTTTCTACTAATCCTTATTTTCGATAAGTCACAAAAAAAAAATAATTATAGATAAGACTGATAAAAAAAACATTTATATTGTGATACTGTTTGTAGCCATATCGCCCAGCCCTATTTCTTGAAAATAAACAGGATGATCGTGTGGATGAACACGCAGATGGGTGGTACAGCAGCTACATAGATTGACTCTCAAATCACATAAACCTTACACAAGCATCACTAAACACTAGCACAGCACAACAAACACCAACGCAGGCAGAGAGCGGGCTCAACTACAAACTGAAAACTTGAAATGTGACATTTTAACACAAATATTTACTCTTTTACCAGCTGATTGCTGTTAGCCATAGCCGAAAGGCAATTGGCTATGAACTGTTTACCGGCAGGAAGGACTATAAGTTTCAGTTTGGAGTCGAGCAGTGCGTTTTCCTCCAAGAGGAACCCCGCCCCTTCTTAACAGCCACCCAGCAGATACCTGAAAAAAGGGAGGCAAGTGACAAGGAGAGGCCGTTCTGAGAGACCGCCAGCAGGGACTGACCCTCACAGCCATCTGAGAAAGACAAACTAACACTCAGCACGACCGTCACCAAAAAGCACCAACATTTCAAACAAAGACTGAAGGTGTTGCATGCAAACACACAGGACATATGTGGAAAGCTCATCGTCACGTGTGGGCCCCAAACACCTTATCTGACATGCAATGGGAGATGGGTAAGAAACCTCCAAGAAAGATGTGGACTGAGGTCTACTCCCTTGTACTCCCTTTCGTCACAGGCAGAAAACATTTTACTAAGATAAAAACATTAAAATAGAGCATAAATGCTTGCCTACACCAGACATACCCTATCAAAATAAAGCATTCCAAAGTCAGCATGTAAAACTTCACCTCCTGCGGGTCTGCACCCTTTGGGTTACCAGGAAGCACGGGAAATGATTGATGGGGACAAGTTAAGTTAGCAGTATGGAGGCGATGTAGTGATTGGCTTATGACAGCGCACTTATAAATCCAGGTCAATCAGGGTTAAGTCTTATTACCTCGTAGTTCACACTCCTCCACCTCCTCGGCAGAGTCGGAGTCAGACAGGCCGTGAAGGGAGTCCTGGGAGCTCCTCCTCGAGCCGCCGCTATCGGTGGAGTGGAAAACTAAAACAACAAACATGGAGGCAAATAGTTGAGTGTCACATATTAAATTGACTGAATCTTGGGGTACTTGTAGAGATAGGTACCTTTCACATTTGAAACCCATACAATATCAATTCCCGGTACTTTAGTTTAGAGTGTTTATGTAGTAATGAATGTTCATTTGTTAAATATATATATATCATTTTTTAACATTTAATAATGAGCTGATAATGATAACGTGGTGTCCAGTTGATATAGCTTGTTTTCTTACACCTCATTTCAGTTTGTCAGGAAGTCGTCTTTGCCATTAAGTTAAATCTAGTAGTCCTGTCTTTTGTTGAGTCCTACAAAGTATTTATACTGTAAGTATTGTACCTATTACAGACCAGAAGATTGATTGTAATGTGTATCAGAGGCCTTATTCACATTGCAAGTCAATTGCAATATTTTTGGCCATAGGTCACCTCTATCGGATTTTTTGAGGTCCAAATTTTTCAAATCCGACCCAAGTCTCTTCCGTATGCTGATATTAATCAGATATGTATCCAGTTACTGCAGTGATCATTATTCACCAAAATAGACCGTTGCAAGTTATATAGTTGACAAATGAGCAGAACTCACGTCAATTGTCCACCACCTCTGTCTGACTGCTTGCCCACATGTTCTTTGGAGCAGATGCCAAAGCATACTGCGAGAGCCAAAATGCTTAAAGGCCTACTGAAATGAGATTTTCTTATTCAAACGGGGATAGCAGGTCCATTCTATGTGTTATACTTGATCATTTTGCGATATTGCCATATTTTTGCTGGAAGGATTTAGTAGAGAACATCGACGATAAAGTTCGCAACTTTTGGTCGCTAATAAAAAAGCCTTGACTGTACCGGAAGTAGCAGACAATGAGCGCGTGACGTCACTGGTTGTAGAGCTCCTCACATCCGCACATTGTTTACAATCATGTCCAGCAGCAGCTAGAGCGATTCGGACCGAGAAAGCGACAATTTTCCCATTGATTTGAACGAGGATGAAAGATTCGTGGATGAGGATAGTAAGAGTGAAGGACTAGAAGAAAAAGAAAAAAAAGACGAGGGCAGTGGGAGCAATTCAGATGTTATCAGACACATTTACTAGGATAATTCTGGAAAATCCCTTATTTGCTTATTGTGTTACTAGTGTTTTAGTGAGATTATATAGTCATACCAGAAAGTCGGTAGGGTGTGGTGACCGCCAGTGTCTCAGAGGAAAGCCACAAAGGAGCCAAGAGAGTCACAGCTCCGCTCATGTCTACGGTAAGAGCTGACTTATTACCATAATTTTCTCACCGAAATTTGCCGGTTGACATGTGGTAGAGAACCATGTTTGCTTGACCGCTCTGTTCCATATCAAAGCTTCACCGTCATCTTTAGGGAATGTAAACAAAGAAACACCGGCTGTGTTTGTGTTGCTACAGCCGGCTGCAATACACAGCTTTCCACCAACATCTTTGTAGTCTCCATTATTAATTGAACAAATTGCAAAAGATTCAGCAACATAGATGTCCAAAATACTGTGTAATTATGCGATTAAAACAGACTACTTTTAGCCATGATCGGTGCTGGAAGAAGATGTCCGCTACAACCGGTGACGTCACGTGCACGCGTCATCATACGTGTCATAATTCCGCGACTTTTTTAACAGGATACTTCGCGGGAAATTTAAAATTGCAATTTAGTAAATTAAACCGGCTGTATTGGTATGTGTTGCAATGTTAATATTTCATCATTGATATACAAACTATCAGACTGCGTGGTCGGTAGTAGTGGGTTTCAGTAGGCCTTTAAGCCTTTCTTTTTAATCTTTTACATGCAATAATTTGGTTCAGAAAATGTTGACTTTAATTGCATGAAATCTTTTAAATTGCCTACAAATGTGCCAGGACTCAGATTTACTAGAATTGAAGCCATTCCATAAACACTGCAGCAGATGTGACATCATGACCATTTCTGCATGTGGGTCAGTTTGTGTTCATATTACACATTGTATTTTCTTTGGTCATGTGAAAATAACCTGAATAGGACATCCTAAATGCAGTGTAAACGTAGCCATAGTTATAGTTTTGATTACCAAATTTGGAGGTTTTAAAATCACCATGTAGCGTTAATGCTAATAAGTAGCATGTATATGGCAAATTCTATTTAAATTAGCATCGAGCTAGAGCACTTTAAAAAGCGAAGCCATACTTTGGAGTGCTTTCTATCAGGCAGGCTTGCTTTGTCAACATGGAAAACCGCAACATTACTGAGAGGCAGCCTGCTACAAATACAACCGGTTGAGTCTAGTTGATTTTACGTGAATAGGTTGGTAGCAATAAAAGTACAGTGACCAAATGAACCTGGTTTCTATCTGCAACAAGTCTAGGACTGTAACCAGCAGTGTTACATGTATAACTCAACACAAAATGTTCCTAAAATAAAGAATGTTTTTCATTACTAGTAGTATTTTTGTAGTTAACATCAACACACTTTTGTCAACATTAAATTTTAAGCACAAAAGGGTAATTTCTATTTAAAATGGGATTGTTTGTCAACATTTTTTGTTGACAAAGCCTAAGCATGTTTGCTGATGGAACAAGAATGTCCCCAACATTGTATATCATGTTTATCAACTGTGTGTAAGTGTCAGGGGACTGCTGCTTACTGTGCTGGGAACCTGTGCAGGGCGGCAGGCGGCTGCGTCGGATCTGTTGCCGTCGAAGGCGGATTTTCTGCTTGAGCTGCTGAATCTCTGAGTCACTATCTCCTTCCTCCTCGCCCTCATCCTGCTGCTGCCGATGCTGCAAGTTATACCTCATCAGCTCGATGGCTGCGATGAGCGACTCGGAGATGCTAAAATGAGCGTTCTCCTGCAGAGAAAGAAAGTCATAATAAGATTTAAACTGACTTCGTAGAGAGTTCTACTGTTAATTATGTACCTTTTCAAGGTCCGCACAGCTGCCAAAGTCCTGCTCTGACAAGTAGCTGATGAGGCTCTGGCCCTCTGAGGGCTTCCTGAACAAACCATCTGATGCCCTGCTGTACTGAGACCCATCTGATGCAAACACAATAAACAGTAGGAATGATTAAAATAAACAATTGACATCCGATTTGCGATTCTTATTCAGATTCTAAATCGATTCATCATTTTTATAAATCGACTGTGAAAAAAACTAATAAAAACAATTTTCTTTTAAAAAGCATTTAAGAAAATATGTTTTTAGGACATCTCCAATACCCTGTAACTGATTCGCATTCGAATTGCTGGGTTTCAATCACGTGACCTAGAGGCCCTTCTGGGTTTTATGCGATGGTCTTGAATCCTCTTAGGCTGCTGATTATTCACCTGCATCAGTGCAGATTTGGGTGTAATTTGAAAGGTTTGGAGGCATATATATAAACAATCATGAAACAAATACTTAAAATGGGATGGAGTGGAGTTACATACTCTTAAGAAAAAAAACAAAAACACAAATTTTAAGTCACACTGTCTACTTTTAATCGCATTTACGAGACATAACGAGTGCCGTGCTGCTGTGATGAGAAAAATCGTTTGTTTGCAGTTGATTTCCTGCTACAAATATTAGTCTCTTATACATTTCATGTCAGCAGTACTTTTTACGTTGTGAAGTTCATATTTGATCTCATTATTTAGCTATAAATGTCCCTGTTGTTCAGAAATGTTTGATAGAGATATCAAGATTCAGTGTATGCTGTTGTGCCTACCAGAGATTTATTCATCTAGTTATTTTTTTACTATTTAAGGATATTTTCTTGATGCTAACAAACATCACCTAAGATGGTATAATGTGGTCATTCGTGTCGAATAAAGCACTTGGCTATCCTGCACAACAAAGCTTTCAGTTACTATTATGAAAATGGACAATGAAAATACGGTGGATAGGACCAACAATCATAAGACTTATTACTAGGACTTATGACAGTTTATTTGCACAACCAGTTCTTCGTAGTTTTATTTAGGCATAGAAACCACAAATGAACACATAAACCAATGCGTTCTCTTGTCCTTTTTTTACATTTAGTTCTGCTCTAACACTATTAATATAGTACAGAATAACATTGATTGCATCACAGAAAACTTTTTCAAACATATCAAAAGTTTAAACAAACATTTTACTAAGTGATCACTGCAGACACAAGCACGGTCCGATTGTATTCCACAAGATGATGAAAGTGATTATTTTTAATGGCCATTTCTTTTGACGGAATTCTGTTTTTTCCCTGACTATACTACCTTAATGAAACATTTCTTTCGTGACTCTATAAAGGCTATTTCTGATTTCTCTATTTGAACGACTGGAACACCCAAGTACAGAACAGCAATATGTCATTTTCTTCTCAAACTCTACAATGACTCTCACTTGTTTTAATGCTACGCTTAAAATGCTTGACCATCATGTGAATTAAGCCGCGCAAAAAAAAACAGACGTGGCGTCATATGCAACCCAGCAAAGGAGATCCTTATTTGTTTCTAATCTAAATTAATTTTTAATTTTTTTTTATTATAAATATATGTACATACTTTTTTTTTTAATACTTCAATTCAAAATAAATTCAGAATTTTCAAAAATCGATTGTGTAAAAAACTAAAATAAATTTAACAATCCATTAAAAAAATAACATGTTTTTTGGCCATCTCTCATACCCTGTAATTGATTCACATTCGGATCGCGATCCTTATTTATTCCAGTTCAAAATGGATTCATTATATGAAAAACGAATTATAAAAATTATATATATATATATTTTTATATACAGTATATACTTTTAATTTTCAAACATTTTTGAAAAGAACGTTTTTAGTCCATCTTTTGTATCCTGTAACCTGTTTCAAACTGAATTATCAGGTTCATACCAAACAATACATTGAGAGAATCGTGTTGAATCCAGAATCAATTCTCAATTGAATCGTCACCACTAACAACTGAAAACAAATCAAATTGTAAGTTGTTGTAAGATTCTCATCCCGAATAAAAAGCATAAAAAACTTAACTGAATAATTAATTTTAGGAGGTTAGAGTTGCAGTTTGGGTATTCTATGCCTAACTTTGACTATTGCTCATTTGCAATACAGACACAGAATCTCATCTTTCTCCTATTCATGTAGAATGACATATGCCGAGTCAGGAGATATGGACTCACGAGAATCCATGTAAAGGGAAGCGGGCGTGCTGGCGTCACTGTGCTGAGGTGAGAAAGGGTTGTAGTCCTTCATGCAGCAGTCATCGCTTGTCGATTCTGTGGAATAAATTGTTTCCCGATTAGTCGTGTCTCAAATCTCATTCATGGAAACATGCATAAAAATGATGACTGGCTTCTGTTGGGTCACAAAACAAAAACGCATGGATACAGTTGATCTGATTACATGCGGCAACACTTATGGCTGTGGACCTTTGATATGACAATGACTGAGTGTAAAAAGTACTTTTCCTCCTTCATATACTAGGCCTAAACTTAGGCTCCGGCTTCCTCAATTCATACATTACTTCTTAAACTCAGAACGGGACTCAGATGGATACGGAACTTGCACATACAAAAACAGACGCCGCACAAAATGAACAAATCATGAAAAAACACATGCAACTTGAAGGATGTAAAGAGTGCATTCACATGCAGTGGGAAACAAAAATAAGGGAAGAACGGGTTTAAATGATGGAGTACAGTGAACTGCACTGCCAACCTGCTACCGGATCCTCTATTATTATGGTGATTTTCCGGTGGGCCGCTCCTTCGCACAAATGGCAGAAAAGGAAGTAGAGCAAACAGACAGCATGTTACCTCAACCAAGAAGGAAAATTGGGTGTTAAGTGAGCAGCTTCGGGTTTGGTCAGATGGATTACAACTTGCATTGGGGTGAATTTTCATCAACCATTTAAAAATATACATATAGTAAATGCAGTACTTGGCTGCAAGCGGCAGAGGCGCTGTTGGTGCAGTCGTGCATTAAGATGTCAAAAAGGTCTTCGAAAACGTACAGCAGGGGAGGGAGAGTGGGTCAGTGGTCACTTGCTGAAAATGATGGAAACCGACACTCTACATAGCAACTGACGCTTTGGTCACAGTTAAAATTGCCACAAAACAAATTTCAAGACATTCAACACTCTACCGGCGTCTGGCGGCTAAAGCGGATAGTGCGCCCCCTCAATTTGTCACGTTTCATGCATCAGGTAAAATGCGACGAATGGAGCAATATGAATCCCCTTGCCACTGTATATCTTGTGGAGTAAAGTTATTTTGTAATACCATTTTTATGCATGTTGATGCCACATTCTAGCTGTGTCTGCAAATTTGACCGTGACAAGCATGTGAAAGTGACCGCAATGCTTTGTAGCATTCTTGCTTGCGAGCTGGCGGCAAACGTCCTTGAACAGTGCAAAGCTGTTTTTAAGTCTGCAATCCTCGCCTTCATGGTGGCAAATAAACAACATTTCTGATAAGTATCATTCGTGGAGGATAAGAAATAGCTTAATATGCTACACTACACACCGTAGGACGATAAGCTAACTGCTAACCACTATATGCCAAAACTCTTGAAAGTAAACAAAGGTGGGCCGATAGAGAGATACAAATAAATAAAGTATTGATACCAAGTATAGACTGAGCATATGGTCGATACAGTGGTTAGAGCAATTTTATTTTTATTTTTTAAAATACTTAAATGGTAAATGGATTATACTTTTATAGCGCTTTTCTACCTTCAAGGTACTCAAAGCACTTTGACACTATTACCATATTCACACACTGATGGTGGGAACTGCCATGGAATACCCTAACCACGACCTATCAGGAGCAAGGGTGAAGGGTCTCGGTCAAAGACACAACGGTCGTGACTAGGATGGCGGAAGCTGGGATCGAACCTGGACCCCTGCATTACCATCTGAGCCACGCCATCACAAATCTTTGGTTATTATTTAAAGAAAATGAGTCTCTGCGCACAGGAGGGTTTTAAGAGCAAAGACCAAATTACTTAAATCACAGCCAATAGTAAAATATAAATTCCTAATTAGCCTGACCTAAGCCTAAGGTTTATGTTAGATAAATAATATTTTTTGTGTGATTAACACATAGTTTCATATAATTTGACAAGTTTTTTAACTGTAATTAGTTTAGATATAATTATTTAATATCATCAAAAACAGCCCTGCGATGAGGTGGCGACTTCTCCAAAGTGTACCCCGTCTTCCGCCCGAATACCGTTGAGATAAGCTCCAGCACCCCCCGCCACCCCAAAAGGGACAAGCGGTAGAAAATGGACAGAACTTAAATATCTAATTGATATTGTTGTACCACCATCCCATTCCGTGTTTTGTTTGATTATAACTGTGATCAAAAATGTAATCATTCATTGGTCTTAAAAATTTGGAGTATCAAGCTAGCATTGATATGACCAATACTGCCCCTGTAACTGCTTGGCATTGGATCGGTACGCAATTTTGAAGTGTCCCCCAAAACTAATGTAAAGTAGCCAAACAACAGATGAATAAGAGCTTATTACATTTTAACTGGAGTGTAGATAGACACGTTACAACAGAAAGTAACCAATTATTAACAGTAAATTAACAAGTAAAATAATAATAAAAGTAAAATCAATTTACCAATAGTTTTGATTTAAAAAAATATAATACCAAAATTATACATTGTGATTTATATCGTTATCGCAGGAGGCTGCGATGTATGTTTTAGGCTATAGTGACAATCCAAAGAAACCTATTAAATTCCTTCAAAAATCAACTTACCTTTCCTGAGTTTTTGGGTAAGGCCGGTGTCAGAAAAAGAACGCGTGTGTCCCCGAGAGCCTCGGCTCGGCTCTCTCTGGCCCTCCGAAAAAGAGGAGCGCCTGGGCGCGGCCAGGGCCTGGGAACCTCCCAGAGTGGTCCGGCCCTTGCTCTCTCCGAGCTCGCTGCTCAGCGTGGAGCTCTGGGTGCTGCGGCGACTGCGTTGCCCCAGGTTACCGATGGCCAGGTACTCCGGACCGTCGTCATATTCACAGTCGCCTGAATCGCCCATGTCAGGCTGAGGGGAGGGGAGCGAGGGACACCCGGAAAGAGAGATGGAGGGTATGGATGCATGACCAGGAGGGGGCGTCACGCCCCGTTCGCTTTCCTCCGGCTTGGTCATGCTCACCCAGGGAGCGCCCAGACTGCTGGCTGGTGAGGTAGAATCTGCAACAGTACAAAGTAATTTCTGTTTAATGACAGGACCAAAATGATGATGAGAATCCCCACATTCCACATTCATTACCGTATTTTTCGGACTATATATCGCAGTCTTCTCCACAGTCCAGCGGGGGGGGGGTGAGACCAAAAAATATATGTATATATTTGTTTTTATTTATTTTTTAATAGTTTGGCCAAGTCTCACCCCCGGCTAAACTACAAAAAAAACTCAACTTATAGTCCATAAAATACGGTAATAACAAGCAGTTCTGTTATGGCTCATCAGTCTATTCTTACACACACTGTGTATTATTCATCGTCTTACAATGATGCTCTCTCTATGGAACACAACAACCAGCATTTAGCAGCAAATCCTTAATTACTAAAACAGAGAACACTTGTATGTATGATAAATATTAACCTATTCAATACCAACAGTCTGGGATGGACGTACGCGGTCTTTAAGCTGGTGTGGAGTGGTAATACCTAGTGAATAAGTCATGAAGCTAAGCTAATGGCGCAGTAAGTTGAATGATCAATCAATCAATCAATCAATCAATGTTTACTTATATAGCCCTAAATCACTAGTGTCTCAAAGGGCTGCACAAACCACCACGACATCCTCGGTAGGCCCACATAAGGGCAAGGAAAACTCACACCCAGTGGGACATCGGTGACAATAATGACCTAGTGGGACGTCGGTGACAATAATGACTATGAGAACCTTAGAGAGGAGGAAAGCAATGGATGTCGAGCGGGTCTAACATGATACTGTGAAAGTTCAATCCACAACACAGTCGCAAGAGTCCAGTCCAAAGCGGGTCCAACTCAGCAGAGAGAGTCCCGTTCACAGCGGAGCCACCAGGAAACCATCCCAAGCGGAGGCGGATCAGCAGCGCAGAGATGTCCCCAGCCGATACACAGGCAAGCAGTACATGGCCACCGGATCGGACCGGACCCCCTCCACAGGGGAGAGTGGGACATAGAAGAAAAAGAAAAGAAACAGCAGATCAACTGGTCTAAAAAAGGGAGTCTATTTAAAGGCTACAGTATACAAATGAGTTTTAAGGTGAGACTTAAATGCTTCTACTGAGGTGGTATCTCGAACTGTTACCGGGAGGGCATTCCAGAGTACTGGAGCCCGAACGGAAAACGCTCTATAGCCCGCAGACTTTTTTTGGGCTTTGGGAATCACTAACAAGCCGGAGTCCTTTGAACGCAGATTTCTTGCCGGGACATATGGTACAATACAATCGGCAAGATAGGATGGAGCTAGACCGTGTAGTATTTTATACGTAAGTAGTAAAACCTTAAAGTCACATCTTAAGTGCACAGGAAGCCAGTGCAGGTGAGCCAGTACAGGCGTAATGTGATCAAACTTTCTTGTTCTTGTCAAAAGTCTAGCAGCCGCATTTTGTACCAACTGTAATCTTTTAATGCTAGACATGGGGAGATCCGAAAATAATACGTTACAGTAGTCGAGGCGAGACGTAACAAACGCATGGATAATGATCTCAGCGTCTTTAGTGGACAGAATGGAGCGAATTTTAGCGATATTACGGAGATGAAAGAAGGCCGTTTTAGTAACGCTTTTAATGTGTGCCTCAAAGGAGAGAGTTGGGTCGAAGATAATACCCAGATTCTTTACCGTGTCGCCTTGTTTAATTGTTTGGTTGTCAAATGTTAGAGTTGTATTATTAAATAGAGTTCGGTGTCTAGCAGGACCGATAATCAGCATTTCCGTTTTTTTGGCGTTGAGTTGCAAAAAGTTAGCGGACATCCATTGTTTAATTTCATTAAGACACGCCTCCAGCTGACTACAATCCGGCGTGTTGGTCAGCTTTAGGGGCATGTAGAGTTGGGTGTCATCAGCATAACAGTGAAAGCTAACACCGTATTTGCGTATGATGTCACCTAGCGGCAGCATGTAGATGCTGAAGAGTGCAGGGCCAAGGACCGAACCCTGGGGAACTCCACACGTTACCTTAACGTAGTCCGAGGTCACATTGTTATGGGAGACACACTGCATCCTATCAGTAAGATAAGAGTTAAACCAAGACAGGGCTAAGTCTGACATACCGATTCGTGTTTTGATACGTTCTAATAAAATATTATGATCGACGGTATCGAAAGCAGCGCTAAGATCGAGGAGCAGCAACATAGATGACGCATCAGAATCCATCGTTAGCAATAGATCATTAGTCATTTTTGCGAGGGCTGTCTCCGTCGAGTGATTTGCCCTGAAACCGGATTGAAAGGTTTCACATAGATTGTTAGACGCTAAGTGTTCATTTAACTGCTCCGCAACAATTTTTTCGAGGATTTTTGAAATAAAGGGAAGGTGAGACACCGGTCGGTAGTTTACCATGAGGTCAGGATCGAGGTTAGGTCTTTTAAGAAGAGGATGAATAACCGCTTTTTTGAATGCTAGGGGAACAGTGCCCGAGGAAAGTGATAAGTTTATAATATTTAGCACTGATGGACCTAATAATACAAAGAGCTCCTTGATCAGTTTCCCAGGAAGAGGGTCAAGTAAACATGTTGTTTGTTTTATTCCATTTACACGTTGTAACAATTCCTCTAATGTTATTTCCTCAAAACGAGAGAAACTATTTTGGAGGGCAGTATCCGCCGTATATACAATCGTGTCAGTGTTAATAGAACCCCGTTGTAGCTGGGACGCATTGTCTTTAATCTCCTTTCTAATGACTTCAATTTTCTTACTAAAGAATTGCATAAAGTCATCAGCTGAGTGGGTGGAGCTACTGGAAGGAGTCCCTTGTTGGGTTAGCGATGCTACCGTACTAAACAAAAATTTAGGATCGTTTTTATTATGGTGGATGAGATTTGAGTAATAATTAGCTTTAGCTAAGGTAAGCATGCGTTTATAAGTTATTAAACCATCACTAAATGCTTGATGGTGCACCTCAAGTTTAGTCGTGCGCCATTTGCGTTCCAGCTTTCTGCATAATAATTTCTGAGCTCTAGTTTCTTCTGTAAACCACGCACAGATGTTTGTTACTGCTGGATACTTTGTACAGGTAAGAATAGGCAACCTAATAATTATTTGATACACGCTACATTTTAGACTATGTTGTTCAATTTAGGACACTTTTTACGCATGTTTAGCTTGTGCGCTACTGTGTGCTTAGCTGTGGTGTAGCTGCAATAAGCCTATAGCTTGACATGTTTCCCTTACTAAAATACAAGAAAACACCATCGTTGTGTTTACTGGAAGACATTTATATGTTAACTTGCTGCCCACCGGAACGCTTTTGGATGCAGGATATAATCTAATACTTGTTTTTGGCTGTATCAGATCGAAACATCCCTAAAAAGCTATTACCGTATTTTGCGGAGTATAGGTCGCACCTGCCAAAAATGCATAATAAAGAAGGAAAAAAAACATATATAAGTCGCACTGGACTATAAGTCGCATTTTGGGGGGAAATTTATTGGATAAAACCCAACACCAAGAATAGACATTTGAAATGCAATTTAAAATAAATAAAGAATAGTGAACAACAGGCTAAATAAGTGTACGTTATATGAGGCATAAATAACCAACTGAGAAGGTACGTGGTATGTTAACGTAACATATTATGGTAAGAGTCATTCAAATAACTATAACATATAGAACATGCTATACGTTTACCAAACAATCTGTCACTCCTAATCGCTAAATCCCATGAAATCTTATACGTCTAGTCTCTTACGTGAATGAGCAAAATAATATTATTTGATATTTTTACGGTACTGTGTTAATAATTTCACACATAAGTCGCTCCTGAGTATAAGTCGCACACCTGGCCAAACTATGAAAAAAAACTGCGACTTATACGGTACATTTCTAAGCTGCTTCATTGTTCACCATTATCTTAAAATAACATGTCATATTCAATGTTTTTACTAACTTGCTATATTTTTGAGCTACTCTCATCTCTCCAAATCAGAAGTTTGTGTATTCGTGACCGGAAGAAAAGCTCTGACTTGCATTGTCATTTAGTGTCACCTATAGATTTGCATTTATAATTCTTTAGAATCTTTTTCAGACTATTTTCTTGGGGAAAAATACTGCCCTACAGTATTTCCCAGTCAAACTGTTATTATTATACACAGCCTGCCTATTCAGTTACCATACCAACTTTATTCATAAAGCCCTTTAACAACAAAAGGTTGTACACCACATAGAAATACAGGCAAAGGACACACTAAAAAATAACATTTAAAACAGGTAAAATACACATTGAAAAAGCAAATACAAATTATCTTAAGAACAATTTGTTAGATAGAAGCAGTTAAAAACAGTTTAAAGTCTCATGCTGGGTTAAAAGCAAGTGAATAAAAAATGGGTTTTAAGCAGGGTCTTAAAAGTAGCCAAAGAAGAGGCCTGTCTCACATGGAGAGAGGGATCATTCCAGAATTTGGGACCCGCAACAGAGAAGGCTCTGTCCCCTCTAAGCTTGCGCTTTGATTTGGGTACCTCCAGGAGCAGCTGATCAGCTGACCTGAGGGACCGGATGGGGGCAAAGAGGTGGAGCAGCTCAGAGAGGTAAGGTGGGGCAAGACCACGTAAAGATTTAAAACGAGTAAAAAAAATTCAAAATGGACTCTAAAAGACACAAGCAGCCAGTAGAGGGAGGCTAAAACGGGGGTAATGTGCTCTCTTTTTCTTGTGTTAGTTAAAAGTCGTGCAGCTGCATTTTGGACAAGCTGCAGATGTGACAGGGAGGATTGACTTATTCTAAAATACAAAGATTTACATTAATCCAGCCGAGGTGAGATAAAGGCATGGATTACTGTTTCAAACTGTTTCCGAGAACAGTGTTTTTCAACCTTTTTTGAGCCAGTGCACATTTTTTTAGTTAAAAAAATGTGTAGGCACACCACCAGCAGAAATCATTAAAAAACAAAACTCAGTTGACAGTAAAAAGTCATCGTCGCAATTGTTGAATATGACTTTAATGCATAACCAAGCATGTATCACTATAGCTCTTGTCTCAAAGTAGGTGTACTGTCACCACCTGTCACATTACACCCTGACTTATTCGGACTTTTTTGCTGTTTTCTTGTGTGTAGTCTTTTAGTTCTTGTCTTGCGCTCCTATTTTGGTGGCTTTTTCTCTGGGTTTTCCTGTAGCAGTTTCATGTCTTCCTTTGAGCGATATTTCCCGCATCTACTTTGTTTTTATCCTGCATCGTGGGGACATTATCATGTCATGTTCGGATGTACATTGTGGAAGCCATCTTCGCTCCACAGTAAGTCTTTGCTGTCGTCCAGCATTCTGTTTCTGTTTATTTTGTAGCCAGTTCAGTTTTATTTTTGTTCTGCATAGCCTTCCCTAAGCTTCAATGCCTTTTCTTACGGGCACTTACCTTTTGTTCATTTCTTGTTTATGCATTAAATACCTTTTTACCTGCATGCTGCCTTCCGCTGTATCAACATCTACAAAGCAATTAGCTACCTGCTGCCACCTACTGATATGGAGAGTATTACACTGTTACTCTGCAGAGCTCTAGACAACACCGACACTCAACAACAACACATCATTTGTAGACTATAATTACTGGTTTGCTAAAAAAATATTTTTAACCCAAATAAGTGAAATTAGAAAATCTCCCACGGCACACCAGACTGTATCTCACGCGCGGCACAGCGGTTTAAAAACACTGGCCTAGAAAGAAGGTTTTTAAGTTATCAAACGTTCCTTACTTGTGCTGTTGCTGTTTGGGGAGCCAACTCCTGTTATGTTCCCATAGGTGGCAGTAGCAGCCACATCTCGGAGGGAGCAGTGGGAAGTGGTGAGCCTCCGGTTTAGAAACTCTGTAGTTGGTGCAGTGTCGGCAGTTCTCCATGACCCGGCAGCCCCCGGCAACACACACAGGCTCTGGCTCTTTAACAGGCCGAGGCACGGCATAGTCTTCAGAGGGGACAGCTGCAGGGTGAAGGGAGCAAAGATGTTAGGTCGTTTCTATGCATGTATCGGACGATTTTTGTGAAAAAGTATGTGACCCGCCATTACCGATTTACGTCTTTGATCACAAATACCGATCTCGTCTGACTGACACTCTTTATTTTTGGTCCCCTGGATGACAAGCGGCCAGTAGCTAATTATGTGTCTCCATACTAAATTGATAATAATCGCCTCCATCACAGCGAATAAACTACAATTTGTAGTTTCTTAGGTGTCATTATCACTGGAGGATGAGGCTAAACATGTTACATGCTGAGAGCAAGCTAGCAGCGGGCATGCTAATAGCTAAAGTCGTGCTCATAAGTTTACATAACCTGGGAGAATTTATGATTTTTTGGCCATTCTTCAGAGAATATGAATGATAATACAAAAATCTTTCTTCCACTCATGCTTAATGGTTGTGTGAAGCTATTTATTGGCAAACAACTGTGTTTACTCTTTTTAAATCAAAACGACAAAAGAAAGTACCCAAATGACCCTGATCAAAAGTTTACGTACCCCAGTGACTTTAGTTGTGAATGGCTAATCAAGGTTCCAATCCTCATTTGTGACCTTTTTGTAATTAATGTGTGTGTATAAAAGGTCAGTGAGTTTCTTATGAGCACAACTATAAGCTAACCGCTTAATAAGTGCTGAAAAAATCTAGAAGGAAGCTTGTTACAGCAAAACAATAAGCAGATATTTACAGGAAATTAACAATTAAATGGGTTTTACCGTATTTCCTTGAATTGCCGCCGGGGCGCCAATTAATTTAAAACCTCTTCTCACTCCTGTGCTTACCAAAGGCATGCGGTAAAAGTAAGCATGGGCTAATTATTTTAAAACCTCTTCTCACTCCGGCACTTACCAAAGGTATGCAGTAAAAATTTGAGTGTAATGTAAGCTTGGAACTTAAATCCTACAGAATTGCTCTTAATCTTCTTCCCTTTACGCGATTTCAAATTACCAGTATTGAAGTCAGCCTCCTCCCTTTTGAAAATGATGACAGGGGAAGTGTCACTCGGGACATCACGAGTTTGACCAGGCGGTAATACTAAGCATGCGCTAATTATTTTGGGAAGCGAGTTCGACCCGGCAATAATTCAAGGCAGGTGCATACTATATGCCCTGCGGCAATTCAAGGAAATACGGTACTTGTATAGCGCTTTTCTACCTTAAAAGGTACTCAAAGCGCTTTGACACTATTTCCACATTCACCCATTCACACACACATTCACAGACTGATGGCAGGAGCTGCCATGCAAGGCCCTAACCACAACCCATCAGGAGCAAGGGTGAAGTGTCTTGCTCAAGGACACAATGGATGTACCGAGGTTGGTAGAGGGAGGGGATCGAACCAGGAACCATCAGGTTGCAGGCATGGCCACTGTCCTAAGCAAGCTGTCAAGAAGATTAGTATGACTCGAAAGCAGAAGTGTCCAAACTTTTCCCACCAAGGGCCGCATACTGAAGAGTGTGGGGCCTATTTTAAAAACAGTTGATTGGCAACACTAAATTGGCCCTAATGTGTGAATGTGAGTGTGAATGTTGTCTGTCTATCTGTGTTGGCCCTCAGATGAGGTGGAAACTTCTCCAGGATGTACCTGCCTTCCGCTCGATTGTAGCTGAGATAGGCACCAGCGCCCCACCCGGCGACCCCAAAGGGAATGTGCGGTAGAAATGGATGGACGAAGACAAAACGTTGTGTTATAAATGAAAAAGTGTGTTATTATTAGTTTTATTATCAACATAGCAGCTAAGACTTTTTATTTTTCTTCTTTTTACAATGTGCCTTTTTGCTCTTCCTACATTTTTACTGTTGGTGGGTCAAAAAAAAAAAAACTCAAGGCGCGGGCCTCAAAGGGCGCCCGGGGCCACACCCCTGTTCTTGAAAGAGAACAGTACAACAACTGTTGGTGAGTCAGCATTGTCAAAGTTAGTAGACGCCAAGTAAGAGGAGGTCGAGTCCATCCATAAATATGTGGCGTCAATATTAAAAAGGTAGTATCAGTACACGAGCGATACTAGACTGATCAATGTCACATTTTCTCAAAGACATTTTTTTGTTAATGTGTGCAAATTTAGGGAATAATTCCCTGGACACAAGGGGACTTTTAGGTCAAAATCAAAATGAGTCGCATGAATGAGCAGTGTTTCCCACAGGTCAGGCATCTATTTGTGGGGGAGGCAGCGGCGGTAGTGGCGGCAGCGGCGGCAGCGGCGATGACCAAGAAGAACGCGGAGTTGGAATATAATTACAACACTTTATGTACATATTTATATAATATTTACATATTTATATAATATGTAACTACAAGCTCCATTCACAGACAGAGTCCCATTGCTTTTATGAGCGGTCGAGCAAGTCAAAAGCCGGAAAAAAAAGAAGAAAACAAAAAAAGAAAAGAAAAAATATTTTTTTTCTTAATTTGTGGCGGCCGTAATTCTTTCGTGGCGGGCCGCCACAAATAAATGAATGTGTGGGAAACCCTGATGAGTAATAGCACTGTTGACTTTGATTTTATCAAACAATTGTATGTAATAAATGAGGATAAGGATTACCGGTAGTTTAAATTAGAGATGTCCAATAATATCGGACTGCCGATATTAAAATGTAATATCTGAAATTATCGGTGTCAGTCTCAAAAAGTAAAATGTCTGACTTTTTAAAGCGCCTCTGCATGGAGTGTTACCAACCGTAGGGAGAAGTACAGAGCGCCACAAAACCTTAAAGGTACTGCCTTTGCGTGCCGGCCCAATCACATAATACCTATGGCTTTTCACACACACACAAGTGAATGCAAAGCATACTTGTTCAACAGATCACACTGAGGGTGGAAGTATAAACCACTTTAACACTGTTACAAATATGCGCCACACTGTGAACCGACACCAAACAAGTATAACAAACACATTTCGGGAGAACACAACAGAGGCGATTTTTTACCACAATTTTCTCACCGAAACCTGCCGGTTGACAAGTGGTCGGGATCCATGTTCGCTTGACCGCTCCGATCCATAGTAAAGCTTCACCTCCGGGAATTTTAAACAAGGAAACACTGTGTGTTTGTGTGGCTAAAGGCTAAAGCTTCCCAGCTCCATCTTTGTACTTTGGCTTCTCCATTATTAATTGAACAAATTGCAAAAGATTCAGCAACACAGATGTCCAAAATACTGTGTAATTGCGCGATGAAAAGAGACGACTTTTAGCCGCAAGTGGTGCTGGCTAATATGTCCCCTCCAACCAATAACGTCACAAACACGCTTCATCATTCCACGATGTTTTCAACAGAAAACTCCGCGGGAAATTTTAAATTGTAATTTAGTCAACTAAACCGGCCGTATTGGCATGTGTTGCAATGTTAATATTTCATCATTGATACATAAACTATCAGACTGCGTGGTCGGTAGTAGTGGGTTTCAGTAGGCCTTTAATGCATCGAGCGGGGCATCACAACAAAATTAGGCATAATAATGTGTTAATTCCATGACTGTATATATCGGTATCAGTTGATATTAAAATCGGTAATTAAGAGTTGGACAATATCGGCATATCGGATATCGGCAAAAAAGACATTATCGGACATCTCTAGTTTAAATATTGTGTTGATATTGATCAATAGCTCTTACCATAAATACATGAAAATACTCCTGGATGTTGGGTAATGGAATAAGGGGCATAAAACCCTCATTGATACACCCCTCATCTTTTCATTGTATTATAAATGTCGGCATGGTGTTCTAAAAGCTTGCACATAAGAGACACCCACCCCGACAGCGTCTATCTGAGCCAGCAGTTTGGGATTATTCTGCTCCACAGCTTCCAGACACTGGAACATGGCAGTGACATGTGGCTCACTGAGCAGGAAGGCCTCATCTGAAAAAAAAAAAAAATTGCAGGATTAATGAAGGAACAACCTCAAGAAAGTGACAGTAGAAACAGCATGAAAGGCTGATGACCCGCTTACCGTTGTAGTATTTTCTCGTGTGCGCCACGTGCCGCAGTAGAGGTTTGAGCTGCGCTGACAGCATGTGCACCTGCAAGCTGTGCAGCAACCAGCGTTCGGCCTTGTAGCTCTCGCCGCCGCTTTGCACCCTGCTGTTGACTACCGGCTCCAGTTGACTGAACTATGGACAGACCAGGGAAAGAAAGTGAGGAACATGCCCTCAACATGGAGAATAAAGAGCGCGTGACTGCACCTGTTCGACATGAGAGGCGAGGTGAGGTCTGATGCCACGGACAAACCACACAAACGGCCAGTAATCTCTCTGCTTGTAGTACACCTGCGATTTCAAACAAACAAACAAAAAGCTTTCAAAAAGGATAATAAAAAATTTTTGAAATTAAGCGAGCACACAATCTTGGTTTTCAGTTAGCAGTGCTAGCAAGTTAGACATGTTCATGTCACTAATGTTTACTTTGGCACATAAGATGGTCACTTTGCTTTGTTTTACCAGCAAATATTGATCTAATCTTAAAGGCCTACTGAAATGCGATTTTCTTATTTAAACGGGGATAGCAGGTCCATTCTGTGTCATACTTGATCAATTCGCGATATTGCCATATTTTTGCTGAAAGGATTTAGTAGAGAACATCGACGATAAAGTTCGCAACTCTTGGTGCTGATAAAAAAGCCTTGTCTGTACAGGAAGTAGCAGACGATATGCGCGTGACGTCACGGGTTGTGGAGCTCCTCACATCTGAACATTGTTTACAATCATGGCCACCAGCAGCGAGAGCGATTCGGACCGAGAAAGCGACGATTTCCCCATTAACTTGAGCGAGGATGAAAGATTCGTGGATTAGGAAAGTGAGCGTATAGGACTAGAAAAAAAAGAGAAAAAAAAAAGGACAAGAGGGCAGTCGGAGCGATTCAGTTAGGAAGATGCTGTAAGAGGCGCCGTGGCAGCCGTGGGGGTGGCAGAACCACTCGGCCAGGCCCAGCTGCAACAAGGGATAGAGCCATACAGCTTTGAACCCGACGGTGACGGTCAGGAGGACGCTGCTGATATTGATGCTGGAGTAGCACACGACATAGATCGCCTTCAAAAGACAGAACTGTAAGATGTTTTTTTATTAATACACATAATACACTGTACTTTGTGTGTGTGTGGTCCAATCCAACCGTGTTCGCTTGACATCTCTGTTCCATAGTAAAGCTTGATTGTCATCTTTTGGGAATGTAAACAATGAAACACCGGCGGTGTTTGTGTTGCTAAAGCTGGCCGCAATACACCGCTTGCCACCTACAGCTTTCTTCTTTGATGTCTCCATTGTTCATTGAACGAATTGCAAAAGATTAACCAACACAGATGTCCAGAATACTGTGGAATTTTGCGATGAAAACTGACGATTATTAGCTGGCCACGATGCTGGCACAAAATGTCCTCTACAATCCGTGACGTCACCCGGCATCAAACCGAGACGTTTTTAGCAGGATATTTCGGCGTGAAATTTAAAATTGCAATTTAGTAAACTAACTCGGCCGTATTGGCATGTGTTGCAACGTTAAGATTTCATCATCGATGTATAAACTATCAGACTGCGTGGTCGGTAGTAGTGGGTTTCAGGCCTTTAAAATGAAAAAGGGAGTATTAGCTGACCCTGTTTATGCATCTACAGCCAATTACGCTAACTGAAGGCTGGGGATAAATTGCGGTCCTGTCTCGCATACAGTATAGCGCCTGAGTCCCAGGGTGGAAACTGGGATAGAGTTTTCTGATTGGTGTGCTATGATCTTCTAAACTTAAAAACAAAGAGAATTTAAAAGGAAGGAGCATCACTACTTTACTTCCTTGTTTTGTTAGAGTCAGCAAAAAGTTCAATACAGTGAAGTTGATTGGGTCTAAAATCAAACCACGATTTCAGTCGTGAAATAGGAATAGCCAAAAACATATCGCCATACACATTGCTTCTTCCTGTGATACCTGTATATCACCATATAGAATAGAATAGAATAGAATGAACTTTATTGTCATTATATTTGCATATAACGACATCAAAGACTCCAACTTAAGGTGCGGTAGTGGGAACAAATATGGGGTGAAATAAATGACATAAGGAGGTAAAAAGGAAAAACTAACAATTGAAATAAACAGACTACTATCCAATAAAAATAATAAGCAATCCTGTACAATATAAAAACACTATAGAAGTACAAAATACAAAATACTGTACAATATAATAATTATTACATCGGAGTATATATTATGTAGTATGTAAATGATTATAGAAACAATTAAAAACGGGTTACAATGGTTATATTATATTGTAGCGTCCCGGAAGAGTTAGTGCTGCAAGGGCTCCTGGGTATTTGTTCTGTTGTGTTTATGTTGTGTTACAGTGCAGATGTTCTCCCGAAATGTGTTTGTCATTCTTGTTTGGTGTGGGTTCACAGTGTGGCGCATATTTGTAACAGTGTTAAAGTTGTTTGTATGGCCACCCTCAGTGTGACCTGTATGGCTGTTGACCAAGTATGCATTGCATTCACTTGTGTGTGAGAAAAGCCGTAGATATTATGTGACTGGGCCGGCACGCAAAGGCAGCGCCTTTGAGTTTTATTGGCGCTCTGTACTTTTCACTACGTCCGTGTACACAGCGGCGTTTTAAAAAGTCGTACATTTTACTTTTAGAAACAAATATCGATAATTTCCGATATTACATTTTAAAGCATTTATCGGCTGATAGTATCGGACATCTCTAGTACTAATATTCAATTATGAAATGGATGAGTTGGCAGATTGTATTGAAGTAAAAAAAAAAAAAAAAGTTTTGTAAACCAGTGAACGTTATCTTTGGGCACTCTGACCTGCTCGTTCTTCAAGCCGTGGCTGAGAATGTTGTTCATGTCCTTGTGGAGGCGCTGTAGGCCGCCGTAGCGGGACCAAACGTTGGGGTTGTTGGTGGACAGCAAACCCTCCACTGTGGTCTTCAGGCTGGACAACAGCTTCCAGAGGTCCTTCCTGCCGTGATGGAGTAACAACATGAGAGGGGGGCAGGAAGTTGAGGAATGAGGAAGGACGCGGGAGAAGTGCTGGCATTAGCAGCGCGGTGGCAGGATTTATGACTCATGTCGAGTCAGACCTTTTCCAAAAATGAGGTAAACTCAACGGCAAAGTTGAAGTAACTTTCTGAAATATGCAGCAACAGCAGAAGCATGAATAACAATGGGCTAATTCATTGATCGTTATTAATAGGTTATTGCGATCATTTCTTTTGCCTGAAGTCTGCAGGATGAGGGTTGTTTGGAAGCGCTGGCTTAAAAATACCAACAATGGAATGTCTTTTATCTGCAGGCTTAAGCACCTGATGGTAATTAACACTGGTCATGCAGCTCAGCTGACTTGCTCTTTAAAAACCAGTCTTAAAATATGTTATGAGGACAATCGGTAAGTTTTGTCCTTGCTCAAAAAGCAGACTTACGACACTGGGGGCAAGTTGTTTTAACATAGAGCTGGGCAATATGGCTGAAATCTTTATCAGTCCTTGATGGATTTTTTGGTTTTTTACTATTTTTATCAAAAAAATGTATGTCATATTGTATATTAAATGCAAGCATTTTTTTAATTTAAATGTAACCGTCCTCTGATTACAAGCTCGGTTGGTAGAGTGGCCGTGCCAGCAACTTGAAGGTTCCAGGTTCGATCCCCGCTTCTGCCATCTTAGTCACTGCCGTTGTGTCCTCGGGCAAGACACTTTACTCACCTCCTCCCAGTGTCACCCATACTGGTTAAAAAAAAAATGCAACTTAGATATTGGGTTTCACAATGTAAAGCGGTGGGAGTCACTAGGGAAATATAATTCACTTCACTTCAATCCCCTCAGCTGTCAGGGCAGAAAGGAATGGAAATTCCATCCGCACCATGGAAAACAATGTAAACTAAATTGTAAAATCATATTGAACACTTAACAATAACCTCTTAAAATAAAGGTGGAAAAATAAGGAACATGTAACAAAATGCCTAACAAAGTAACAAAACAGTGCAAAGCGTGAAAATGCAAAAAAAAAAAAAAAACAGAAACCTCAAAAGAACTATTTTTGCAGGTTTAGTGCCACGAAGTTACAGCCGTGCTCTAAAAGGGTGAGCGTAAGGTGGTGTGGTATTACCGATCTTGGTAGGGAGAGACCACATTGGTCTGACTATGATCCCTTTTGTAAAATCAAAACAAACTGCCATAAAGTCGAGGGGACTATTCCTGTTTTGTGGACAAAGAATCAACCGCGTGTCAATAAGATGGCACAACCGTACTTGATAGTTGACACCGTTACCTGACACGGCTGTTTGCACGCCACGCCCACTGAACACTTTCTGCGTTGCTCAGTTACCAGAGAGCAAGTGCCTTTTTTCATGCAACCAACCTTTGGTTTCATGCGACAAAGAAGAAAAAAAAAAAAATGTCTTGTGTTTTATGGAACGTATTTTTTTTATTTATATTGACATGTCTAGCACGGTATACAATAAAGGCCACACGTTTGGACACACCTTCTCATTCAATACGTTTTCTTCATTTTCAGGACTATTTACATTGTAGATTGTCACTGAAGGCTTCAAAACTATAAATGAACACATGTGGAGTTATGCACTTAACAAAAAAAAAGGTGAAATAACTGAAAAAATGGTTTGTATTCTAGTTTCTTCAAAATAGCCACCCTTAGCTCTGATTATTGTTTTGCACACTCTTGGCATTCTCTCGATGAGCTGCAAGAGGTAGTCACCTGAAATAGTTTTCACTTCACAAGTGCACTTGTAGTTTTGATGCCTTCGGTGACAATCTACAATGTAAATAGTAGGGATGCACCGTTTAATCGGTAACCGAATATATTCAGTCGAATATGGCAAAAAAAGCCACATTCGGCCTTCGGTGGATTGAGTTAAAAACAAGGCCGAAAAGTGGCGTGTGGCGCAATTTTTTGACGCGGTGACGCAATCAACCAACGTGCAGTGACGCGGTGACGTTGGGATATGTTGTGTACCTGTATAAGTGTATGAGGTTACAAGCACACACTTATTGAGATTTAGTGGGTCCTCTGTTTACATTATTAGCCTGTTGTGTAGGCTACCTGTATAAGTGTAAGAGGTTATAAGCACACACTTAATTGAGATTTACTTGAGCCTTCTGTTTACATTGTTAGCATATCTACTGTGGCTAAGCAGACTTTTGCCAAAAGGACAATAATTCATTTCTTGTGGGTTTATCCACTTTAATGCACTTTTTTTTTTTTTTTTTTAATGTATGTTTTGTTTGAAGGCCTAAAATAAATGAAAAACTTTGTGCTTTTTTTGAAAAGCAAAGGCTACTGGATTATTTAAAAAAATGTCAATATTCAATAAAAAATTACTTTATTTGAAAAACATGTCTAAATATTTATTCTAGGCTATTTATGCAATAAAAAAAAAATTGTAAAAAACTGCATCCAGTATTCGGCCAAGCGTTTACATTTTATTCGGCTTCGGCCACATATTTTCATTTCGGTGCATCCCTAGTAAATAGTCATGAAAATAAAGAAAACGCATTGAATGAGGTGTGTCCAAACTTTTGGCCTGTGCTTTATATTGATATAGTTTTATTGCCGAGCCCTATTCTAACATCAAATTTGTCATTTTCATTTTGTGTATATTCTTGAAGAAAGATGCGGACTTCCGCAAGGAGTGTTACAGGAACAAGGGTTGTGTTGTATGTATAGAATGTGTAAGAGGAAACAAAGTGGACATTGTAGGCTCAATAAGATGCCTGTGGTTAAAGATTAACACTATCTTTTTATAGTTGGGCCAGTGTGTGTGTGTGTGTGTGTGTGTGTGTGTGTGTGTGTGTGCATGTGTTCCTCACAAGACAGACCTGACCAGTATAGTTCTTGTAGTAGGGTTGGGCGATACAGGAAGTTTTGGTATCGACCCGATGACTAAATAGAGTAGCAGTACTGCTGATACTTTTTTTTATTATACATGCACAATTTATAGGAATGTTCCAAATAAGGTTTCATGCTGCCGATTCCGATCATCCATGAGTGAGATTGGTCGGTATCAATACCAAGAGCATGTATTAATTGTAATTATTTCAGTGTATTTATAGTGAGTGCTACTGACAGTGTAACAATATCAACACAATATTTAAACTAGTTCCTTATTCACTTTTATTACATGCAAATGATAAATACTACACAATTATTATTTACTACTCATTTACATGCTTTAGTTTTTGCCCTCAAAGTACTCCAGTGTCTGAGGGATTATTCCCCGAGTTTGTAAAACATTGACAAAACCATCAAAATTATAGTGAAAATGTCGTACTCTAGCATTGATTATATACTGATAATACTGCTTTGCACCGACTGTGACAATGCTGACACATCAAAACTTGCTGTTGTATTAATCTACTTATTGATTTTCTGTTCAAATCAGCTTACTTTTTGCTGTAAAATGCTTTCATCACTGTGATATGTTTAGCCTTGTTCTCCAGTGATAATGGTATTTAATAATGATACTTCAACAGAAAAACGCAGTTTATTTGCCATAAAGGAGACAATTATTATTAATGTATAGAGAGGCACATAATTAGCTGCTCGCCACTTGTCAGCCGGGAGACAAAAAAAAAAAATTGTCGGATGGGATCGGCATTAAAAGACACAAATCGGAAGTGATCACATAGATTTTCACAAAAAAAAAAAATAGGTGATATACTTACACTGAATGATGATACTTATACTAAAAAAAACTGTCTATTTGAAATAATGGACAAAATTATTATTAATTATTAATGTATAGAGACACATACTTAGCTGCTAGCCGCTTGTCAGCCGGGAGACAAAAATAATAATAATTGGATGGGATTGGCATTAAAAGAGACAAATCGGCAGTGATCACATACTATTTAAACAAAAAAAAGTGATATACTTATACTTAATGTTGATACTTAAGCTAAAAAAAACAGTTTATTTGCCATAATGGAGATAATTATTATTAGTGTACAGAGACACATAATTAGCTGCTCGCAGTTTGTCCAAAAAAAAAATTGTCTGATGGGATCCGCATTAAAAGACACAAATCGGCAGTGATCACATACTTTTTCACAACAAAACAAAATTGATTTACTTATACTTACTTACTGATGATACTTAAGCTAAAAAAAAGTTTATTTGCCATAATGTCTTGGTTTAACTCTTATCTTACTGATAGGATGCAGTGCGTCTCCCATAACAATGTGACCTCGGACTACGTTAAAGTAACGTGTGGAGTTCCCCAGGGTTCGGTCCTTGGCCCTGCACTCTTCAGCATCTACATGCTGCCACTAGGTGACATCATACGCAAATACGGTATTAGCTTTCACTGTTATGCTGATGACACCCAACTCTACATGCCCCTAAAGCTGACCAACACGCCGGATTGTAGTCAGCTGGAGGCGTGTCTTAATGAAATTAAACAATGGATGTCCGCTAACTTTTTGCAACTCAACGCCAAAAAAACGGAAATGCTGATTATCGGTCCTGCTAGACACCGACCTCTATTTAATGATACAACTCTAACATTTGACAACCAAACAATTAAACAAGGCGACATGGTAAAGAATCTGGGTATTATCTTCGACCCAACTCTCTCCTTTGAGTTACACATTAAAAGCGTTACTAAAACGGCCTTCTTTCATCTCCGTAATATCGCTAAAATTCGCTCCATTTTGTCCACTAAAGACGCTGAGATCATTATCCATGCGTGTGTTACGTCTCGCCTCGACTACTGTAACGTATTATTTTCGGGTCTCCCCATATCTAGCATTAAAAGATTACAGTTGGTACAAAATGCGGCTGCTAGACTTTTGACAAGAACAAGAAAGTTTGATCACATTACGCCTGTACTGGCTCACCTGCACTGGCTTCCTGTGCACTTAAGATGTGACTTTAAGGTTTTACTACTTACGTATAAAATACTACACGGTCTAGCTCCATCCTATCTTGCCGATTGTATTGTACCATATGTCCCGGCAAGAAATCTGCGTTCAAAGGACTCCGGCTTATTAGTGATTCCCAAAGCCCAAAAAAAGTCTGTGGGCTATAGAGCGTTTTCTGTTCGGGCTCCAGTACTCTGGAATGCCCTCCCGGTAAAAGTTTGAGATGCCACCTCAGTAGAAGCATTTAAGTCTCACCTTAAAACTCATCTGTATACTCTAGCCTTTAAATAGACTCCCTTTTTAGACCAGTTGATCTGCCGTTTCTTTTCTTTTTCTCCTATGTCCCACTCTCCTTTGTGGAGGGGGCCTGGTCCGATCCGGTGGCCATGTACTGCTCGCCTGTGTATCGGCTGGGGACATCTCTGCGCTGCTGATCCGCCTCCGCTTGGGATGTTTTCCTGCTGGCTCCGCTGTGAACGGGACTCTCGCTGCTGTGTTGGATCCGCTTTGGACTGGACTCTTGCGACTGTGTTGGATCCATTATGGATTGAACTTTCACAGTATCATGTTAGACCCGCTCGACATCCATTGCTTTCCTCCTCTCCAAGGTTCTCATAGTCATCATTGTCACCAATGTCCCACTGCGTGTGAGTTTTCCTTGCCCTTATGTGGGCCTACCGAGGATGTCGTAGTGGTTTGTGCAGCCCTTTGAGACACTTTGATTTAGGGCTATATAAGTAAACATTGATTGATTGATTGATAATGGAGGTAATTATTATTAATGTATTGAGACACATAATTAGCTGTTAGCCGCTTGTCAACCGGGAGACAAAAAAATAAGTCGGATGGGATAGGCATTAAAAGACACAAATCGGAAGTGATCACATACTTTTTCACACAAAAAAAAGTGTTATACTTATACTGAATGATACTTAAACTAAAAAAAAAACGGTTTATTTGCCATAATGGAGATAATAATTATTAATGTGTAGAGACAAATAATTAGCTGCTAGCCGCTTGTCAGCAAGGAGACGGAAAAAAAATAGTCGGATGGGATCGGCATTAAAAGACACAAATTGGAAGTGATCACATACTTTTTCACAACACAAAAAAGTGATATACTTATATTTGATGATGATACTTAAACTAAAAAAAAAACAGTTTATTTGAAATAATGGAGAAAATTATTATTAATTATTAATGTATAGAGACACAAAATTAGCTGCTAGCCGCTTGTCAGGCGGGAGACCAAAAAAAAAATAGTCGGATGGGATCGGCATTAAAAGACACAAATCGGCAGTGATCACATACATTTTCACAACAAAACAAAAGTGATTTACTTATACTTACTGATGATACTTAAGCTAAAAAAACAGTTTATTTGCCATTATGGAGGTAATTATTATTAATGTATTGAGACACATAATTAGCTGCTAGCCGCTTGTCAGCCGGGAGACAAAAAAATAAGTCGGATGGGATCGGCATTAAAAGACACAAATCGGAAGCGATCACATACTTTTTCACACACAAAAAAGAACTATACTTAATAATGATACCGAAACTAAAGAAAAAAAAAAACAGTTTATTTGCCAAAATGGAGATAATTATTAATATATAGAGACAAATAATTAGCTAATGGCCGCTTGTCAGCCAGGAGACGAAGAAAAAAATAGTCGGGTGGAATCGGCATTAAAAGACACAAATCGGAAGTGATCACATACTTTTACACAAAAAAAGTGTTATACTTATACTTAATGATATTTAAACTAAAAAAAAACAGTTTATTTGCCATAACGGAGATAATAATTACTAATGTATAGAGACAAATAATTAGCTGCTAGCCGCTTGTCAGCCAGGAGATGGAAAAAAAAATACTCGGATGAGATCAGCATTAAAAGGTACAAATTGGAAGTGATCACTTACTTTTTCACAACACAAAAAAGTGATATACTTATACTTAATGATGATACTTAAACTAAAAAAAAAAAAACTGTTTATTTGCTATAATGGCAATGATTATTATTAATGAAAAGATACACATAATTAGCTGCTAGCCGCTTGTCAACCGGTAGACAAAAAAATAAGTTGGATGGGATGGGATCGATTAAAAGACACAAATCGGCAGTGATCACATACTTTTTCACCAAAATCAGCTGATATATGGTCGGCTGCCGATCGATCGGCACACCCTTACCAAGTTTTTTTCCAGGTCAATACCGATCACTTCCTGCTTCTCAAGACCAATAACCTAAGGTTTGATGTGTTGAAGTTTGATGCTTTTTCCCTACTCACATAATGCTTGCAGATCATTTGGTGCTAATTGCACTACTTCAGTGTGAAAAAGTGTAGGAGTCCCACGCGATCACTGCCATGTTTCTTTACAATGAGCTCAGGGGGACTTTGGGATAGAGTGAAAGCACGCATGTAGGAGAAAAAAACCGCTCACCTTAACCCACCCACTGCACAGTAAATGTTTATTTTGCCAGTTTTTTTTTTTTAATCAGTTACTCTGAGGTATTTTTAAATCTTATGGGATTTATCGGTGTGTCGTCGATACCTATTGAGTACCCCTTTTTATTTGACAGTGTTCAATATCAGTAAATGCTTTTATCACCCTCCCACCCTGAGAGTATGGCAGGTTTAGTATTTTGATTTTTGTTTTTTTTTCCACAAACAGACTGCATACCTTAACCACGTTCATCTTTTCGACCCTCGTCCGTTCCCTCTACGGATGTACGGAAACAACATGGTGGTAAAGCTCGGTCTGTAGAGTGGCCGTGCCAGCAACTTGAGGGGTTATGGGTTCGATCACCGCTTATGCCATCCTAGTCACTGCTGTTGTGTCCTTGGGCAAGACACTTTACCCACCTGCTCCCAGTGCCACCCACACTTGTTTAAATATAACTTAGATATTGGGTTTCACTATGTAAAAGCGCTTTATGAGTCACTAGAGAAAAGCGCTATATGAATATACTTCACTTCACTATACAGTGGTTACTAAGTATGATACTCGAAACCGGTTTTCCCGGTTGTTCTATAAGAAAAGAACAGAGTCCTCGGACTCGAACCCCTTTTTGATAACCGGTACCCGTTATCGAGACCACTATAGTAAAGAAAAAGAGTTGGTTCTTTATTCGAATCCGTCCCGACCAGAAATGCTCCGTGAGACATCACAAGAAACGACGTCACGTAGCTCAGTCATTAGGCGCAGATAGCGAAAGCAGGAAAATAACGGACGGGAAAAAGCGCTCCAAGGTGTAATAAAGTTCAAAACAAAATACATAATCCAATGAATTAACTTTATTGAGAGATTTGAGCAGGGTACAAACACATGACCAACACTTTTACGACCAACCGGAAACATAGCAACCAGGCTAGCAACGCACCTCCTTTACGGCAGCTGTCGCAACGTTCTTAAAGCTACCGCAGCACATCAGGGTTTCCCACACATTCATTTTTTTGTGGGCCGGCCCGCCACGAAAGAATTACGGCCGCTACAAAAAAAAAAATTTTTTTTTTTTTGGGGGCTTTTGACTTGCTCGACCGCTCATAAAAGCAATGGGACTCTGTGAATGGAGCTTGTAGTTACATATTATATAAATATGTAAATATTATATAAATGTGTATATAGATATGTACATAAAATGTTGTAATTATATTCCAACTCCGCGTTCTTCTTGGTCATCGCCGCCGCCTGTGCCACCCCCCATTCCCCCCCTCCACCCCCCATTTTGTGGTTTTCTTACTGTACCGAAAATTAACCGAACCGTGACCTCTAAACCGAGGTACGTACCGAACCGAAACGAAATTTTTGTGTACCGTTACACCCTTAGTAATTGATATATAAATATAATTCACTTCACTGAATAAATAACAACAAATAACACATGTGCTACTTTCAAATAAAAGTTTAGTCCAATAATATTAAAATAGTAATTACTGTATAGCAAATTCATTTTCATTCTAATATAGGAATGACAGACCAAATTAATTGTTATACAGACCATGTAACTTCCTGGCATTAGATCTGCATAACATTGTTCTTCTTCAGGTTTTTCTCTGTTTACATTTTCACACTTTGCACTATTTTGTTACACTTGATTGTGCATTTCTTACACAATCCTTATTTTTGCACCTTAGAGAGGTTATTGTTAAGATAGTGATTTTAGAATTTAGTTTACATTGTCTGTTGGCCCTGCGATGATGTGGCGACTTGTCGAGAGTGTACACCGCCTTCCGCCTGAATGCAGCTCTGGCTCAGAAAGCTGGCGTGCACAAGCGCTCAGAAAGCTGGCGTGCACAAGCGCTCACTTGTGCACGCCAGCTTTCCGAGACTCTTTATTTTGTTAGCGCTGGCAGCATGAAGCAGGGCTTTTATTGTGAAGATAGGAAATGTGCAGTCGCCCTTTAGAGTTTTGACGGAAGGGACGGCGCGAGGGTCTGTTGAAATAAACAGTGTTTCTCGCCTTCCTCTCGGTCATTTTTTCATAATAATGATCTCGCAGCAGACAGTGTCATCTCACAAGACCTTCGGGTGCCGTGAATGTCAATCAAGAAAGCTACGGAATTTGCCGCCAATGCTTTTCTTGTAAAGTGTATGGAAGCTGGATAAATATGATGCCAAAAACCAACCACTTTCATGTGGTATTATACAGAAAGAACAACTTTTTTTTCTCCTCCATTCGAAAATGTGGGCGTTATCATTACTGTCTGATACCAATCAATGCAAGTCATCAGAATAAGGTAATACACCAACTTACATTCTTGTCTTCGTGAAAGAAAGACATCTATATGTGTTACACATGCTTGTATTATCATTAAAGGCCTACTGAAATGAGATTTTCTTATTTATTTAAACGGGAATAGTAGGTCCATTCTATGTGTCATACTTGATGATTTCACAATATTGCCATATTTTTGCTGAAAGGATTTAGTAGAGAAAATCAATGATAAAGTTCGCCCATTTTGGTACTTCCTGAAAAAGCCTCGCCTTTACCGGAAGTCGCAGACGATGACGTCACATGTTGATGGCTCCTCATATATTCACATTGATTTTAATGGGAGTCTCCAACCAAAACAGTTATTCAGACCGAGAAAACGACAATTTCCCCATTAATTTGAGCAAGGATGAAAGATTCGCGTTTGAGGATATTGATAGCGATGGACTAGAAAAAAAGAAGAAAAAAAATTTTTTTTTTTTTAAAACGCGATAGCATTGGGACGTATTCCGATGTTTTTAAAGACATTTACTAGGATAATACTGGAAATCCCTTATCTTTCTATTGTGTTACTAGTGTTTTAGTGAGTTAAATAGTACCTGATAGTCGGAAGGGTGTGTCCACAGCCGGGTGTTGACGCGCAGTATCTCAGACGAGTCGACGGCAGAAGCTCAGCTTTTATCCAGTAAGAACTGACTTTTTAACCACAATTTTCTCACCGAAACCTGCTGGTTGACATTTGGTCTGGATCTATGTTGGCTTGACCGCGCTGTGATCCATAGTAAATTTTCATCTCCGGGAATTTTAAACAAGGAAACACTGTGTGTTTGTGTGGCTAAAGGCTAAAGCTTCCCAAATCCATCTTTCTACTCCAACATTAATTGAACAAATTGCAAAAGATTCAGCAACACAGATGTCCAAAATACTGTGTAATTATGCCGTTAAAGCAGACGACTTTTACCTGTGTGTGTGCGTAGCGCTCACACTTCCTAAAACCCTGTGACGTCACGCGTACACGTCATCATTACACGATGTTTCTAAGACGAAACTCCCGGGAAATTTAAAATTGTAATTTAGTAAACTAAAAAAGCCATATTGGCATGTGTTGCAATGCCAATATTTCATCATTGATGTATAAGCTATCTTACTGCGTGGTGGGTAGTAGTGGGTTTCAGTAGGCCTTTAAACCCATTTAACTTGTTAACAAAAATGTCATAAATAAATAAATAAATATAAATGATATATATGAATGAGGTAGATCCCCTCGAGTTGGTCCATTGAAAAGTAGCTCGCCTGCAGAAAAAGTGAGGGCACCCCTGCACTATGGATTGGACTTTCACAATATCATGTTAGATCCGCTCAACATCCATTGCTTTCGGTCCCCACATATGCGGTCCTCTCCAAGGTTTCTCATAGTCATCATTGTCGACGTCCCACTGGGGTGAGTTTTTCCTTGCCCTTATGTAGGCTCTACCCAGGATACCGTTGTGGTTTGTGCAGCCCTTTGAGACACTTGATGGTTGGTTGGGGCTTCACGGTGGAAAAGGGGTTAGTGCGTCTGCCTCACAATACGAAGGTCCTGTAGTCCTGGGTTCAATCCCAGGCCCGGGATCTTTCTGTGTGGAGTTTGCATGTTCTCCCCGTGATTGCGTGGGTTCCCTCCGGGTACTCCGACTTCCTCCCACTTCCAAAGACATGCACCTGGGGATAGGTTGATTGGCAACACTAAATGGTCCCTAGTGTGTGAATGTGAGCGTGAATGTTGTCTGTCTAAATGTGTTGGCCCTGCGATAAGGTGGCGACTTGTCCAGGGTGTACCCCGCCTTCCGCCGGATTGTAGCTGAGATGGGCGCCAGCGCCCCCCGCCACCCCAAAAGGGAATAAGCGGTAGGAAAATGGATGGATGGATGATTGATAGTTTTTATTCTATTTAAGGGCCAATAAGCCCAAATAGCAAAGAGAAATAAAAAAAAAGCATGTAGAAAAATTAAGTGTCAGTCCCACTACGAATAGAGGTATCAACAAAAAATATAAATGAATAAATTTAGATGTTTTTAAATGTCAACATTCTGTCCAATTTTGACAGCTAGCGGTAGCTGTCAGCGCAGCATAGATAAGTGGAAGAGCGTCTTTAAAAAAAAAAAAAAAATCCTGAAAAAGTAACGCCAATTTCCACGCAGCAATATTTTATATTATTCGTGTTTAGAAAAATTTAAAATGAGCATTTTCCTGTAAATAATGACAATTTATCTAGTGGCTATAGCTTAGCTTAGCCTAGCCTAGCAGCTAGCGTGTAACTCACCTGAGCTCCGCCGCCTCGCCCTCCGAAGACAGCTCCATGTCTTCCGGGCGGAGGATGTGCAAATAGTCCTGAGTGAAGCTAGCTGCCAGAGAACGAGTGTGAGTTTGTTGAACGTTTAAAAGAGCAGCATTGTGTCTCAGTCAATAAACACACACATCTTCTTGTCCGCCATGACAGCCCCGCCCGCCGCCCAAAAAGCTCCGAATGGAAACAGCGGAGGGGGAGGAGCCTCATATGATGAAGGCTCACACCAGCGAGTGGGCGGGGCCTCGAAACTTCCAACGATCGATCCTAATATCGACAGTAAGGGTGATATCAGTATTACGCAATACAAACATACACCATACCAACCCTTTTATTCATTGAATCAAAAAAACTGAAATTCCACGACATGGTGAATTTGCAAACAGCTAAAATTATACAAAAAACAAACTATAACCTGCTACACGAGAATGTACAAAAATTATTCTCAACAAAAGAGGAGAAATATAATCTTAGAGAAAATGCAATCTAAAGGCCTACTGAAACCCACTACTACCGACCACGCAGTCTGATAGTTTATATATCAATGATGAAATATTAACATTGCAACACATGCCAATACGGCCGGTTTAGTTGACTAAATTGCAATTTTAAATGCCTACTGAAATGAGATTTTCTCATTTAAACGGGGATAGCAGGTCCATTCTATGTGTCATACTTGATCATTTCGCGATATTGCCATATTTTTGCTGAAAGGATTTAGTAGAGAACATCGACGATAAAGTTTGCAACTTTTGGTCGCTAATAAAAAAGCCTTGCCTGTACCAAAAGTAGCAGACGATGTGCGCGTGACGTCACGGGTTGTGGAGCTCCTCACATCTGAACATTGTTTACAATCATGGCCACCAGCAGCGAGAGCGATTCGGACTGAGAAAGCGATAATTTCCCCAATAATTTGAGCGAGTATGAAAGATTTGTGGATGAGGACAGTGAGAGTGAAGGATTAGAAAAAAATAATAAAAATAAGGCGAGGGCAGTGAGAGCGATTCAGATGTTATTAGACACATTTACTGGGATACTTCTGGAAAATCCCTTATCCGCCTATTGTTTTACTAGTGTTTTAGTGAGATTATATAGTACCTGAAAGACGAAAGGGTGTGGCCACGGGTGTGGTGACCGCCAGTGTCTCTAAGGGAAGCAACGCAGCTGCAGCAGGACGCAAGCTCCGCTGATGTCTCCGGTAAGAGCCGACTTAATACCACAATTTTCTCACCAAAACCTGCCGGTTGACATGTGGTCGGGATCCATGTTCGCTTGACCGCTCTGATCCATAGTAAAGCTTCACCTTTGGGAATTTTAAACAAGGAAACGCCGGCTGTGTTTGTGTGGCTAAAGGCAGCTGCAATACACCGCTTCCCACCTCTATCTTTCTTTCTTGACTTCTCCATTATTAATTGAACAAATTGCAAAAGATTCAGCATCTCAGATGTCCAGAATACTGTGTAATTATGCGATTAAAGCAGACTACTTATAGCTTGGATCGGGCTGGAAAAAAATGTCCGCTACAACGCGAGACGTCACGCGCACGCGTCATCATACACGTCATCATTCCGCGACGTTTTCAACAGGATACCTCGCGGGAAATTAAAAATTGCAATTTAGTAAACTAAACAGGCCGTATTGGCATGTGTTGCAATGTTAATATTTCATCATTGATATATAAACTATCAGACTGCGTGGTCGGTAGTAGTGGGTTTCAGTAGGCCTTTAACGCAATACAAACACACAACATACCAACCCTTTTATTCATTGAATCAAAGATACTGGAATTCCACGACATGGTGAATTTGCAAACAGCTAAAATTATACACAAAACAAACTATGACCTGCTAAACGAGAATGTACAACAATTCTTCCCAACAAAATGGGAGAAATATAATCTTAGAGAAAAACGCAATTTAAAACATTTGTACGCACGTACAACACTTAAGACCTTCAGTGTATCAGTATGTGGAATTAATTAGGAATGGTCTTGGGCATGACGTTAAAGTGCATCCGGCAGTAGAGGCTCCTCAGGCTTTGTTTTTGTCATGTTTGGTTTTATTTTTTGGACACTCAGTTCCTGTTCCTGCTCTTCCTTGTTTTCTTTGTTACCATGCCAACTCATTAATTTTCACCTTGCCTTCATGTCATGCCCCTGTCCTCAGTTCTCACACCTGTTTGTAATTATCATGTTCATTATTTAAACCTGTAGTTGCCAGGTGGTCAGCCTGGCGACTTTTCACATCCCTCATCTGTCTTCATGTCAAGCCATGCTGTTTTCTCATTCCCTTGTCTCAGTCACAGTATTTTTTTTTATTCATGTCACAGTGCAAGCGTTTTGTTTAATGTTTATAGTTTATAGCCTTTGTCCTAGTCTTTTGTTTTGTAGTGGATTTTGTTCTCTGCCCTCATGCACGCCTTTTGTTTGCTTCCTTTGTTTGTAATTTGTTAGTTTAAATAGATATGTACTCACATTCACGTCTTGTTCGTGCCAATTTTCCTTTGCGTCGGAGAAACAATCCAAGTCGTGACACTTTACAACTGTTACTCCAAGTGGCCCTTGGCAAAGGCCTGGTACCTGACTGCCACCTAGCCAGGGATATGGTGAAGACCTCTCGGCGGAGCAGGCGGAAGACGGCAGATTAAAGAACCACCACAACGGCTGCGATGACGGAAGAAGGCACCCCCCACATCCATGCGGGCCCAGTTATGGGGAAATAACGACCCAAGACCTCAATGGTGGAACAGGCGGAGGATGATTGCGAACCCTATGGAGGGTCACAACAACTGGGATGGCAGAAAAGGGTCCCCAGTCGTCTTGGACTCTATGCCACTGGACCCTGACCTGGATCTGTCAAGGATCTGCACCAGTCTCCCCACGGTAAACAAAGTAACGCACAGGCATCCTCCATAAAGGGATACACCCCTACCGGGAGGCTCGTCATGCTCGCTTCGAGTGACCGCCGATTAGAGCTGAGCGATATATCGATATATCGCGGGTTTGTCTCTGTGCGATATAGAAAATGACTATATCATGATATTCGAGTATACGTTCTCATGCAGTTGCTTTTAGCTGCGGCCATTACACTACAGGCTCTTTTCAATCTTTGTTGACAGAAAGCGCACCTTCTTAGATACGTCACATACGTACACGCCCTCGCGGAGCAGAGAGGTAGCAGCATGGGTAACCTTAGCTATGGTGCGAGTGGTAATACGAGAGAAAGAAGCTGCGAATCTGGTAACAAATGAAGGAAGAATTAATTCCCGAGAAAAACAGCAGGGGGTCCATCGCCTGGTGGTGGTTTGGCTTCAGGTGGGAATATGTCGAACAGACAACCGTGATTTGTCAAGTGTGGGCCAAAAGCGTTGCTATAAAAAGTAGCATCATTTTAATTAGTGGTTCCCAAAGTGGGCGGTACCGCCCCCCTCGGGGCGGTGGAAAGATCTGGGGGGCGGTGAGGAAGAACGGGGCGGTAGGGGGGCGGCAGTCTGAAGTCGAAGTCAGAAGTTCGAACGTTTGTTTGACGATTTGTACACAACACGTGCAGCAGGACGAGTCAGTGGACGACGCATCAGGGTCCGGTTACCACACGCCGCTCTGGCCCAGTCAGATCCGACAGCATAGACTACAAAAGCAAAAGCTCAGGTTTGTAATTTCAAGCTTGTAATGTTCAGAATTTTCAAAAAGTCATATCAAGATTTTTGGTTACAAAAAAAAATCTCTGACTGCTATCAAGTGCTGTGGAACAAGGTCAAGATGTACTTTATTGCCTTCCCAACATCATATTTAGTAGAACGGGGCTTCAGTGCAGTCGCCTTGCTTCTTTCCAAGCAAAGAAACCGACTGAAAATTACTGACCGCGGGGATCTACGACTTCTTCTTAGTGAGTTCCAGCCTGATGTTGAGAAGCTTATGTCCCTGCACCAAGCACATCCATCCCATTAATATTAAGTGTGAGACAATGAAGGTTACTGGTGGAATGTTTATTTACCATTCTATGTTGCTGAAACAGTTAAAACTGCTAAAAAATAAATTGGTTTACTAAATTGGGGTTTTTTTTGGGGGGGGGGGGGGCGCTAGGAATTCACTGGGGAGCCAAGGGGGCGCCAGCCTGCAAAAGTTTGGGAACCATTGATTTAAATACTCACCTTGTAGGAGCCAAATAGAGGGCCATACTTGAATTTATGTTTATTTTATTGTTTTTGAGTGATTCATGCCTGTATGTCAGTGTGCACCCTTTGCAGGTGGTGAAAAGTTCCCACGCAGGCCTATAAGGGGCAGGAGCGCGCTGGCCGCGTGATTGGCAGTCGGGCACCAGCATAACGTCTGTAGACCTCACCTGTCTGTAGACCTCACCTGTCTGTAGACCTCGGCTTTATATAAGCTACCATTTATTTTGTTTCCCGAGTATTCTGTTCCTTAATTATTGTAAATAAAACAATCTTCAATATCGCTGCTGGATCAGTTTGAATTAGTGGAAGGAAAGCGGGAAAAGGAAGAATACGTGACAAGGAAGGCTGTGTAAAAGGTGTGAGTCAGACAAGATGCCCGCGCCCCAAGTGGAACAAACATTTGAAACAAAGGGGTTATAGGAACAATCACTTTCAGTGTTTTATGCCACTGCACACCTGCTACAAAATGAAGAGTGCTTGAAACTCCACATGTCGACATCTCCATTCAGTGCCACACCAACAAAAAGCCGAGGCAAACATTTCCACATCAAAACCTTATGAAAAAAATAGTCAACAATATAAGGAGATAACCTACAACATATCGATTTGATTTCCTATTATGTAGCTCATTTTTATTTGACAGTTACTGAAATATCTTGTGTGACATCATGCACAAAAGTGCACTTTATTTGTTTTAAACTATTGTAGTGGCGTTCTGTAAAAAAAGTGCACTTTATTTTAGTGTTGTTTTGATATGTCGTCTTAGTGACATCATGCACAAAAGTGCACTCATAGCTTGTTTTAAAATGTCTCTGACAATCTTGCACGTTCTGTTTTGGAAATGACATGAATGTTTGTGCCACTGCTTAATAGCTGTTTAATAAATACACTTTTGGTGAATTGACTTAGTTGTGATTTCCTTCTCTGCATGAAAGTTTAGAAGTAGCATATATTAGTGCAGTATGAAGAAGAATGTTTTAATGTAGACACATAGAATCATCATACTGCTGTGATTATATGCATCAAGTGTTCATTCAAGGCTAAGGCAAAATATGGAGATATATATCGTGTATCGCGATATGGCCTAAAAATATTGAGATATTTAAAACCGCCGATGATGATGTGGAATTAAATTATGGAATGGATGAAGCAAATAAATCCAACAATGTACTAATATGATCCACTTCAAGAAACTTTTCAAATTTAAAGTGTTTACAAAGTACAAAGAAGAAGAACCATGATAAACATTCTGAATTTATTCAACCCATCCATCCATTTTCAAGATAATCTTACTCATCTCACGAGATGAAATACGACTTACTTCACCAATTATTATCTATTGAATCATTTATTTGTATTGTTATTACTTGTGGAGTATATTGTGAATTATTAATTTTTATTGTTATTACTTATATATTGTGAATTATTTTTGTTGTTGTTGTTATCACTTTTAGAGTATATGCATAGCAGTTTTAGCAACTGCTATGTAAAAGAAAAAGGAGTAGGATTAAATAATATTTGCTTCTTCCTACTCCTTTTCGACCATGTTGAATAGAGGAACTGGAAATTGTGATGTATCATGTTGTATGCTTGCATGTTCCAAATAAACTCAAACTCAACTCAACTCAATACTACCTCTATTGACATCGACATATTCATTTATTTACGTTTAGTTCCCAAATATCAGTGTTTTGATTTTTTTTCATACTGTCACATTGTGGATATCGTTACATTTACTTGTTAAAAAAAATTCAAATTCATTTAATAATCTGTAAAAAATAAAAAAAATAAAGAATTGGTAGTTTTGGCCTTGAATGTACAGCGTTGGATTGATATCAATGTCAGCAGTATCGACCACCCTACGCTCCCGAATAGCACACAATTATGTTAGCTAACACTGCCATCTGCTGTTCTTAAATCAAATTGCAAAATAATTTCATTAAAAAAAACGTGCAACTTGTTTATACCAATAATTTTTATGAATTCCATCCATCCATTCATTTCCTACAGCTTGTCCCTTTCGGGCCCGCGGGGGATGAGGGGTGCTGGAGCTCATTATAATAATAATAGTAATAATAATATAGGATGGATATAACGTTTACGATACTCAAATTGACCACTTGATGCAGCTATTTCCTACTTATCTTGATACCAATCCATCCATTTTCTACCGCTTGTCGCTTTCGGGGTCGCTGGGGGAGCTGGAACTTATCTCATATTAATATTAATAACAATAAATGATGGGTACGACATTTACGTTTACGATACTAAAATTGACCACTAGAGGCCACTATTTCCTACTTATGTTACGTCAACTAATACATGAGAGCGACGTACAGTATTAGAATAGAATAGGCTTTTATTGTCATTGCAAATGAGCCGTTTGAGCTTTATAATTACAAACATTACCACACAATTTTCAAAGCAGAGAATTAAAAAAAAACAATACACTTTTCTCAGTATGATCTTGATCATTATTGTTGTATTTATCTGTTTACAAAAAATATATGTCATTTAAATAAACTGTAGAAAAAAAGAAAAATTATTTGTATCCATCCTTCCATTTTCAACCACTTGTCCTGGAGCCTATCTCAGCTGCATTTGGGCGGAAGGCGGGATACACCCTGGACAAGTCGCCACATATTCGTGTCAGTATTGATAATATTGGCCCTGATTGTACAGTGCTGAATTAATAATAAAAAAGTGCAGTATCGCCTACCCCCACTCTGCAGAAGAGCACCCCATTGTTTCAGTTAATACTGTCATCTACTGTTTTGGATCATATTGCAAAAAATAAATACAAATAAATAAATAAAAATAAAATAAACAAATTGCAGTTGACTTCTCATCATCACTTTTTTTAAAACAATAATATGCATATATGCATGCATCTGTGGTACTATTTATAGTATTATATCAGTAATGATAATAACAGTAGTTAATACTATTATGATTATTTGTAATAATAATAATATAGGATGAATGACAATAAAGCTGATTCTGATACAAAGTTTACGTTTACAATACTCAAATTGACCACAAGAGGTTGCTGTTTACTCCTTATGTTGTGTCAGCTAATGAATAAAAAGGACGCAGTGTTAGAATACAATAGGCTTCTGTTGTCATTGCACATTAGTCTTTTTAGTTTTATTTTTAAATAGATTACCACATAATTAACAGAGAAAATAAGTGTCAATATATTTTTACAAACAATCATTGATAAATAATAAACTTTTCTGAGTATGATTATAATGATAATGATGATGATATTATTAGTAATATTATTATTTGATGAATACAAAGTTTACCTTTACAATACTCAAATCGACCACTAGATGTTGCTATTTTCTCCTTATGTCATGTCATCTAATGAATAAAAAGGATGTACAGTGTTAGAATAGAATAGGCTTTTGGTGTCATTGCACATTAGTTTTATAATTAAATGAATTACCACATAATTAACCGAGAAGAGAACTGTCAATATATTTTTTACAAAAAACCATAGAAAAATAATCAACTTTTCTGAGTATGATGATGATGATAATGATGATTAATATTGTTGTTATTATTATTATGATTATCGTTGTTCTATTTATTTAAAAATATATCTGTAAAACCAATATATATATATATATATATATATATATATATAAATATATATATATATATATATATATATATATATATATGGGATTCACGGTGGAAGAGGGGTTAGTGGCAGTGCATCTGCCATATATATATTTATAATATATATATATATATATGTATATATATACATATATATATATATATATACATATATATGTATATATATATATATATATATATATATATATATATATATATATGTAGATATATATACACATATATATGTGTGTATATATATATATATATCTGTATTGGTAATGTTGGCCCTGATTGTACGGTATTGGATTGATATCAATACATTGCAGCCCACTCTCCAGAAAATCACTTGTTGTTTAAGCTAATACTGTCATCTACTGTTCTTAAATCATATTGCAAAAAATAATAACATAAAAAAAACACATTAAAGTTCAGTCTTCTTCATGAACTAATAATATGCATACATGTATTAATGACGATAATAGTGATAATGCAAATAGTGATAATAATAAAGGATGAATACAACGTTTACGTTGTGTGTTCATAGAACTAGGTGATGACGATACTCAAAATGACCACTAGATGCTGCTATTTACTCACTATGTAACATCAACTAATAAATGAGACAGTAAAGTACAGTTTCATAGTTGCAGTAAAAAACAACAAATTATTTGCTGAGAAGAGATCTGTGGATGTATTTATTTATTTTATTTTATTTTTTCAAAAAGTGTTATAAATAATACACTTTTCTCGGGATTGATTGATTGAAAAATGTATTAATGGATTGCACAGTACAGTACATATTCCGTACAATTGACCCGAATACGTTTTTCAACTTGTTTGATTCGGGGTCCACGTTGATAAATTCATGGATGATGATAATGACGATGATTATCATCATTGTTTAATTTTTTTAAATGACAAATTAATTTTTAAAATCGGTAAAAAAATTAATAAATACATCAGTATCATTATTGGCTATATTGACCATGGCTGTAAAGTATTCACTTGATATCAACATTTACTTTATCGCCCACCCAACTCTATTGTAAAAATAACAATGTTCTTTGTTGTTTGTAAATTATATTGCAAATACCTTCTTCGCGTCAACTTTCTTCTATCAATTCATCCATTTCTACCGCTTATTCCCTTTTGGGGTCGCGTGTGCCTATCTCAGCCACAATCGGGCGGAAGGCGGCGTACACCCTGGAAAAGCTGCCACCTCATCGCAGGGCGACGTGTGTGTTGACAAATAATAATAATTTATTTTATATATATATATATATATATATATATATATATATATATGTATATATGTATATATATATGTATATATGTATATCCATCCATCCATCATCTTCCGCTTATCCGAGGTCGGGTCGCGGGGGCAACAGCCTAAGCAGGGAAACCCAGACTTCCCTCTCCCCAGCCACTTCGTCTAGCTCTTCCCGGGGGATCCCGAGGCGTTCCCAGGCCAGCCGGGAGACATAGTCTTCCCAACGTGTCCTGGGTCTTCCCCGTGGCCTCCTACCGGTTGGACGTGCCTTAAACACCTCCCTAGGGAGGCGTTCGGGTGGCATCCTGACCAGATGCCCGAACCACCTCATCTGGCTCCTCTCGATGTGAAGGAGCAGCGGCTTTACTTTGAGTTCCTCCCGGATGGCAGAGCTTCTCACCCTATCTCTAAGGGAGAGCCCCGCCACACGGCGGAGGAAACTCATTTCGGCCGCTTGTACCCGTATATATATATGTATATATATATATATATATGTATATATATATATGTATATATGTATGTATATATATATATATATATATATATATATATATATACACATATATATATACACACACACATTGTGTCTTAAAGGGAAGAGACGAGGGCAGTACACAATTTGACCGCTTAGTGGTGCTATTTACTCCTTGTGTAAAAGAGACAACGTAAAAATTAGCTCATTTCAATATATTCAAACCAAAAAGAAAACTGTGGCTACCTTTTTTTAAAATAATAATAAAAAATAATAGAATATTCTGATTATGAAAACAATAATAATTTTTGCTATTTGACAATGAAGTTGGTGGTATTGAGAGATTAATCAACAAAATACATGAAAAATAGCGAGTGGCATTAATGTTTTTCCTTTTAATGTTTAATATTTATCTCTATAGGGGGAAAAGCACCATAGAAAATTGGCTATCAACATTATTTTGAACAGTAAATAATGTCGTAGTTTTGTCGTTGCATTATATATGCACTGTACTATATTTTGTGTGCAAAATATTACAACACACACACACACATTTTGCACATGTACATTCTCTCCTGGCATTGTACTTACACGTTTCCTTGGCAACAGCTTCACTGTAATTATTAGGTGCGGTCCCGATGACAGAACGCTGAGCAAGTCATTTCCCAACACGCGTACAGAATGTGCAATATACACTAGGACCCTGATTGCGTAAGGCCTTGTGATATTTCACATTCTGTATCGCTCTGATGCGATACTTGTGATTGGTCTGAAATGAAATTACATGTTCCTTCCTTTCTGGATCCAAATATATGAAATGGATTTTCATATCATGGAATTTCCAAAGGGTTGGTCATGGTTGTTACGTCAGCAGCTATTGAAAGATTACAATAGTTTTGTTGTTGTTGTCGTTCGGACTTTAATGTGAGAAGTGTGGACATTTCTCCTTGATACCAACATTTGCAGAATTGCCCAACCCGTTAAATAAAATATTATATGAGATATTGTTAAGATGCTGTTACATTGTCGATATTTTTATTTATTTCAGGAATCACAGTATGGGTATGGACAATGTAACATATCGGTACTAAAATAAGCAGTATTGCCCGACCTTAGGACGATACACTGTATAGATACATGATACATGTGTAAAAAGATGATACATGTGTCAGTATATGACAATGATCATGTATTTACACAATTATCCTATATTTACACAATTGTCATATATTTCCACAATCATCATGTATTTACACATTTATTATATATTGACAATTATCATGTACAACACAATTATCATGTATTTACACAATTATCATATTTTGCCACATGTATCACACATTTATCATGTATTGACACATTTATCATATATTTACACAAATATGTATTTACAAAACGATCATGTATTTAAACAATTATGTATTGACACATTATCATGTGTTTGCACGATTATCATATATTGACACATTATGTATTTACACAATTGAGTATTTACACGATTGTCATATATTTTCTACCGCTTGTCCCCATCGGGGTTGCGGGGGGTGCTGGAGCCTATCTCAGCTGGATTCGGGCGGAAGGCATTGAACCCAGAACCTGGCACATTCACTAACCCCTGTGTCACCGAGCTGCCCACAATGATCATATATTTACAAAATGATCATGTATTGACACATTTATCACGTATTTGCAGATTTGTCAGGGTATATAATTGTCTAAACACATGATAATTGTGTAATACATGACAATCGTGAACTGTGTAAATACGTGCTAAATATGTAAATACATGATAATTGTGTCATTGTATGACAATTGTGTCAATACATGATATCTGTGTAATCCATGACAATTGTGTAATACATGATAATTGTGTGAATACGTGATAAATGTGTCAATACAAGATACATGTGTCAATACATAATAAAATGTGTAAAAACATGATAATTGTGTAAATACATAATTGTATAAGATAGTACTTTATTGATTCCTTCAGAATACATGATAATCGTGTAAATATATGATACTTGTGTAATACATGATCATTGTGTAAATACATAATGCAAATACATGCTAAAATGTGTAAACATATGATAATTGTGTAATACATGATAATTGTGTAAATACATGCTAAAATGTGTAAATATATGATGATTGTGTAAATACGTGATAAAAGTGTAAATACATGATGATAATTGTGTAAATACGTGATAAATGTGTAAATACATGATAATTGTGTAAATACGTGATGTGTAAATACATGATAATTGTGTAAATACGTGATAATTGTGTAAATACATGATAATTGTGTAAATACATGCTAAAATGTGTAAATATATGATAATTGTGTAAATACGTGATAAATGCGTAAATACATGATAATTGTGTACTTACAGGACAATTGTGTAAATACATGCTAAAATGTGTAAATATATGATAATTGTGTAAATACGTGATAAATGTGTAAGTACATGATAATTGTGTACTTACAGGACAATTGTGTAAATACATGATACATGTATAAATAGGTGATTAATGTGTAAATACATGATAATTGTGTAAATACAAGCTAAAATGTGTAAATATATGATAATTGTGTAGTACATGATAATTGTGTACTTACAGGACAATTGTGTAAATACATGATACATGTATAAATAGGTGATTAATGTGTAAATACATGATAATTGTGTAAATACATGCTAAAATGTGTAAATATATGATAATTGTGTAAATACATGATAAAATGTGTAAATATATGATAATTGTGTTAATACGTGATAAATGTGTAAGTACATGATAATTGTGTACTTACAGGACAATTGTGTAAATACATGCTAAAATGTGTAAATAGGTGATTAATGTGTAAATACATGATAATTGCGTAAATACAAGCTAAAATGTGTAAATATATGATAATTGTGTAATACACGATAATTGTGTAAATACACGATAAAATGTGTAGATACATGATAATCGTGTAAATACATGATAAATGTGTAAAATACATGATACATGTGTAAATACATGATAATTGTGTAAATACATGATAATTGTGTAAATGGGTGGAAAATGTGTAAATACATAATTGAGTCAATATGTGATAATTGTGTAAATGAATGATAAATGTGTAAATACATGATAATTGTGTAAATAGGTGGAAAATGTGTAAATACATAATTGAGTCAATATGTGATAATTGTGTAAATGAATGATAAATGTGTAAATACATGATAAATGTGTAAATACATGATAAAAGTGTAAATGGGTGATAAATGTGTAAATACATGATAAATGTGTAAATACATGATAAATGTGTAAAAGCAGTATGTGTTGACGAGGAGGATGGAGTACTAAAGGGAGTAAAGTGTTGTGTGTGACAGTGAAGGTGACTCATCATCATCATCACACTGTCATGTCTGAACAAGATCAACTTCAGTTTGCAGTAATTCCACTGCAGGTCACATTGTAGAAAGATTCTTTATCTGCTGCATAACATCCAGCATGAAATACTTTTTCCTCATTATGAGAACCCACTAGATGTGAAATAACACCTTTGCACTCTTTTAATCCAACATAGCATTGCTGCCTGAAGCTGAGCCAATCAGGCATCACGATACTGAACTGCGAGCTCTGATCTCTTCTAGTGGTCAGTTTAAGTACTCCAGTAGTTAAATGTTTTTAGCTCATTTAGACATTTTCATGCTTGAACATGCTTCATTTAGGCCCAACATGTTGCTTTCAAAAAGTTCAAGGACGCTGAGGCAGAATATTTTCAAACAGGTCGTAACTGGGCGTGTGATCGACTGGCTGCTATTTGGAAAAAAGTAGGCCCCGCCCACAGGGGGTAAAAAATATTCAAAAATAAACATCACTTATAACTTGGGTTTGGCATAATATGACACTTTTAAGTTTATCTTTTCAACTGTATTGTAACACAATCATGTTATATATATTTATATATATATATATATATATATATATATATATATATATATATGTATGTATATGTATGTATATATACATGTATATATATACATATATATACATAAATATATATACATATATATATATATGTATGTATATATATTTATATATACATATATGTATGTATATATATACATATATATATATATATATACATACATATATATATATACATACATACATATATATATACATATATATATATACATACATACATACATATATATACATATATATATATACATACATATATATATATATATATATATATATATATATATATATATATACATATATATATATATATATATATATATATATATATATATATATATATACAGTCGTGGTCAAAAGTTTACATACACTTGTAAAGAACATAATGTCATTGCTGTCTTGAGTTTCCGATCATTTCTATAACTTTTTTTTTGTGATAGAGTGATTGTTGCACATACTTGTTGGTCACAAAAAACATTCATGAAGTTTGGTTCTTTTGTGAATTTGTTATGGGTCTACTGAAAATGTGAGCAAATCTGCTGGGTCAAAAGTGTCAGGCGTTCCCCTGACAGTTTGTCTGTTTTAGTTTTTTCCTCTGCATTTGTCTGTTTCCTCTGTGTTTAGTATCTCCTGTCTTTAGTTCCTGTCTAGTGCTCTTATTTTGTCAGCTTCCTGTCTTGTTCCCTGAGTGCTGCGTTCCTCCTCAGCTGCGGCTGATTGGCACCTGGCCACACCTGTTGCCAATCAGCCCGCTTCTATTTGTACCTGCTTTGTCTTATCTCAGTTGCTGGACCATTGTATTGTCGTTGCCACATGTCACCCTTGTCGTGCTACCTGTCATGTTTTTTTTGTTACAGCTACTACCTGTCGTCGTACAGGTAAGCTGTTTCTGTTAGCATTAGTTATTTCCAGTTTTTCTGTTTGCTATCCGCTAACTTCCATGCTAAAGTTCCTTTTTGTTTTCTAGCTTACATTGCTAGCTCCTTTAGTTTGTTAGTCCGCCCACGTGCGTGCTTTTTGTTTGTTCTTGTTTAGTTTGAGTTAAATAATAGTTCATATTCTATGCCTGCCTCCGTCTCTGCATCTTGGGGTTCAACAACAAATACCTCTGACAAAAAGTATACGTACTGCAATGTTAATATTTGGTTGCATATTATTCGGCAAGTTTCACTGCAATAAGGCCCTTTTGGTAGCCATCCACAAGCTTCTGGTTGAATTTTTGACCACTCCTCTTGACAAAATTGGTGCAGTTCAGCTAAATGTGTTGCTTTTCTGACATGGATTTCTTTCTTCAGCATTGTCCACACATTTAAGTCAGGACTTTAGGAAGGCCATTCTAATACCTTCATTCTAGCCTGATTCAGCCATTCCTTTACCACTTTTGAGGTGTGTTTAGGGTCATTGTCCTGTTGGAACACCCAACTGCGCCAGGCTGATGATTTTAGCTTGTCCTGACAAATTTGGAGGTAATCCTCCTTTTTCATTGTCCCATTTACTCTCTGTAAAGCTTTAGTTCCATTGGCAGCAAAACAGGCCCAGAGCATAACACTACCACCACCATGCTTAACGGTAGGTGTGGTGTTCTTGGGATTAAAGCCCTGACCTTTTCTCCTCCAAACATATTGCTGGGTATTGTGGCCAAACAGAGAACCTTTTTGTTCCATCAAACATCACATGGACAAAGATAAAACCTTCTGGAGGAAAGTTCTCTAGTCAGATGAAACAAAAATTCAGCTGTTTGGCCACAATACCCAGCAATATGTTTGGAGGAGAAAAGGTGAGGCCTTTCATCCCAGGAACACCATTCCTACCGTCAAGCATAGTGGTGGTAGTATACATATATGTATATGTATATATGTGCGTGTGTATATATAAATATATATACTGTATATAAGTATGTGTATATATATATATATATAATTGTGATTTTTTTACTGCATTTATACATGGCCAGAATAAATAATAATTTATTGTCAAGTGTCAGTATCGTGTCAGTATTTGGGGTTTTTACAGGTGTTTTTCCTTCCTGCTCGGGGCAAACACTCAGCGAAAAACCGGTTGCGCGTTTTTTTTTTTTTTTTGACTGACTTTTACGAGAAGGGAAGCGAGTTGAGAGATTAATGTGAGTGACAGGTAACAACGTGACTGTGAATGACAGCATTATGAAACTGAACGAGGGGTGTTTTTTTTACCCGGGCCAGACGGACATGTCACGGGGTGACCGTCATCCAAGACATAATGTGGTTATAAACAGATGCTTGCAGTGGAAGTGATTCAAAATAATGCACCACCGTAAATAAACTGTAATGGAAATCAGCAGATTTCACTCATCCTAACTTGGATGTTATCTGTTGATTTGTGCGGGTGTGTATGAAAAAAAACATCCTCGTTTCATGCATTAAGGCTTTTATTTTGAAAAATAGGCCATTTCAAGGTTATTTGACAGAGCTCTAAACTCAAATAAACATATATATATATATATATATATGTATCTCAATTCAACGTCACGCATTGAAATGAACTTAAATGGATTATATTGATGCCTGGCCCCCAAAACCACACATTTTTAACAAGTAACACGTCTTTTAAAAAACTAAAACTAACTTTTAGTTAAGAGGTGTTGTCTGGAAAAACAACACAATGGAATGTAGTGCAAACAACTACAGTAGGTTTAGGAAGTAATGTAATAATAATGGACAGCATTTGAAGTGGACTTCTACACTATCTCTTCCTAGTGGTTTCTCCGTCAAACACACCATCAGCAGCTTTTCCATTAATTTTTGAATATATATCCGCCGTTTAAGGTAATTTTCCCTGAATTTGACCCATCATACTAGATCACCCCCTGGGAGGTGAGGGGAGCAGTGAGCAGCAGCGGTGGCCACGCCCGGCAATAATTTTTGGTGATTTAACCCCCAAATTCCAAACCCTGATGCTGAGTGCCAAGCAGGGAGGTAATGGGTCCTGTTTTTATAGTCTTTGGTATGACTCCTTACATTCTTGGCTTAAATATGAACACTATTAAGTTGAGGTACCACTGTACAGTACAGTAAATAATTACAGTAATTACAATAATTACAACTTTGTTGTTTTCCAATTACTTAAACTTGTATTAAAACAGAATAAAACATCCAAAATTGAGGTTAAAAAAATATTATTTTTGCTAGCAAATATAGGTTTTTGTTACTAGTTCACTTTGTTACTAATAATTTAATGAACATATATATATATATATATATATATCACAGATTGTACTATTTAGAATAGAATTCCCTTTTTTATCATAATAAAAATTTAAATATGACTAAAACAGGTTATGTATCTGAAATGAAAGTATACAAAATACGGTATTTTTATTTTTTTGCTAAAAAGATATTTTTTTCTTGCTAATTCAGTGTGTTAATATTTGAATAAATACGTGTGAAAGTGAGTGTGAATGTGTCAGTACGTGGACTTGTGGGTTTGTTTTTCCGGAAGGCAAAGGAAAGTTGGCGCGGGCAAGACGTGAATGTAAGTACATATCTATTAATAACACTAACAAACTAAAAAAGGCGCGCACAATGGCGGAGAACAAACTTGACTAATGAAAACAAAAGACTGGCACAAAGGCAGAACTATGGACCAAAAACTAAAGACACTAACTGTGGCATTAATAAACAAAACTTACGTGGCATGACTATAAGCAAAACTATGGAAGTGAGTAGAGGTCGCATGGCATGACGTGGGTAAAGGTAACGTCGCCAGGCTGACTATCTGGCAACTACGGGCTTAAATAATGCTGTGGTGATTAGTGACAGGTGTGCGAGTGCAAAACGTGAGACAGGTGCGTGACATGAGGACAGGTGAAAAGTAATGGGTGGCTATGGTGACAAAACAAATAAAAGTGCACAGAGTCCAAAAACAAAAAACCGAACATGACTAAAACAAAACATGATCACACAGACATGACAGAATGTTGTCTGTCTATGCGATGAGGTGGCGACTTGTCCAGGGTGTACTCCGCCTTCCGCCCGAATGCTGCTGAAATAGGCTCCAGCACCCCCCACGACCCCAAAGATGGAGAAGCGGTAGAAAATGATTGGATAGATGGATGGATGATCAGAACCAGGATATAGCACAGATTGTACCTGTGGGGGTCCTGGCTGCGTGGGGCCTGTGGTCCATTGTTCCCTCGGCACCGCATCTGCTGTCTGGGGTTGGCTTCCGCACACACTGGGAGACAAATATATTGTTCATACATACACATTCACTGTACAAACAAACCATGGAAGTACCCCCCTCTACCTCAAATAACTACTTACCCCCAAATCCTCCACACGACACCTCCGCTCCAAACGGGCTTACCTCCTCCAACCTCCAAGGACAAAGCTACGAACTTTCCGCGCCGCTGCTCCCAGTCTGTGGAAGGCTCTCCCTGACCACCTGAGGGCACCTCAGACTGCGGATGCTTTTAAAAAAGGCTTAAAAACCCTTCTTTAAAAAAAAAAAAGTTTTATATATATATGCATAGTAGTTGTAGCTATTAGGCTGTTCAAGTTTTTATAATTAATTTATTTGTATTATCTTTTTATTTTTATTTTAATACACTGTAGCACTTTGCGGTTGTTCGTTCAATGTAAAGTGTTTTTTTTCAAATAAAATCTATTATTATTAAACATACATGTATACTGTACATATACATTCACTGTACACACATAATCATCAAACTTTACTCACCTAGGGGAAATTGGGTAAAACACAGCACACTGACAAAGCGTAACCTATTGTTACTATAACAATCTACAAGGTTAATACAGTTTGTTTCTTTCTTCCCCTCCACTTACCTCCTTTCTTTTGTAACTGAAGTTATCATTACACATATGTATTGTTGCATTTGAAACAATTGTGTTGTTAATAGAGGTCATTATTATTTATTATCAATAGTGTTATTTCTATTGGTATTTGTATTGCTTCATTTGTAGTGTAATAATGTTCCTTGTCATTTTTGTGTTATTAAGATTTACATCACTAACTGCTTCTTTGCAATCACTTTTGCCATCATATTTGGACATATCCTATTTGCTGATGTTGTTCTGTTTTTGTTCTAGTTGTCTCTGTCTTCCTTTTTTTCTCTTTTCTATCCCCTCCTGCTCTGGTCCGGCTGCGCCAAACATGAATTAATTCATTTAATAAAGTCAGATACAAATAAGGCAACAATAGAAGTATCCTACACTTCGCTTTTCTAGAGTAAATGTGTACAGCCGATATTGGCATCTACATCAACAATATGATTTGCCTGAGTGGCTGGACAGGACAAAAAAAATTTATATAAAAAATAGAATTGATATTCTCTGAGAACCAGTGTCTTCCCCAGTGGACATTTTTGCATTGGTTTTTAGAACAATGCAAATTGTCAGTGGTATGTAGCACAGCTTGTACCTATATTTACAATAATTAAATACAACAAAATATCTGCAAAATTTAATTTTCAATCCTTCAAAATTAAATGACTAAAACAAGTTAAATTGCTGAAATAGATGTAAACAAAAATATTGTATTTTCTCAGAACACCAGCGTCCTCCCCAGTGGACATTTTTGCATTAGTTTTGAGAGTAATGTGGTTCTCAGTGGGATAAAGCACAGATTGTGCATATATTTACAATAATAACCCCCCCCTCCCCCCAAAAAAATACATATCCTTGTTTTTGTTGTTTATTAATTCAAAATAAAATGAGTAAAACTGCTTACATTGCTGAAATAAAGGTAAACAAAATTATTGTATTTTCTCAAGAACACCAGCGTCCACATTTTTGTATTATTTTTGAGAATAATGTGGTTCCTAGTGGGATATAGCACATATTGTCCATATATTTACAATAATAAATACCCCCATAATCCCCTTTTTTTGTTTTTTTTGTCATTTGAAAAAAAATGACTAAAACAGGTTATATTACTGAAATAAATGTAAACAAAATGATTGTATTTCTTTTCCCTAACAAGGTAGTAAGTTCTTCCTGATTCAATATGTTAATTGAATAAATATTCTGAGAACCAGCATCCTTTTTTCCCCCATTAATTTTAAGAATAATGTTGGGATGTAGCACAGATTGTACCTATATTTACAATAATTTAACACCCCCCAAAAAATCCACAACATTTTAACAATAGGTTAAAAAATATATATTGGGCTCCAGTACTCTGGAATGCCCTCCCGGTAACAGTTCGAGATGCTACCTCAGTAGAAGCATTTAAGTCTCACCTTAAAACTCATTTGTATACTCTAGCCTTTAAATAGACTCCCTTTTTAGACCAGTTGATCTGCCGTTTCCTTTCTTTTTCTTCTATGTCCCACTCTCCTTTGTGGAGGGGGTCCGGTCCGATCCGGTGGCCATGTACTGCTTGCCTGTGTATCGGCTGGGGACATCTCTGCGCTGCTGATCCGCCTCCGCTTGGGATGGTTTCCTGCTGGCTCCGCTGTGAACGGGACTCTCGCTGCTGTGTTGGATCCGCTTTGGACTGGACTCTCGCGACTGTGTTGGATCCATTATGGATTGAACTTTCATAGTATCATGTTAGACCCGCTCGACATCCATTGCTTTCCTCCTCTCCAAGGTTCTCATAGTCATCATTGTCACCGACGTCCCACTGGGTGTGAGTTTTCCTTGCCCTTATGTGGGCCTACCGAGGATGTCGTAGTGGTTTGTGCAGCCCTTTGAGACACTAGTGATTTAGGGCTATATAAGTAAACATTGATTGATTGATTGATATATATAAAATATTTTTCATTAAATCAAAATAGAGTTCTGACTAAAACAGGTGAAATATGAGCAATAAAAATAAATAAAAATATCCAATTTTTTTGCCATAGAAAATAGATATTTTTCCTACTAATTCAATGTTAATTGAATGAATAAGCACTGAGAACCAATGTCCTCCCAAGTGGACATGTTTGCATTAGTTTTGAGAATAATGCTGTTTTCAGTGGGATGTAGCACATATTTTTACCTTTATTTACAATAATTTAACACCCCTCAAAAAAGCCACAACATTTTAACAATAGGTTAAAAAAAATGTTTTTATAAAAAATAAAAACATTTTTTTTCAATAAATCCAAATTGAGTTTTGACTAAAACATGTGAAATATGAGCAATATAAATAAATTAAAAAAAAAAAATTTTGCCGTACAAACTAGATTTTTTTTCCAACTAATTCAATATTAATTGAATGAATAAGCACTGAGAACCAATGTCCTCCCAAGTGGACATGTTTGCATTAGTTTTGAGAATAATGCTGTTTTCAGTGGGACGTAGCACACATTTTTACCTTTAGTTACAATAATTTACCACCCCCCAAAAAAGCTACAACATTTTAACAATAGGTTAAAAAACATTTTTTAAATAAAAAATAATTAAAGTTTTTTTTTTTTAATAAATCCAACTTGAGTATTGACTAAAAACTCAAATATAAGCAATAAAAATAAATAAAAATATCAATTTTTTTGCCATACAAAATAGATTTTTTTCCTACTAATTCAATGTTAATTGAATGAATAAGCACTGAGAACCAATGTCCTCCCAAGTGGACATGTTTGCATTAGTTTTCAGTAGGAAATATTACACTTAACTTGTATTAATAATATTGAACAAAAAATGGATATTAGTCTTAAATTTTAAGTAGACGTGCTAGTTTTAGTCTAGGTCATGTCGACAACCGCTTATGTTGACGTGAGTCAGCCGATCCAATTGCCATTTTTCAGATGTACGACCATGAGCGAGACAATAAAACCCCCCCCGATGTTCTTAATAAAACAGTAATTTATTATTGTCTGAAAACTAAAATCGTCTGAACAGCACATTGCAAGGGCGTCGTTAAGATATTCTCTCCAAGGCTCAGTGAACACTTCCATACAGTACACTTGGCATGTACGCGGCATCTCCTTCAAAATGAAAAGACACAAAAGAAACAACCCCCGTTGTGTGTGTAAGAAAAAAAAAAAAAAAAGTTGTACAATCCCCAAGTATTTTGGTTTGGTTCTAAGCCACAAGGAGCGCGTCAGAAAGAGCTGACGACAGCAAAAAGGAGGCACGACAGACAAGACGGAACAAGAACATCCCCTAATACTCTCTCTCTCTCTCCCCGGCGTGACGTTGAGAAAAGTGTGTTTTGTTTGTCGGACATGTTGGAACACTACAATCCAGTTAAATACATTAAAATCCAGAACAAAAAAAAAACAAAAACGGCTCCTTTTCTAACTTCCTTTTCTTTTTTCTCCCCCCCCACCTTCTCCTCTCCTCTCCTGCGCCACACTTTCCGCTATCCTTCCCAGACTGAAAACATGCCGGTTTAAAACTGTGACTTTAAGAAAAGGGTTGTGGTTATAGGGCATGCGCGTCATGCAAAGAGCCAGAAACGATATAGTGCGTTTAAAAAAGGATGACAAACAAAAAAACGACTTACACAGCTTTTACATCTTTGGTTATGAAGTAGGTCCAACAATTTTCACAGCTTTTCATCCCCCAAACAAAGCCCTCCCACCCTTATTTAGACTAAGAACGCCTAGAGAATCGATAGTTTTCTTGAACAAAACCTGCCAGCCCATATTTGTTTGGACACCCTATTACTGTACATACCTTCTTCACTCTCAATGCTTTACAAAATATACATTCAACTTAACGTAGTGTTGGCTCTCTTTCAAACGTTTGCGGGACTTATTATTGCCGACTTGACTCGTACTTGCTTGACAGAGAAACCTGACAGTCCCAAAACAAAACAAAAAAAAAAAAGTGACATTTTGTTCATGGAAAAAAAATAGCAGCTGTGAAATAAATAAACGCTAAATAAAAATACAAGTATTAATGAAAATAAGATTGTGGGTGGGTAGGGGGACGGGGAGTTTTTGTTGCAGCGAATCATGCTGGGCTCCTGCCGTTCCGGGCCGGACTTTGCGGGGCCACGCCCGGGTTCGATGCCACGTTACGGTGTGCACCTTGGCTTCCCCTTAAGCCACCGTCCGTTTCAGCTTTCTCGCAGCCAGAAATAACATTTCTCAACGGGCGATAAAAGGCATTTTAGCACGCTTTAGGGACGGTATGTTTTGCTAACAGGACGTGGGTGTGTGAATGTGTGTTTATATATGTGTGGGGGCGGGGGGAATCACGCCGAGGTGATGTTGGGCTGATGGTGGCCGCTCTGACTCCCCTCGTGGTGCGTGTTGTTTGTAATGGCCGAGTGTTGTTGTTGTTGCGGCGGCGGCGGTGACGTACTGCTGCTGCTGCCGCCGCTGCCGCCCGGGCTGAGCTGGCTGAGCTGGTCCGAGTTGGCCAAGGACTTGAGCACGGCGTTCTCGCGCTCCAACATGGAGTTCCTCTCGAACAGCTCCTTGATCTGCTCCTTCAGCACCTCCACCTCCTCGCGGACGGCGTACATCAGATGGCTCTTCACCAGATCCTAGAGAAACCACACGTGAGGGTTACACCGCGACCCGATGGACTTGGGCGGAGGAGGCGGGGACTCACCATAGCCTGTTCGATCTTGTTGTCGATGGCCACGACGCTGGCGCCGGACGCACTGTGGGCAAAAGACAACAACACATGAGAGGCGTGTCTCACATTGCATCAGTTGCTGCTGGCAGCAGCTCCTGGCGACTAAACGGGCTGCGGACACAAAGTGATGCATTGTGGTTATTGCTAAGAGACTACAAACAAACAAAACGTTATGTCTGTTTTTTCACACAAAAATAAAGACTTAAAGTCCCAAACTCTTTTTCCCCCCATCTAAGTACAGTGGGGCAAAAAAGTATTTAGTCAACCACCGATTGTGCAAGTTCTCCCACTTAAAATGATGACCGAGGTCTGTAATTTTCCTCATAGGTACACTTCAACTGTGAGAGACAGAATGTGAAAAAAAAATCCAGGAATTCACATTGTAGGAATTTTAAAGAATTTATTTGTAAATTATGGTGAAAAATAAGTATTTGGTCAACCATTCAAAGCTCTCACTGATGGAAGGAGGTTTTGGCTCAAAATCTCACGATACATGGCCCTATTCATTCTTTCCTTAACACGGATCAATCGTCCTGTCCCCTTAGCGGAAAAACAGCCCCAAAGCATGATGTTTCGACCCCCATGCTTCACAGTAGGTATGGTGCTCTTGGGATGCAACTCAGTATTCTTCTTCCTCCAAACACGACGAGTTGATTTTATACCAAAAAGTTCTATTTTGGTTACATCTGACCACATGACATTCTCCCAATCCTCTGCTGTATCATCCATGTATCAATTTTGGTATAAACTCAACTCGTCGTGTTTGGAGGAAGAAGAATACTGAGTTGCATCCCAAGAACACCATAACTACTGTGAAGCATGGGGGTGGAAACATCATGCTTTGGGGCTGTTTTTCTGCTAAGGGGACAGGACGATTGATCCGTGTTAAGGAAAGAATGAATGGGGCCATGTATCGTGAGATTTTGAGGCAAAACCCCCTTCCATCAGTGAGAGCTTTGAATGGTTGACCAAATACTTATTTTCCACCATAATTTACAAATAAATTCTTTAAAATTCCTACAATTTGAATTCCTGTTTTTTTTTTTTTTAATTCTGTCTCTCACAGTTGAAGTGTACCTATGATGAAAATTACAGACCTCTGTCATCATTTTAAGTGGGAGAACTTGCACAATGGATGGCTGACTAAATACTTTTTTGCCCCACTGTATATGAGAAACTCAACTCATTACAAAATGAGATATTCCCTCTATGAAATTCTGCATGAGTATTAAACTTTGAGCTAAAATTGTACATTTTCAATAGAATTTTTTCTATTTTTGCTTTGACAGGAAATTCTTAAAAACAAACCCTTCAATAAGTTTTGATATGATATATTTTTATTTCAAATATGCCAAAAAACAGGAGCAAGCCTGATCCAATACAGTGCCATTATCCATCCATCCATTTCTACCGCTTGTCCTTTTTGGGGTCGCGGGAGCCTATTTTAGCTGCATTCGGGCGGAAGGCGGTGTACTCCCTGGACAAGTCGCCACCTCATCGCAGGGCCAACACAGACAGACAGACAACACTCACATTCACACACTAGGGACCATGTAGTGTTGCCAATCAACCTATCCCCAGGTGCATGTTTTTGGAGGTGGGAGGAAGCCGGAGTACCCGGAGGGAACCCACGTAGTCACGAGAACATGCAAACTCCACACAGAAAGATCCCCAGCCCGGGATAGAACCCAAGACTATTCAGGACTTTCATGCACTATCCCCTGTTCCACCGTGCTGCCTTAACAGCCATTCTAACAAAATGAAAACAATGGAGAATAAAAAAACGAAAAAAAATAAACAGAATGAGCAATTGCCTGAGGGTTCAAGGTTCGATCCCCGCTTCCGCCATCCTATCCACTGCCGTTGTGTCCATGGGCAAGACACTTTACCCACCTGCTCCCAGTGCCACCCACACTGCTTTAAAAGGAACTTAGATATTGGCTATCACTATGTGAAAGCGCTTTGAGCCACTGGGAGAAAAGCGCTATATAAATATAATTCACTTCAATGAACTTTCTTTATTTTTTTACATATTTGAAAAGACGTGAGAAGTGTTACGTTTTGGGGGGGGGGGGGGGGGGGGGTGCATTGCTGCGCTGGTAGCGTTTCTCTCCAACGCAGGAAACAAGCAGGAATAGCGTAGTGGTAAGACTAAGTCTTTTAAAATATATATAAAGCAGAATCATAAATACAAACTGAGGACGCTAACAAGCGTGGAGCTAAACAAAACCAAAATGTCACCAAGGGTGAAAAAACGGGGAAAGTAAGACTGTACAAAGAACACTAGAGCGAGGAGAGAAAACAGGAGAAACGTAAATGTTGCCGATAGCAAACATTGACCCAGCAACTATTGCTGGGTGACAGGAAACTATAAAGGGAGGTGATTAACCAAAACACCTGGTGGGAACACAGATTGCAAAACTAAGACAGGTGAGGAGAATCGGTGCCAGTGGAAACCGACAGTAAACAGGGAAAAAGGGTGCACCCAGGAGACAGACTAACACGGAAAAAATACCAAATATAAATCATGCCATGACAAGAAGAAGTTTACACTTATTTAATTCCACCCCATCACTCTGAGCTAGAACTACCAGTTCACGCTATGTACAAACTTAATTAACTTCCATCTTCTTCCGCTTATCAGAGGTCGGGTCGCGGGGGCAGCAGCCTAAGCAGGGAAGCCCAGACCTCCCTCTCCCCAGCTCTTCCCGGGGGATCCCGAGGCCTTCCCAGGCCAGCTGGGAGACATAGTTTTCCCAACGCCAGATCAGGTGGTTCGGGCATCTGGTCAGGATGCCACCCGAACGCCTCCCTAAGGAGATGTTTCGGGCACGTCCAACCGGTAGGAGGCCACGGGGAAGACCCAGGACACGTTGGGAAGACTTGATGAACTTGTATATACATAAATTATAAATATATACATACATATGCACACTATACACATACATAGCCACACCATTACCATTAAGACAAATTTGATTCCAGGTGTTCCCTTCAGACTAAGACACTAATTAAAGGCTATAAATTCATCCATCCATCCATCCATTTTCTACCGCTTATTCCTTTTTGGGGTTGCGGGGGGAGCTGGCGCCTATCTCAGCTACAATCAGGCGGAAGGCGGGGTACACCCTGGACAAGTCGCCACCTCATCGCAGGGCCAACACAGATAGACAGACAACATTCACACTCACATTCACACACTAGGGCTAATTTAGTGTTGCCAATCAACCTATCCCCTGGTGCATGTCTTTGGAAGTGGGAGGAAGCCGGAGTACCATAAGGTAATTAAAATCTACAGAGATTTCATAATCATACAAATGATTAAGAAATATTTCTTGAAATATTTCACTCTTTGTAGAGAATTAGCAGCAACATTTTCCAGGTCAAGGACCCCTAATAGAGTTGGGACCCGCTACTTATACATCTTGTATAACATTGGGCTTAAAA